>NC_081419.1:110959995-111277078 GCF_949786415.1 Peromyscus eremicus
AGAGGCTGACTAGTGAGCCCCAGGGGTCCTCCTCCGCTGCCTCTGCAGTGATGTGATTTCAGGCCCACTCTTGAAAACCCTGATTTTTTTCCTTTTCTTATAAGACATTTTTTTTTTAAATTTTAGTAAAGAATGCAGGTAGTTTGTACTTAAATGTACGTATCCTTTAAATTTTTTTCTTTGACAGTTTATACACGTATATAGTGAATTTTGACCATTTTTGTCCCCCTTTACCTGTTCTCACCCCCTTCTTCTCTCCCTGATAGGAGATGTGCTTCATCCCAACAAGTCTGCCTCCTACTTTGATGCCTTTTTAAAATGAAGCATTACTCAGTTGAATTAGAGTTGCTTGCATGAGCATGAGGGGTTATTTGCTAGAGCATGGGCAACTTATTAGTAGCTACACTCTTAAAGAAAATTACACCCCCTGCCTTAGTAATCATTAACTACCCATAGACCCTCAAGGAGGGGTGGTGTCTCATAAACCTTCTCCTATGCATGATGGACTGTTGATGGTCCTATTCTGGTACAGGTAATTGAAGCTGCAGTGAGTTTATGTAGCAGCCATGTGGTGTCCAGAAGACAGTTTTGCAGCATTTCTTCCCGTCCCGTGGTTCCCATGCTCTTTCTACTCCCTCTTCCTCTGTGTTCCCTGAACATCCATGAGCACGTATGTAGATATGTGATATAGGACCAAGCACTCAACAGTAACTTATTTTCAGCACTTTGATCATTTATGGTCTCTGGTTAACCTCTGCTTGCTACAAAAAGAGCTACTACCCAGAGTAGCACAGATTTGGGTGTAACGTAAGTATTAGAAGACAGTTTGACACGTCAGTCCTTGATTCCCTGCTTAGGTTTATGACCCACTCTACTTTTTTACATTAGGACTATGGATTAAAATTAGGTCTTCATGCTGACCTTCCCCATATAGATTTTTCTATAGTCAGAAAAGAGTAAGTGTTGCCTGTTAGTTTGCTTGCTCAATTGATTTGTATCTACTTTTTTTTTTTTTTTTTCTTCTTTGGGCCTTAGTATGTTAGTCAGTAAACAGAGTTTTGGGTTAGAGTAGATCGCATGCCCTTCCAGCTCTGCATGTCTCTGCTCTCTATGGAAAATGCATTAGCTCTTGAAGGGTTAAAAACAAAAACAACAAAATCAAAATCTAGTCCAGTCCTCCTCACTTCACAAAATAACTGCACTAACTTGTTAGATTTTCTGCAGTTAAACATAATTCCCAATTTTCCAAGGCCAGCTGTAGATCAGGATTCTAAAGGCCTTAATGGAAAACGGTGGGTAATGTGTTTGTCAAGAGGCCACTTAGAGAAATCAGTTCCATGTAATTTTTTAATATGGTTCTTTGGACAGAGTTTTTATGACTCAGTATTACAGATGTCATTAATTTATAATGGAAAATAGTGAGACAATATGACAATTATCTTTAGACTCAAGAATACTTAGGCAGCCGGGGGAGTGATGATTGAATAGTTCCAACAGAGGCTATTTCAAAATGCTACTAAGCTGAAGTCACCTGTTGTGTCGCAGTTGAGCCGTGGGCCTCAGTGCCTCTGAGCATGCTCTGTGTGCCAGCTAAGTGACAGAATGACATCAAAGTCTGCTGGCAATTCCAGGACTTCAGTGTTTTCTCTGACTGATGGAAACCTACACACTTTTGCTTTACTGGGAAGGCTGTGCTGCATAGAAGGGAGACCGTGGGCACAATACAAGTTTGATTTGTGCCTCCACAGATTTCATCATATACCTCCCTCTGAACACTAGGTATTTTAGAGATGTTAGCAAAGCTATTGCAGCTGCATTGCAGACATGGTTATAAGGAAGGAAAATAGAATACATCGGCGAACATTTGCGACCAGATGGGTGTAACATGAATCTTAAAAGGTCTTATTAATAAAAACAAACCCGGAGCCAGGTATTGGGGTGAATGCTGAAAGATGAGAGAAGCAGAACAAGCCACAGATAACCTCACCTCGCCAACTTCTCAGCCAATCCTATTTCCTCTCAGTCCTCATCTGAATGGATCTCAGCTGAACTGCTGCTAAAAGCCTAAAAGCTTAAAAGCCTCTAGTTCTCATTCTCATGCCTTATATACCTTTCTGCTTCCTGCCATCACTTCCTGGGATTAAAGGTGTGTGTCACATACATGGCTATTTCCAGTGTGGTCTTGAACTCACAGAGATCGAGATGGATCTCTGTCTCCCAAGTGATGGGATTAAAAGCCACCATTTTCTGGCCTCTTGTGTCTATTTAGTGGCTATTCTGTTTTCTGACCCCAGATAAGTTTATTAGGGTACATAATATATTGGGGGACACAGTATCACCACAGATGGGTGATAGCTTCTGTGTACAGGGCTATTAGAGTGTTACGGTCATTTGTAAAGTATGAGCTTTTGTGTGGAAGTCATGTCTTAATTTAAATAGAGCCTCTTACCTGTGCAGCCTGTAGTATCCTAAGAGTAGAGAAGTCCTGTAATAGAAAAGGCCACTGGCCTGAGTTGGGAGGTCTGGATTTTGCCTAGATTCTGAGTAGAATTATTTTTTAAGAGTTGATTTTTGTGTATTCAAAAAAAATGAGTTTTTTGTGTTTTTACATTATTATTTTGATTGTTATTTGGTGTCTCATGCTGCTGATGTCATAATGGACTCAGGGAGATCAGAAGATAACTTTGTGGAGTCAGTTCTCACTTTCCACCTTTAAATAGGTTCTAGGAATTGAACTAATGTCACCAGGCTTGTATGGCAAGCACTTAGTACTTAGAATGTGACCTTATATGGAAATATGGTTTGGAAAGAGGTCAACAAAGTCATTTGTATGGTTCCTATGGTGATATTTTGAAGAACTCCTTCAACAAGCCATGGGGCACCTAAGTTATTAGAAACCTGAAGAGAGGAATGGAATAGATTGTCCTTCACAGCCCTCAGAGAAACCATCCATGCCAACACTTTAATTTTAGATGTATGGCCATGGAATTGGGGCAACTTTTGATGGTTTAAGTCACCAGTTGTTGGTACTGTTATGGTGGCCTCAGGAAAGTGCAAACTTGATTACACAGAACCACAAAACATTTGAACAAACTTCTCAACTTGAACTTCTGCTTCATAATTTGTAAAGTCAACTTTCAGAGTAGATAATGTCAGGACCTTCCTGTTCTGCCATTTGATGATTAAACTTCAAAAAATGTGTTCAGTTTTCAGCAAAGTAATTGTAGTTGTATTTCTCAATGTAACTAAAATATATAAACATGCTATTTTCAGTTCCCAATTTTGTTCTTTTCATTCAAGAGTCATTGATGATACTTCCCCTAAGCTATAGGATTGGGCAATTCTGTCTCTTCCAAGTTGACACTAAACAATGACAGCATGTCTAGTCTGTATGTGAGTATACTATGTAGCCTAAGAACTTAGCACTCAAAACCATATACCTGCTTTCTTTTGATTAGGGCCTAATGGAACTTGGGTGTCATTTTGTGAGCTTTTCTTCACTGTACTCTTAGAACATTTTCCTGCAAACATCCACAGGCCTACTTTAGAGTTCCCAAGGCAGCCACTGGGTTATTTGCTGGAAGCCTCACTTTAGCAGCAGCAATGTTATGGGATATTTGATCACACTGTAAAACTTTGAGACTGTGTTAAGACAATTAACCTTGGGTCAGGGGGTGGAGCCAGTGACTAGTTTACAAGAATTATCCATAGAGAGAGTATGGAGGACCCAGGAATATGGATAGAGAGATGCACAGGAAGGAGTAGAGTGGGACTTCGATATTTTAGTCTTTTTGGTTTGGGATGAGTGGAGAGACGTTTCTCTTGCTGGGTATCTGGCCAAAAAGGAAGGTCAGCTGGTTGCTTCTCAGCTTCTCTGATTTAGCAGGTTTTCACCCCATCTGACTCCTGAGTCTTTATTGGTAAATAGAATGATAGAGACTTAGTTAAAACCTGTATTTGGTGGCAGAACTGGTGCTGGCAGGACTGGAAATCCCACTAGGCCATGGTCTGAGCGATAGGGTGCTGATTGTGGGCTATAGGGTGCAGACAGTAGTTAAAATATTGGTAGATTTAGGTGCAGCTGCTAAGCCAACAGAAGAACAACACTCATGCTTACACTATTGAGTGTACTTCAACACCAGACTTCTCCTAAGTTAGGCAGCTCAAATGGAAAGGCCTTCTTCCTTGGCTTGTCCATGTTGCAAGTGGTTCAGTGATACAAGATGAAGACTTTGTAGGCAATGATATCTCAGAGGGATACGGGGAGGAAATAACCACTCACCTCTGTACCAGTAGCTCTTCTTAGGAATCTGAAACATACACCATATCTCTGAAATAATATACCCTGGACTTCAGGATAAAATTTTAAAAAAAATTTAAGGAAAGGAAATTAATTAATTATCTTATTTCTAAAAAAAAAAAAAAAAAGAATCATGTTGCCGTGGGATGTGCTGTATGGCAAATGTGTTGCTCTGATTGGTCAATAAATAAATCACTGATTGGCCAGTGGCCAGGCAGGAAGTATAGGGAAGTTAAAGGCTGAGTGAGAGACACTGCCAGCCACCACGATGAGAAACAGCATGTGAAGATGCCGGTAAGCCACGAGCCACATGGCAAGGTACAGACTTATAGAAATGGATTAATTTAAGCTATAAGAACAGTTTGCAAGAAGCCTGCCCCGGCCATGCAGTTTGTAACCAATATACGTCTCTGTGTTTACTTGGTTGAGTCTGAGCGGCTGTGGGACTGGGGGGACTGGCAGGTGAGAGAGATTTGTCCTGACTGTGGGCCAGGCAGGAAAACTCTAGCTACAATCATGTATTTGATTCAAAGTACAAAATTTTTTTAGAAGATTTTTATTATTTTAAATTATGCACATAAGTGTGTATGGGGGGTATGTGCATGAGCATGTGTGCATATGTACTTGACTGCTGATGCCCAATGAGGCCAGAGGCATTGGATCTCACTGGAGCTGGAATTACAGGTGACTGTGAATTACCCCAAATGGGGGCTGGGAATTGGAAAAAAAATGTATGAAAAGTTTCAGTTTGCTCTTTTATCAGGGCCCTTCCCTAATTTTCCCAGAACCCATTCATACCTTGTTGCTTTGCTAGGATGCCCCCTGCCCTCAGCCTGCCATCATGCAGAAACCAAGGGCCTAGGTAAGGCCCAAGGAGAGAATTTCACAGGGCAATGGGTCAGCTATGGCTGGAAGTCCTGATGGGCCTTGACGGTTCCTATTTTCTTTGTAGTCTGGAGAGAAGTGGTGAAGGTAAGGACATACTCACTATCTGCAACCAAGTTTAAATTGAATAAAGCTTATTGGCTTTTTTAAAGGATTACTGTTCTGCCTTCCTGAAGTTTTTCTAATACTTGTGGTTTAAATATTTTCTCTGATTTAACTTTTCTGCTTAAATTTCACCCACTCATGTAACCTTTTATAGGCCAAAATGAGGACCTAAAAAGTCATTGTTAAGAGCTAATTCTAAGGCGGCTCTGATGAGTCACTTGTATGTCTGTGTGGTTATGAACACTTTGGAAAAGTACCCTCTCTGTGAAAAGTCTTCAGATAAAATCTCCACCATGCAAACCTACAAAACATGTGTTTTGAAAGGAAATTTTTTTTTTTTTACCATTTTAAATTGTGAGACATTTTTTAATGTTATAACTTTCTTTGTATGAGTATGTAAAGTTGATATTGCTATTTATAATTTATGTTGTTCTTGAATAAATGATAATTATTAAAATCACCCACTTCTGAATCTACGTGTGACTCTTGCCCTCTGTAGGTTCTGAGTCTTCATAGAAATTTCAACAGAGCAGTGGTAATGAGAAACACTCCATTTATTTTGATCCATGTGTTTTCCTGTAGTTTTTTTCTTACAGTTTTGTATTAGTTACTTTTTTATTGCTGTGATAAACACTGTATGACCAAAAGCAATTTATGGAAGACAGATTATTTTGCCTTATGGTTCTAGAGAGGTACGAGTCCATCATGGAAGGGAGGCATGGTAACAGCTTGCAGGCAGCGTGGCAGAAACAGGAGCCGAGAGCTCTTATCTTGAAGCACATGCAGAAAGCAGAGGGCAAGCTAGAAGTGACACAAGTTTACACTCTCAAAGCCCACCTCAGGGATGCATTTCCTCCAGCAAGGCTGTACCCTAAACTCCCCAAACACCACCACCAATGGGGACCAAGTATTCAGATGCCCTAGACTCTGTGGGTCCTTTCTCATTCAGACCATCACAACTGTGAAGACAGGATTAAAAATAAACAAAAGAGCCTCATAGATTCTAGATTAGGAGTCATAGTTTCATAGACTCTTGGGACATCACATTGCCCAGGAGCCACCAGGTTTTGAACGTTTCTAAACCTAGCAGCATCCTTTGTTCTGGTGACTAGTTGTTCTGATGTTGAATTCTTTCCTCTTACTTTTTTCCAGAGAAACTTGAGTTAAGAGAGGAACTAAAAACCCAATCTACCCATATTAGTGTTAGTTGTTAGAAGTAGAAAAGACTTAGTGAACCTGCAGTTTGAAATTACTACTCAAATAGTGATTTAGGATTTTTCATTCTTGTTTGTTCATCTATTTTGGTTTCTTTTCTCCCTGTTCTCCTACAGCATGACTTATGATGGTAGTAAGAGCCCGTTTGTGTTCATGCTTTGACTTGAATCCTGTGATTTAGTAGCTCCTTACTTGTTTTCTGCTACAACACAGATGGTTTTCACTCTCCTTACATGCTCACTTCTACCTTCTCCCATTTGAGACTATACAGTGGAAAGTGCATGAAAGACAGCATTTCTATCACATTGTTCATAGTTGGCGCCACATTGTAAATGGCTCATTGTTACACACCTTGCTACTTAATCCTTCCTTCTTTTATTCTTTCCTTCCTTCCTTCCTTCCAAATTTCATACATGAGTACAGTGCATTTTGAGGATATTCTTCCTCTCCAGATTTTTCTGTTTCCCCTTACACTCCTCTCAAATTTATGTGCTCTGTGTGTGTGTGTGTGTGTGTGTGTGTGTGTGTGTGAGAGAGAGAGAGAGAGAGAGAGAGAGAGAGAGAGAGAGAGAGAGAGAGAGAGAGAGATTGTCCTGTAGAGTTCAATTACTGTTGCATATATGCACATGGGTATGGGTATAGGGATGGCCACTTGGGACATGGGCAAGTTTATCAGGGGGCTTGTGTTTGAAGACAACTAACTTTTATATATTAAGAGGCTTCTTCCTGGAGAAGACTCATATTCTCTCTCTCTCTCTCTCTCTCTCTCTCTCTCCTCTCTCTCTCTCTCTCTCTCTCTCTCTCTCTCTAGCCAATGACTGCCTGTAGATCTTCATCTGTTGTGGGGCCTTACAAGAATTCCTTTTTCCATATGTTGCCATGCCAGCTGGTATTGTCACTATGTAGGTCCTGTTGTGATTTCATGTGCTTAACTTTGGATTTGTCTCTTCAAGTCTTCTATGCCGTTTTCTGCAATGTTCCTTGAGCCTTAGGTGTAGAGGTTGAATTGTAGATTTATCAGTAGTGGTTAGGTATTCGTAGTTAGAGTTTCTATTGCTCTGAAGAGATACCATGACTATGGCAGGTTATATAAAGGAAAACATTTAACTGGGGGTTATCAAAGTTCAGAGCTTGATGGGAAGCATAGTGGCATGCAGGCAGACATGGAGAGGTAGTTAGGAGTTCTACATCTGGATCTACAGGCAGCAGAAAGAGACAATGAGACACACCAGGCCAGGCTTAAGCTTCTGAGACCTCAAAGCTCACCCCACTAGTGACATACCTCCTCCAGCCAATCCACACCTACTCCAACAAGGCCACACTTCCTAATAGTGCTGCTCCCTACGGGCCAAGCATTCAAACTTAAGAATTTTGGGGGTCCATTCCTATTCAAACCACCACAGGTACCTCATGGTCAGTTGTTCTCTACATTTGACCAGTTAAGGATTTCTGCAAGAGTCTCCATCTGCTGCAAAAGAATGAGGGTGAGAGCTATACTTACCTGTGTTCAGAAGAATAAGTATTTAGAATACAGTTAGAAATTATATTGGTTTAGGAAAGTGGCAATAGTGAGTTTTCCTCTAGGGTCCATTTTGAGTGGGTCTTCAGTTGAATTAAACAGCTCTTGGTTACTCCCAAGATATTAATGCCACTATTGCACCATCTATTTTTTTTCTTCTTTTCCTTTTTTTTTTTTTTTTTTTTTAATTGGAGATTATGTTGCTTTGCCTGGTCTGGAACTCTATGTAGACTAGGGTAGTCCCAAATTCACAGAGATCCTCTTGCTTCTGCATCTTGAGTACTGAGATTAAAGGTGTATTCACTATTCCCAGCTTCTGACTATCTTTCTAAGTCAGTGGTTTTCAACCTGTGGCTCTCTACGCCTTTTACAGGGGTCATCTAAGACCTTCAGAAAACACAGATATTTGCATTCCAATTCACAACAGTAGCAAAATTGCAGTTATGAAGTAGCAGCAAAAATAATTTTATGATTGTGGGTCACCACAACATGAGGAACTGTATTAAAGGGTCATAGCATTAGGAAGGTTAAGAACTACTGTTTTAAGTAGTTTTGCTTTACTAGTTTACCTGAAATCTTTTTTTATCTGAAGTGAACTCATTCATTTACTCACTTCCTTCCTACCTTCCTTCCTTCTTTAACTCCAGAAGTGATTTCTTTGATTAAATCATCAATCTTTCCTAATATATAGCAACTATACATATTTTCTAGTATAACATACATTAGGAAAGATTAAAAATTTAATATGCAAATATATATTATATATACATACTTATATATACACATATATACACACATATGAATTTGATGCATAATTGATTAATAAATTTTCAAGAAGTCATCATGTAAGCCAATGGCTGATACATTATCAGTATTATTAGGTTAAAAATTATAAACATTTATATTCTCCTGTGTATATCTCTTCAGTCTATAACTTTTGGCCTAGAAATAACCATTTTTATTTTGTAATTATTATTCCCATGTGTGTTTCATGCCTTTTCTATAAGCAAATGTGTCCATAAACAACATTTGGAATTGTTGTGGACATTTTCAAACTTAATACAATTGGTGTGTGCTGTGTGTAGTGCTATGCAGTTGCTTTTTCCACTCATTGTTAGGTTAGGGTTGGGAAAGTCAGCATATGGATGCATTTAACTCTGTGATCAGTCTGTTACACAGTTTTACCTCTTGTAACTATAGGCTATTTACCTTTTGTAAAGAATGTTTAAGTTTTTCCTGATTTTTGCGCTGTTTTCAGCCATTTACCATAGACATTTACATATGTGTACACAGGGAGCTCTGGATAGAAGTTTTGGAATTTGCTAAACTGGAGAGGACCATTCAGCCTGGCTACACTAGACACTGTACTTTGTTTTCCATAGTAATAATTTCTATGTCCTTCAGAATTTTTGTTATTGCCACAGTTTTTGTCACTATTGGTCTTTGAGTGAGAAATGAAATTATATGGTTTATTTTTATTGTTTCTCTTGATAGTTGGTTCATGTCCTTTACTAATCCGGCCCCCCCCCCCAGATTTTTATCTCTCTGTTCTTTTTGTTGCTGAGGCTGAGTCTCACACTTTGCTAGGTTGTCTTGACTGGCCTGGACTTCATAATTTCTTGCTTCAGCCTTCTGAATGGTACCTCCTCTGACTTGCCTTTATCTTTTGATAGAAACGTTATTCTGCATAGTGGTCTGTGTCTTTTATATGAGTTAATATAGAATCTCCAAAAAATTAGACCCCAAAAGGTACAACTCAGGAGTGATCGATTGCAGACTCTTAATGATTTTCAAAAATTGTTAGGAAACTTACAGGCTATCATTGGAATACCTAAATTTGGACTAGTAAATTTGCTTAATACCCCAAAAGGGGACAAGGACTTAAATAGTCCAAGAGAATTATCATCTGAAGCTGAGAAAGAACTGGCTCTAGTAGAAAAGAAGATATGAGAAGTGAGAGTGTATATCCCAGGTCTTAAGGGTCCCCCCAGCAGCCATGCCCCAGGGGCATGTTCCTCAAAGTAGGTGTAGCAGTTACCTGCCACCTCACTAGGGGCAGTGCTTCAGGGCATGGCTCAGACAGCTCCCACTACAAAAATCCTAGCTGGTGACTCAGGTTTGTACTTTGTCTGTGGTATGCTTATTGTGAACAAATTTTAAAGTTTAATATCTGGTTTACCAGTCTTTTATGGTTTGTGCTTTTTAAGTTTAACAGAAAAAAAAAAATCTGTCTAGCCCAAATCCTAAATGTATCTCTTCTACTGAAACCCTGTTTTGCCCCTTTCTTTCTTTGAGATTTGGTCTCAAATGTGTGATTGTTCCTTCTCTGTCTCCTGAGTGCTGGGATCACAGACATGTGACATCATGTCCAGCTTTGAAATTTTTCATTAATTTTGTCATCTATATATGATATTTAATGTACATCTAGCCAGTTCTCCATATCTGTAAGTTTTTCTTGGATTTAGCATTTTGAGAAAAAATATTTCTCAAAAATATTTGAGAAAAATTGTCTGTGTTACATATACTCTTTTCTTGGCCTCATTTCCTGAACAGTGCAGAAAAATAGCCCCTTTATATTGTGTTTGCAGTTGTAAGTATTATATGCAAAACTATCCATTTCCTGTAAGGACCTGATCATGTGTGGGCTTTGATATCCTCAGGTGGTCCTGGATCCCATTCCACAGATCCAGGAGGACAGCTGTTTAGTATGTACATGACTTCACATTTGTGTCTGCTTTTATTTAATGCCATGTAGAGAGCCAATTGTCCCAAAGAGAACTAGTTGTCCCCAAATAACGTATTCTTCCCCACAGATATGCAGTGCTTTTCTGTCTTATTATGCCAGTAGACATAGATATACTTGACTTACATATTCTTTTGCAAGATTTATTTTTATTGTTTTTAATTATGTGTACCTGAATGTGTCACTGTGTGGATATGAGCATATATAAGTGCAGTTACCCACTGAATTCAAAAGAAGGTGTCAGGTTCCCTAAAGCTGGAGTTATAGATGGTTTGATCCACAAAACATAGGTGCTGGGAACTGAACTTGGATCCTCTGGAAGAGCAGTAAGTACTTTTTCCACTGTGTCATCTCGACATCTCTTCAGCCCCTTTCTTCCCTCCTTCCTGGGCCTGATAACTTACATATTGTTTTTGTCTTTCATCTCTTCACATGCCACCATAAACTCTTTTGATTGCTTTTTCATTGAGTTATCTTATTTATTTCAAGACAGGGATTCGCTGTGTAGCCTTGGTTGTCCCGGAACTCACTCTGTAGACGAGGCTGGCCAGAAATCTGCCTGCCTCTGTTTCCCAAGTGTTGGGATTAAAGGTGTATGTCACCAGGCCTGACAACTTATAAATTGTTTTTGTCTTTCATCTCTTTACATGTCATCGTAAACTAATTAGATTGCTTTTTCATTCAATTCTTAAGTATCCATTTTATTTTTTTCATTTTTCTTTCCTTTTGTTTCTTTTTTCTTTCCTTCTGTTTTTTTGTTTGTTTTGTTTTTGTTTGTTTTAAGACCAAGACTCTCTTTGTAGCCCAGGCTGTCTTTGAACTTACGATCCTCCTACTTTAGCCTCCCGAGTGCTGGGATTACAGTTATTTGCCACCAGACCTTGTCCTGTTTTCTACGTCTATTATGGTGTGTTATCTTTGTAAATGTTCTGCTTTTGTTAGTCCTTGTATTCCTGGAAATAAACATTACTGTAAATTTTCTAGTATTAGAATTTAGAATTATTAAAGCTATTTTTTATGAATGAGCTTTATTGTTTGTGTTTCTATGTCTTTTTAATGGACATTTTTGTCTCTAGTCTCATTAAAGAAGACAAATCATCCCCTTCTAAGTATTGATAATAGCTTGTAACTGAATACAACTTTCCTGTGAAATCGCCTAAGCTGGTAGAGAATGAGAACATAGGCTCTAACTTTTCAGTTTCTTCAACAATATTGGTTTGTATTTTAATATTCCTCCTGAGTCTTTGTTCGTAATTAATACTTTCCTTCATAACCATCAGTTTCATTCATGTGTACAAATATATTTCAAATGATAGTAGAAGAGCTGCAATTTTTTCTGATTTAAAAAGAAAATCAAAAACCAAACATTTAAGGTTATGCCTTCCTTTTATGTAGTATTATTTATCTGGGATGGGAGTTTTTCTGATTCATAGATTTTTTTTCTAATGAACTAGAATTGTTCCTTTATTTAATTTCTGCTTTCGTCGTCTTTTCCTCTTGCTTCTCCTTTCCCCCTGTAATCTGTCTGTCTACCTTGATTTCTTTCCGTTAGTCTATTGTACACTGAGTGAGTTCATTTTCTTTTCTATTTTGTATTACAGAAAATACACTCAGAAAAGGGTGGGAAGGATAAAGAATTAGAAAATAGTAATAAAATACAAAGTTTCAGATAGAAATACATTTTTGATGTCTTTTGTACAGATGGTATTAAAGTTATGAATAAATACATTTCAGACTTTATGGGAATGAATTTCAGATATTTTGCCACAAATACTGGCATATACCATGGCTACGGAATGACAGCTTGATTCACTTATTCACCTTTTTACATCAAAATATCTTATTTACCCCATAAATATGCTCAATATTTATTGGTTAACTTAAGATAATAAATACATATGCCTGTAAAACTATACTCACTCAGCATAATAAGTTTTAATATTCTTTCATCATAGTTCATTTATAAATATTCTGTGATTGTACTGTTAATCCCTCTTTGATTTATTTAGGGTCATATCTTAAATTTCTTAAGTACATTTTAAGGACATTTGGTGGCTTGAAATGTTCGTTGGTAGAACACTTGGCTAACATGGGCATGCCTTGAAATTTGATCCCCAACACGGCAAGATAAACAAAACAAAACAAAGATTCGACACTTTTTAATTTAAGTGCCTACTTAAATGTATGTTAGGTGATTTGTTGAAGTTTCCTTTCTGACCTGGTATGTGGTCAGTTTCAAATTTTAATTTATTTTAGTTCTTATATATGTGTATGTATGTGTGTCTGTGTATGTATGCCATGATAGAGGGTGCCTTTGGAAGCTAGAAGTGGGCATCTGATACCCTGGGGCTGGAGTTCCAGGCAGTTGAGAGTCACCTGACTCAGGTGCCAAGACTGGAACTTGGGGTCTCTGGAAGAGAACCAAGTGTTCCTAACTGCTGAGCTATTTTCTAGCCCTGTCAGGTTTCTTTTTTGATCAGTAGTCATTGTATAATTGAAATAATTTTACATTCTATATGTATTAAATTCAAGATTCCATGTTATTGTCAGATTAATTTTTGTTTGCTTGCCATTAAATAGTTTATCTGATTTCTAAGCTTCTGACAGTTTTTCTAGTTATATGTCATTTTTTATCACATTTTATCAGTTTTGCTTCCTGTTTCTGAAAGTTGGTCTGCTAAATCTAAGTTCATGATTACCATCTTAATAGAATTTTCTGTGTATATTATCAGGTGTTTATTCTTAGTGACATGAAACCTTTTCATGGATTTGAACCTTTTTTGATTAAAATTTGTTAGGCATTTGTTTTCCCATTTATCATCTTTAGGAACAATGGATTTTTCTATCTATCTATCTATCTATCTATCTATCTATCTATCTATCTATCATCTATCTATTAATTTATTTGCATAGTGTAATAATCTATACTTATTCATAGGTTGCACTTATTGCAAGTAGTAATAAAACAATATTCTTTCCTATTATAGTATATTTTGTTTGATGTGTGTGTGTGCCTTTCCTGTATTCTGGTTTCACCCAAACGTTTTGTATTTCCTGCTATGCTGAAGTCCCTCTTCTGGTTTAGAATCCATGTGCTTTATTATTATTATTATTATAAAGTATTATTCTAGTACTTTAGAATAATATTTTCATTTCATTGTGTAACTAAGATTATAAGCAGAAGAAAAGTCATCCTGAGAACCACAAGCTAACAGATGTTATTTCTCTTATAGAGTATAAAATCTGGAGGAGGACCTACCATTAGCAACTCGGCTCTGTCTTTCAGCTTGTCATCCCTTAACTCATGGACTTCATCTCTTTGTTTTGTTTCATGGCTACAGACTGGCCATTTAACTTTCAGATAGCACATCTGTGTACCAGGCAGGAAGAGGTTGGGAAAGGGCAAATGGGAGAAGAGATATATACATTAAGAAGTCCCCTTTTGTTAGAAAAGGAACACTAGCCAAGAGACATCCATTTTGTGGTCCAGAGCTGTGTCATTTACTATCTGTAGCTGGGAGGAGGCTAGGGAGAAACTTAGAATGAGAATTGGGTCATGTTGTCTACAGAGCTATATCTCACATGTATTTAGTGCACAAAATTTTCAACAGACTCTTGTTATTCGGTATTTCTGTTCTTTCTATAATGTAACTAGACTAAGCACATCTTGCTTAAACATTAAACAACTTGCACAAAATGAATTGGCTGTTGATATTTACCAAGTACTTGGTATTCCCCTGCTAACTTCAAATCTATTGCTGGGCCCTGAGACGACTTTCTGCATTATTTCATTTTACCTTTGGAATACCAGGCAAACACTATTTATCATTGACCTGTATCTCAGCTCAGTTTTCTAAGTTTTAAACCTTGTTTTATCTTATGCTTACAGTAGTTTGTAGATGGTTTCAAATTTTTTAATAGGACCAGAGGGATGCTTCAGAATAAGGACCTATGTATTATGTTGATTGTAGATTCTTTGGTAATTATAACAAGTTTATTTCTGTGACAGAATTCACAACTGGTATTGCCATTACATCCTGTTTTGGATTGTTCTCAGAGTCCAAATTTTAAAAAGTCCATATTAAACCCATTTATTTTTGAAAATCATCCAATATTTAATTTTGCTTTAGACAGTTTTATCATCGGCTGCCCTGTCTAGACTATAACAATAGCAGTTCTCACTTGCCTGTTTTCTTCTAAGTGAGAGAAAAGAACATAAACAATTAGATACTAAGTTCTCACTGAGAATCAAAACTAAAAATGAAGTATATACTTCAGATAGTAAGCCATCTCTACTCCTTAATGTGACTCATCATTAAAATGTGAATATGTTGATTAGGAAATAACATTCAGTTTTGAAACAGACACATAGATGCATACCTTGCTTTATTCAGTTCTAGATTATTCTTTATATTCACTTAAAATTGACAGGGTCATGAGTTTGAAGCCAACTTTGCTATATAGCCAGACCTTATCTCAACTAAGAAAACAAAATTAACCCCCAACAAAAAGCAAAGAGAAGACTTTGCATTTATGATATTATCTGTCAAGAGTTTATGACTTTTTTCTTTCCCATCAGCTGAAAAATATATGTTTGTAAGATCTACCATTATTACATCCTTTGCTTCTCCTTATACCCCGTGTTCTTATTTTGGGATTTTCTTCTATAGCCAGTACTGTTTTGAGATAAAGTCCTTGGTGAGGATGCTTCTGAACTCAGACATCAAATGTAGAATGTTTGAGGCCAGCGTAGATAAAGGCTGTGTCTACACCAGGATTGTACATAAGTACCAGATGTTCATTTGGTAGAGCTTCCTTTTCCACTGGCCTGATGCTGTTGGATGAAACCAATGGGTGGTTTTTAAATATGAATTATACCTAAAAATAAACCATGAAAGGTTCCATACAAAGTACAAATTTGGTCATATATGCTTACATTGATGGTCACCAGAACAGGTGAAGATATTATAGTTGCACTGTAGCAAAAACATGCATGTTTGTAATGATGTTGTTGTTTGTTTTTGCTCTTTGGTCTTTGGGGGGCCTACTACCCAGTTCCCAAATAAATCACACAGGGAAGCTTATTTTTAATAATAAATGACCGGCCTTTAGCTTGGCTTGTTGCTTGCCAGCTTTTCTTAACTTTAAATCATCCCATCTACCTTTTGTAACTAGGCTTTTCCCTTTTCTTACTTCTGTATGTCTTACTTTCACTCTTACTCTGTGGCTGGCTGTGTGGCTGGGTGGCTGGCCCCTTTCTTCCTCCTCCTTCTCTTGCTCCTTCTTTCTTCTTGCTCCTCCCAGATTTCTCCTTCTGTATATTCTCTCTGTCTGACTGCCCTGCCTATCCTTTCTCTTGCATTGCTTTTGGCTGTTCAGCTCTTTATTAGACTATCAGGTGTTTTAAACAGCAAAGTAACATAACTTCACAGAGTTAAACAAATGCAACCTAAATGAATGCAACACATCTTTGCATCATTAAACAAATGTTCCAGAGCATAAACAAATGTAGCACATCTTAAAATAATATCCTACAACAATGGTAATAATGACAGTGGTGAACAGCAGTCTTTTGCACAACAAGTGCTAAAAGATAAGACACAGACAAGCATTGCTGTCTTGTGGCCTTCTCTGAACGGGAAGAACTTTGTTAGACTACTATATCCTGTTGCTATTCATCTAGACCTACTTCCAGTTGAGATGCTGAGAAGGTACATACATATGTATATGAAATGAACATTTAAGAGCCAGGCATGATGACCCTGAGGATTGGGTGTTTAAGACTAGCCTGGGGAGCATAATCAGACCAGACACTATGTCTCTTGAGTAAAGCACATAATCTTCCAGTCAGCTGACGGCCTTAAAGCTTGGACCCCAAGAAAGGAGTTTGGCCTTTTGAGTGCCCTCGGGCCCAAGCTTACACCAACAGCTCTTTTATTTCCAGCGTCTTAGTTTGTCCTGCAGATTTCAGAATCGATAGCCACTAAGTTGTTCTCTTGCTCTCCCTACATACACTCACGTCCACAACCCTGCTGCTTCTGTTTCTGTGAAGAACATTGAGCAGCCACCATGCCTTTCCTAGTTGTCTTAACTTCACAGATGTCCTCTTAGCTAGGACAGAATGGTCTCCTTTAAAGCTACAGAGGAAATCACTCCAATTTATATTTGAATTTCATTTGCTCTCTTTCAACCCCTAAGATCAGTCCTTTCAACAATGATGCTAGTAAGTGAAAAAGGAGCTGGAGCTGCTTTGAAGAGAGGCTACTTTTATCCGTGAATTAAATCTGTCCTCACTTAAGTAACCCCTGACAATTCACATTTACCAAACTACTTGCTGACACCTGGGCGGTATGAAGCATTTATACTGCAGCAATACCCTAACTTCAGTGGCCAGACTCCTCACCATACATACTTCAGTCTCCACAGAAGCCTCCTTGTTTCACTCCCTCTTGATGGCTGCTACTGCATTTAGTCTTGTGGATGGCTGCCACTGCATTTAGTCCTGTGGATGGCTGCCACTGCATTTAGTCCTGTGGATGGCTGCCACTGCATTTAGTCCTGTGGATGGCTGCCACTGCACTTAGTCCTGTGGATGGCTGCCACTGCATTTAGTCCTGTGGATGGCTGCCACTGCATTTAGTCCTGTGGATGGCTGCCACTGCACTTAGTCCTGTGGATGGCTGCCACTGCACTTAGTCCTGTGGATGGCTGCCACTGCACTTAGTCCTGTGGATGGCTGCCACTGCATTTAGTCCTGTGGATGGCTGCCACTGCATTTAGTCTTGTGGATGGCTGCCACTGCACTTAGTCCTGTGGATGGCTGCCACTGCATTTAGTCTTGTGGATGGCTGCCACTGCACTTAGTCCTGTGGATGGCTGCCACTGCATTTACTCCTGTGGATGGTTGCCACTGCACTTAGTCATGTGGATGGCTGCCACTGCATTTACTCCTGTGGATGGCTGCCACTACACTTACTCATGTGGATGGCTACCACTGCATTTAGTCCTGTGGATGGCTGCCACTGCACTTAGTCCTGTGGATGGCTGCCACTGCACTTACTCATGTGGATGGCTACCACTGCATTTAGTCCTGTGGATGGCTGCCACTGCACTTAGTCCTGTGGATGGCTGCCACTGCATTTAGTCCTGTGGATGGCTGCCGCTACACTTACTCATGTGGATGGCTACCACTGCATTTAGTCCTGTGGATGGCTGCTACTTCATTTAGTCCTGTGGATGGCTGCCACTGCACTTACTCCTGTGGATGGCTGCCACTGTACTTAGTCTTGTGGATGGCTGCCACTGCATTTAGTCCTGTGGATGGCTGCCACTGCACTTAGTCCTGTGGATGGCTGCCATTGCACTTACTCCTGTGGATGGCTGCCATTGCACTTAGTCCTGTGGATGGCTGCCACTGCACTTAGTCCTGTGGATGGCTGCCACTGCATTTAGTCCTGTGGATGGCTGCCACTGCACTTAGTCTTGTGGATGGCTGCCACTGCACTTAGTCCTGTGGATGGCTGCCACTGCATTTACTCCTGTGGATGGTTGCCACTGCACTTAGTCATGTGGATGGCTGCCACTGCATTTACTCCTGTGGATGGCTGCCACTACACTTACTCCTGTGGATGGCTGCCACTGCATTTAGTCTTGTGGATGGCTGCCACTGCACTTAGTCCTGTGGATGGCTGCCACTGCATTTAGTCTTGTGGATGGCTGCCACTGCACTTAGTCCTGTGGATGGCTGCCACTGCATTTACTCCTGTGGATGGTTGCCACTGCACTTAGTCATGTGGATGGCTGCCACTGCATTTACTCCTGTGGATGGCTGCCACTACACTTACTCATGTGGATGGCTACCACTGCATTTAGTCCTGTGGATGGCTGCCACTGCACTTAGTCCTGTGGATGGCTGCCACTGCACTTACTCATGTGGATGGCTACCACTGCATTTAGTCCTGTGGATGGCTGCCACTGCACTTAGTCCTGTGGATGGCTGCCACTGCATTTAGTCCTGTGGATGGCTGCCGCTACACTTACTCATGTGGATGGCTACCACTGCATTTAGTCCTGTGGATGGCTGCTACTTCATTTAGTCCTGTGGATGGCTGCCACTGCACTTACTCCTGTGGATGGCTGCCACTGTACTTAGTCTTGTGGATGGCTGCCACTGCATTTAGTCCTGTGGATGGCTGCCACTGCACTTAGTCCTGTGGATGGCTGCCATTGCACTTACTCCTGTGGATGGCTGCCATTGCACTTAGTCCTGTGGATGGCTGCCACTGCACTTAGTCCTGTGGATGGCTGCCACTGCATTTAGTCCTGTGGATGGCTGCCACTGCACTTAGTCCTGTGGATGGCTGCCACTGCATTTACTCCTGTGGATGGTTGCCACTGCACTTAGTCATGTGGATGGCTGCCACTGCATTTACTCCTGTGGATGGCTGCCACTACACTTACTCCTGTGGATGGCTGCCACTGCATTTAGTCTTGTGGATGGCTGCCACTGCACTTAGTCCTGTGGATGGCTGCCACTGCATTTAGTCTTGTGGATGGCTGCCACTGCACTTAGTCCTGTGGATGGCTGCCACTGCATTTACTCCTGTGGATGGTTGCCACTGCACTTAGTCATGTGGATGGCTGCCACTGCATTTACTCCTGTGGATGGCTGCCACTACACTTACTCCTGTGGATGGCTGCCACTGCACTTAGTCCTGTGGATGGCTGCCACTGCACTTAGTCCTAGAGACTGGTGGGCAGAGCTGTCAAAGACTTTCTTACTTGCCATTCATGAAGACTCCACCTCCATCTCATTGTCTTTGCTGTTGCTGCTTGTCACACTCCTCCAGGGTGCTCACAGTATGCCTTCTTTCCTGTCATGTGATCTTTACTCAGAAGCATTTCTTTGACCACCCCCTGGACCGAGGAGCCATCTCTACCATTTCCTGTTCTCTTTTCTGCTTTGTTCCTTTCCAGCGCACATGAACTGTTTACTAACATGACATCTATTTTACCTTCCCCTCCTCCATCTTTATCATAGCACAAACTTCTCAAAGGCAGGGTTTTTCTTTTTCTTCCCCACCTCCCCTTCCCTTTTCCCTTCCCTTACCCTTGCCTTCCCTTCTCTTCCCTCCCCTTTACCCTTGCCTTGCCTTGCCTTCCCTTCCCTCCCCTCCCCTTCCCTCCCTTCCCCTTCCTCCCTTTCCTCCTCCTCCTTTACCTCCTCTTCCTCCTCCTTCTCCTCCTTCTTTTTAACCTCATTTATTTACTGGTGTGTCCTTAGTATCTAAAACTATTTCTGGTGTATTTTGGGACTTTGGTGTATTTACTAATATTTCCTAATAACATTTCAAAATTGTTATTTGGCTTAGATTTCATGAATTTGTAATCTTTGTTGTGATTTGGCCTTGGCATTGAATTTGAGCCTAGAAAGCTTGTTAAGGGTAGAAAGTACTTTTAACCTTCCCTAAATACTGTTGGCTTTATTAACTGGCTTCTCCTAGAATTGGGGATTTGGGTCCTCAAATTCTAGAGTGTGGTTAAGTAAAGTCATGTGCTCCCCTTTTTCCTTTCTCTCTGAAGCCCAGTAGTGCTAAGGGAATGGAGAGATTAACTGTGAATGGAGAATTCCTTGATAATACAGTAGGAACCACCCTACTTAAGAAATTGCTCTGGTCCCTCATCTGGTCCCTCCAAGTCCACCAGTGAGGCAAATTTAGAAGGCATGGAAGTTACCCACATCTGCCACACGTAGAGGCTGTATCTGGCTTTCAATCCTGTCCTTCCCAAGGTGTCTCCAGGGTTCTTCATGGTAAGCTGTACTTGGGCAGTGTCAGAGGTGGGAGCACTGCAGTACTCAGGGACAGTGTCAGGGGTAGGAGTATTGCAGTACTCAGGGACAGTGTCAGGGGTGGGAGCACTGCAGTACTTAGGGACAGTGTCAGGGGTGGGAGCACTGCAGTACTCACGGACAGTGTCAGGGGTGGGAGCATTGCAGTACTCAGGGACAGTGTCAGGGGTGGGACACTGCAGTACTCAGGGACAGTGTCAGGGGTGGGACACTGCAGTACTCAGGGACAGTGTCAGGGGTGGGAGCACTGCAGTACTCAGGGACAGTGTCAGGGGTAGGAGTATTGCAGTACTCAGGGACAGTGTCAGGGGTGGGAGCACTGCAGCACTCACGGACAGTGTCAGGGGTGGGAGCATTGCAGTACTCAGGGACAGTGTCAGGGGTGGGACACTGCAGTACTCAGGGACAGTGTCAGGGGTGGGAGCACTTCAGTACTCAGGGACAATGTCAGGGGTAGGAGTATTGCAGTACTCAGGGACAGTGTCAGGGGTAGGACACTGCAGTACTCAGGGACAGTGTCAGGGGTGGGAGCATTTCAGATACTTGATGAGGCTAGGGGACTGAAACATTTCTGTACTTTGAAAATGTAACTTTGAGCTTAAGTTTCTCTCTGAGCACAAGAAGCTATTACTAGATGTGGAGAAATCCCAGCAGTTACAGGACCTCTGCAAGGCTTCTGGGGTTTTCCTGGCCCCAAAGATGGCAGCCGTGATGGAGGAGGTCATGTCAGATGGCCTTGCTCTATTCCTGCAGGGAAGCGTATGCAATACACATCCAGCAGGGCTTAGGTAGCCGGAAGTGTGGCGGCTCCTTACCCCCAAAGTGAATTTTAAAATTCACTTATTTACGCTGTTCTCATAGCAACGGGAAAACTCTTCTGACCTATAGCCACAGAAGACTCTGTAAAAGAAACTGTAGGAGGAAAAAGTAATAATGCCAGGAAAAAAATTTACTGAAGTACCATTCTTTCACTTATTCGGTCAACTGAGAGTAACAGTGTGTGCATTTGGCAACCAAAAGGGAAAGGTCATCTCACGTTGCAGCATGAACCTGCCCACGTTACGAGATTTATTTTTTTGTTTACACACAGAGTACTATGAAGGTCCTTCAAATTGAAAGCCATTAAAAAACGTGAGAACCAGCAGTGCTCACTAACCTGAAGCATTTGGGACTTTGAGGAATGATAAGTGCAAACAGCCCAGAATCTAGAGACTGTCCCAAGCATTAAACTCTAGACTCTGGGAATGTGGACATGTCTTCAGTTACACGGATGTAGATAATTTTTCTTTCTGTGAGGTCTCTTGTCACTTCTATCTTGTCTGGACAGGGTGGAACTTCTGTGTAAATTCTATTTCGAGCTTGAAGAAACACTAACTTGTCAGCCAAAAGCAGTGCTGCTTGGAAAATGGCAAAGACACAAAAGATGGGGCCTGTCTTCTCCTTTGGCCTGGCTGTGAACTTGGGGCCTCTGCTCTGTTGGCGCTTCCTGGGAGGGTGCCCATGGCCTGTGTTGAGCCGCTGGGCCAAGTTGATCTCCTGTTTGTCTTTAAGAACTGTGCTCAGTAACTGTTGTGTAGATCTTTTCTACCACATGACTCCGGGCTTGGAGTTACTGAACACCGACTGTGCTTGGCATATTTCTGTAATTTTGTAAGAAACCTACAGGCTGAAAACCTTGTCAGCCCTTCCTGTTCTCTCTCTCCTTCTTGTTTCTCTACTTAATAATATGCATTGCTACACAAGTACACATACATATAACCAAGCTTTTTCAATTATTTTTTTCTCTCAAACTGTATTAAAATAAAGACGGCATCCTCCACCCCCACCCACTTTAAACCTGCCTGTTTGTGAGTTCTCCTGTGGTTACATCTTGATTCCCAGTTTGGTTGTGGAACTTCATAGCCAAGTGTGTTGCATGCTGCCTCACTTTGTACTCAGGGTTATGATATTGAAACTTCAGGACCACACACAGATAGCAAAGTCTCTGGCCACTTAAGCATGTAAACAGTCTGGCTTTTTATAAAGTGGAAAAATATTTCTTGTGCACTATTTTAACATGATCAGCATGTTGAAACTTGGTGTGCAACTGTGTCAACATTTCCTTGGCTCTGAAGAGCAAACCTGGAGAGAGAGCCTCATGGTAACATATAAAATGCAAGCTGGTTTGTTTACTACTGGGATTTAGGCTGCAATTACAGTCTGAAGCAGACTTCCAAATGTGGAATACAAAATAAATGAAATACATTTTCTTAGCATTGTAATTATGCTAGGTAAATAGTGATTCTTTTACAGATGACTAATATTCTTTCAGAGAATCAGAAGGAAACAGGGAGTTCAAGTGCTGTGTTGCTCCTTCTTGTCCCCACATCAGACCCAGCCCCGTGGGGTCTTTGAGGTATCTGTGGCATACATCCCAAGATGTGTTGGATTTGTTACTACCTGCTGAGTATGTGGATTAAATGGGCAGTTTTCTCTTCTTGCTTGTTCCCACTCTATGGTCATCTGCAGGAAAACAGGTAGTAAATTAGCAATCAGAGAAGCAAGCCAGAGGATACTGGCAATTGCTAGGAAGTGGGTCTATTCCATATCAAACGTTTCCTGAGACACTATTAAGACCCTCAGGTTGGTGAACAAAGCATACATTTCTTCCGTTAATGGGACTCACGCTGGAGTAAGGAGATAGGCTATGAGCAGTAACCAAAACAAATGCTCAGATGATGGAGGTTGGTAGGTGGCAAGTCTTGCCTAGCAAGAAAAGTAAAGCAGGTGAACTGTATCAAGAGTGGCATAGGGGAAGCTGATTGGTTTTGATTCTGTTTTTATCTATCCAATTTATAAAGGCACAATTAACAAATAACCATTATGTATGTTCAGTACTCATTAAGATGCTTTGATTATCAGTTGTATTTACCAGCTCTCTCACCTCACACAGCTACTATTGAGGGAGAGATGGCAGGAGATTTCAGGAGAAGTTAAGTAGGACAACCAGTAGGACCTCACTGAGAGGACCTGAAGAGGTGAGAGAGTTAGCTGCACACCATCTCCTTGGTTCTAAACCTATAGGAGACCAGTGTGTTTGAAAAGTGAGGAGACAAGTTGGGTGGGGTGGAGATAAGGGAAGGTAAGTAGGGGACTCTCCCAGATGCGTAAATCAGCTTGAAAAGCTCTTGAGTTGTGTGATTGAGGATGTTCGGGAAGTCGTCTGATGTGGTCATGATAATTTGAACTGACACCCAGAAGTTACCAGGAGCTTATTATATGAACAATCTGATGTTCCAGGTAGAAGAACCGTAAGACCAAAGGTCCTAAGGGTGGAAAGGCAGAGAAAATGAGGTGGGAGGAGAAGGAGGATCATGCTAGTGAAGTTGTGATGTAGGGTGGGGCTCTGCCCTGGGTGAAACCACTCATAGGGTGATGCTCTCTTCTACTCGGTCTTCTCACGAGATGTCAGAGGAGAAAGCCATGCAGGATAAGCTGAACATGCACGCAGATGCTGCAGGGAGACAGACATCAACCTGCTTCTTTCACTATACAATTCTGGTAGTGGGATGCATGTATCAAAAAGTATACATGATTGCACTGTTTGAAAGGATGGCCATATGTACAAATGATTTGGTGGTATGACTGGGGAGACATGAGTCCGTTATCTTTTCAGATATTTGGAAAATACAATAACAAAATCCGAAGAGTACCATGCCAATACCTTTGTATTAACTATCCAGGTTATGTAATAGTTAGCATTTGGGGATATTTGCTTCTAGTTTTTAAAACTTCTGTTTCATCTTAAAAATTTTGTTTCTTATTACTCTTTGTATATGTATGCATGTGTGTGAGTGCAAGTGTGTATGTGCCAGGGCACTGTGAAGGCCAAAAGACAACTTCCAGGAGTTGGCTCTCTTCTTCCACCATGGGACTTAGATTGAGCACAGGTTGTCAGGCATGCGAATTAAGTGCTTTTACCTGCTGAGCCACTTTTCCAGTGCTAAAATTTAGTTTTCTCTATGTATACATTTAAGAACTAGAGATACACACTCTCCTTTAAGCCATACTCACACCTGTATCTACATAAAAATTAATTTTTTTAAGATTTATTTATTTTATGTATTTGGGTGTTTTGTCTGCATGCATGTCGGCACACCAGAAGAGGGCATGGGATCCCATGGGACTGCAGTTATAGACAGTATTGGGAATTGAACTCAGGGCCGCTGGAAGAACAGCCAGTGCTCTTAACAACTGAGCCATCTCTTCAAGTCCCAACATTAAAGGTTTTAAATTACCATTCTTCATTGCTTTCCCAGGGTTAGAGGCAGCCTTGCTGTGGGCCTGCTATACCCATACACATAAAATAGATTTAAAAGCAAATCTTTTTAAAAAGTATCAGAACCTTCCAGTGATTGAACATCTTACTGAAACATGTTCATTTGAGCATTATTAATAATAATTAAAAATTGGAGATGGTGGAGTAAAAGTCATTGAACTAATGAGTAAATTTTGACATGGCTATATTAATAGAGTAAAATTAAATAGAATTTCATTTGACTCAAGTAGAACAAAATTATATGTACAGAATTATTTATAATGAAATTATTGACAAGGATACTGGCTGTTTTGACCCTAATTTTGAAACATTATCTAAAGCAGGCATGTGTAAAAAGTAAGAAATGCAGTATAGTTAAGTAAATATTCTATTTCCTTTTCAAAAGAGTAAAATGATTGTTGCTACAAGCCAGTGAGTACTTGAAACATAATCTTTGTCCTCATACAGTTTGTCTGGCATCCATTTGAAGTCTCTGGAAGAAAGAAAGTTAACAAAAGTACCGGGCGGGAAGGAGAAGATTGTACCCTGTGTCATGCCAGGCCAGGCCACCTCACTTAATAAGTGAGAAGAAAAGAGCAGAGACAGTTGCAGTTGCTGTCTGTCCATTCTGTGCTGGAAAGTACTGGTTCTAGCAGCTGCACCTTCTTGACTCTTTGCTATAGCTACATGATATAAAGATTAGAACCATTATCGATATTTTCCTGAGGAGGCCACTGTAACTCACCTAGCACTGGTTGAATTGGAATTTATACCTAAACCTGATGGGTCAAAGCCCAGATCATCCATCCACCTTCTGTGGAACCTGCACGCAGCTCACACACTCATGAAGAGCACTGGCCTTGGGAGTATTGCTGCACAGCAGCTGTCTGTTGCTAGGATGCACAGTAGAGATCTTGGAAGTGGCAGAAGATGAATGGGCAGAGAAGACAGATGTGGAACTGGGCTTGAGAAATCTCTAGAACTTTGTACCCTGGTGTCCTCCTCCTGTCCTTTTTTTCTAGAAACTGCTGATAAGAGGTGGGGGAAAGTATTGGGAGGGGTCAGTGCAACACGAATCTTAGAAGGTTTTATTAAATAAAAAACCCAAGCCAGATATCGGGGTTAAAACCTGAGAGATCAGAGGAATAGGAAAAGCCACAGCTAACCTCACCTCACCAACTCTGCAACTTCCAAAAAGAGACCTACTTCCTGTATACCCACACCTATATGCCTTTCTATTCTGCCAACTCATTTCCTCTCTCCGCCCAGCTACATCACTTCTTCTTCCTGCCCAGCTCTGTCACTTCCTGTCTGTCTGTACACACTTCCAGACCTTTATGGTTAGTGCTGGGATTAAAGGTATGTACCACCATGCCTGGCACTGTTCCCAGTGTTGTGGCCTTGAACTCACAGAGATCCAGACAGATCTCTGCTTTCCGAGTGATAGGATTAAAAGCGTGTGCTACCATTGCCTGACTTCTATGTTTACTTTTTGATCCTCTGATAAACTTTATTGGGATACACAGAAAAAATATCACTGCAGGTCAGTGCAGCACTTTGGTGGTACTGAGAATGGGGTGGTCGGGTATGTTAGGAGGGCAGAGGCATCACTTGCTCCTGAAGCATCCAAGCTCCTTTGCTTCATCATGTGTCTTCTTTTTCCTCCCATCAGAACCACTGCTAACACTGAGGGTGTATATTCCTATGTCTCCTTTCAGAAAGGAGCCTGGGGACTCATCCTCTCCCTCTTCGTGCTGCAGTCCTCCACATGCAACTGAGGTGCTGCTTCCTCCTAGCCATCTCCTTCGTCCCTCCGCTGTCCTCCCACCCTGATGCATCTCCTTCATCCTTCTGCTGTCCTCCTCCCTGATGCATCTCCTTCATCCCTCTGCTGTCCTCCCACCCTGATGCATCTTTCTCATCCCTCCGCTGTCCTCCTCCCTGATGCTGTCACACTCCCTCTCTCTCAGCAAGTCATTGTATGAACTGGGATTTGATCTTGTGGCTGGATGTGAAGATGGCATGAGGAATGGATGTGTTAGGAAAAAAATGAATCCTTTTCTTCCCCACTTTACTCTCCCACCCCCACCCCATCCCTCCGGCTGAGGGTTGCAGCACTTGAAGGTTGTCTAGTAAGGTGATCAAAAAGCACTGAGTTGACAGGGTGTGTTCTCTTTTTTTTTTTTTTTTTTTTTTGGCTCTTTGGGTGTGAGACCTTGGCTAAGTGACATTTTTTGAGCCTTAATGTTCTTATCTGCAAAAGTGAGAAATCACCGTTAGACTAATTGAAACACCATGCCAAGAACTTTATGTTATGTACTGGAAAGTGCATCTTTTTAATGACAGGTGAGGTCTTGAACTGGATAGCGTCTGGGATTCAATATGTATGTGAAAAGCCATTTCATATTGATAATTCATTAGTAGTCCATTTATAGTCTTTTGTTGTTGTTGTTAACTTGATGTAAACCTAGAGTCACTTGGGAAGAGGGAATCTCAGTTGAAGAATTACCTCAATCAGATTGGCTTGTGATTGTCTTGATTGAAGATTTATGTGAGAGGACCTAGCCACTGTGCATAGCAGCAGCCCAAGGCAATTAGGCCTGGGCTGTATAAAAAGGTGAGCCAAGGAATAAGCCAGTACGCAGCCATCCACCATGGTTTCTGCTCCAGGCTCATGCCTTGAGTTCCTGCCCTGACTTCCCTCAGTGATGGGTTGTGACCTGTAAGTGTAAGCTGAAGTAAATCCTTTCCTCCCCATTGTGCTTTTGCTTATGATGTTTATCACAGTAACAGAAAGCAACAAGAACAATGTACATTTATCCATTTATTGCACTCACAACCTCAATGGCTTTTTAGTGTCCTAGCTATTTGCCACAGCAAGCCCATGTTTTCTCCTCTCTCCTGCTGGGGGGGGGGGGGGCAGGGGACACAGACTCTTGATTTATATTTAGACTTTGAACTAATGACCCTCATCCCCTTAAAATACCATGAGCCATGAGAACTACATATTGTGGTCATATTTATCTTTCGAGCTAGATTGCTGTAGCTCAGGCTTCAGCCCCGTTATGCAGTGACTGTCTTCCTTGCCTGCCAGTGTCAGCACAGAGCCTGCCTGTTAGAGCTTGCCTAGCTCTCCCAATGATAAGGCAGGCTACAGTGAGAGGGAGCTCCTCGGGCACCAGGCAAATTATTAATGGGCCAGCATGAATGGACCCAGCTTGAATTGGGCACAGTGTACCTCTGCAGGATCCTGTCATCCAAAACCACTGTGTCTGTTGTTTGAAGCAGAACCTCTGGCTGCTTCCCAGGTGCACTCATCACACAACTCTGGAATTATGCCATGTTCTTGTCCCTTTGTTTACCTTGCTGACAAAAGGGAACCAGTTTGTTTTCTTACTGTTTTGAGTTGCTGATGAGTCTTCAAAACTTAAAATGTTTGCAATAGGTTGTTTCCACAGTCTGGAAAGATCTATTTAATCTGCTTTATCTTATTTCCCTGTGATACAACTTTCTTAATCAGAGTCTCTGAGGAACAAATAAAAACAAAACACCGGAACATGTGTCAGACTTTTTCAGTCTCTTCTGCCTCCTTCCAGCCACAGAGTCGTAAAGCCTCTGGGGATATTGGTGGGAATAAACATGCATCTGAGGTGTTGAACTACATGTGCTCATCTGATGTTCTGTTTGGATCTTAAATGTTTCTCAGAAACCCATGGTGAAGGTTTGGTACTCATTGTAGCAGTCCTTAGAGGTGACTGGATCAGATGATCCTACCTCCTGACTAGATGAATCCATTTGTGGATTGACACCTTAATGGTTTCTAGAGCAGGGACTGTTATGAACACAAGCTCTCACTCTCCCTGGTGTCCACCCCGCACCCCTACCTTCCTGAGCACCATGAAGTGAGTAGACTTGCTCTACCATGGGCTTCCTGATGTTCTGCCTTAGCAGGACCGAGCCAACTGGGTCAAATGTTTGTGGAATGAATCCACTGGAATTGTGAGTCCAAACAAATGTTTCCCCTTTTACTTGATTTATCTCGGAGACTTGGTCACAGCGATGGAAAGCTGACTCACATACCTGGTGACCAGGTGGCAGGAAGGTGAGGTTTTATACTGAACGGACGTCTACTTCCCTGAAACCTACATTGAGCTGTTGTTTGGTGTTGGTCTTGGCTTTTTAGACAAGCTCTCACTCTGTAGCTCAGACTGGCCTTGAAGTCTTGGCAATCAGCCTTCCCAGTGTTAAGATTGTGGACTGAGTCACCACATCTGGCTCCTTAAGCTATTTTAAATTTGTCAGGTTGTGTTCACCTGCTCCTTCATAGCCACAGTGTCAGTGATTAATACAAGTGGCAGCTGGAAAGTGGCTTTCTCATAATGCCTGTCCCCTCACTTTTGGGAGAGAGTTCCTTGTCCAGCTCTCCATAGAGCAGGTGGAGGTCTGCTGGTAGGTAGGTGGCCTGCAGAGTCAGCACCAAGTCACTGCTGTGCTGACTCATGCTCCTCATGTGACAGCTTTGCTGCCTGCTGCAACCACAGTTTTGTCTTTCCCAATTTGGTCTTTTCTTCTGCCATCTAAATAGTTGAGTTCTTCCGGAGACTCCACACATGTGCTCTAAACATTGCGCCCAGCTTTTCCTTCCTTTTTGAATCCTTTTTCACTTGACAGAAAATGTGGTGCCCTTGGGGAAGCTATACTTTGGTAAATTTTAGTTTCATTTTAAATATGAAATTGTCGAAAAGTGAAAATTTATGCTTAGCAATAGAAGTAAACCCTCCGCTTTTTTTCCTTTTCTTTTTTGTTGGAGAATGATGGACAAATCTGAGACTCTAAGAATGGAAGATTGTCTCTAGATTACTTGAGCGAACTTCCTCGGGGGCTAGCAAATGTTTTCAGATAAAGCAGGTCGTATAGTCCTTGCTTATATTAGGAGGACTGTGAGACTAGCCAGGACTTTGTATAAAGATCCTGTCTCTCAAGATAAAACAACAATAACAACAAATCCCTAGAAAAACCAAAATAAACAAGGACAACAAAATCCTTCAATCCTGCAATTATTCCATGAAACCAAACATAAATAGGATGCAAAAAATTTAGCATGCCTGTGTCCTAATAAGATTTTATTTGCACAAACAGGCAAGAGCAGGGTTATGACCGTGACCGTAGTTTGTTCTTAGTAGTGTTATTATTGATAATGAAAATTTTACAAAAGAGTACTAAGTAGGACAGTCTTTTTTGTTTTTGCATGATTATTTAATAATTACACCATTCCAAAACTGTTGCTCAGCAAATGAATGTATTATCACTGTATTGTTATAATACTTGAAAGTTCTTAATGAGACAAAGGTGAACTAGAAACTCTGGCTTATTGTAACAGTCAGGGCTGCTGTTTCAGGTGACCTTTCAATAGATAATTTATAAGAGAACCCAACAGTAGAAGAAGAAATTCAGGGAGGGAGAACAAAGACCTCCCACAGTGTCCATTGTTCATCTCTTTGGTAGTCCCTGCTGTGGACTTTATATGGCTTATATATGTTTAAATGCCCTTTATACGAAGGGCTTTATATGTTTTATCACATGAAATTTACCTAGGCAATCAAAACAATTAGATTTGGTTGTAGTTCTGGACTGTCTGTCTCTACAGCCTACCTTCAATTATTATAAAGTCATTGGATTTAACAACTCAGTCACATGCAACTAGGAGACAGGTTGAAGTGGCAGAGGTGATTGCTACTGCCTTCTTCCATACCCCTCTTAGACATAAACATCGCAGAAGGTGGCTGTTAGGTGGGACCTTTCTGTGGAAGCAAAGGAATAACAAAGTCGAAGGCCTTTTGGTTGAATTGAGCTTCAAGGCCCAAGAGGAGCATGAATATGTCAGGTGTGTCTATCATCCACAGATTTAAGGTTTCACAGGGCTTAAGGAGCGGGTGTAGGCTCTGGTTAGCTCAGAGGTTTGCTGGCTAGGCTACAGGACATGGAAGACGGGAGCACAGGTCTTCTTCCTACCCACCAACCCTCTGCTGCACAGTGAAGAAGTCTGTGTTCAGCATACATCTGCCTGTCCATTGAGGTACACATTTTCCTGGGATACCTGTGCCTTCTAATGAGGCCAGTGCAGGGAGAGCAGCCCACACTAATTCAGGACCCTTATTGCTTTCTCATCTTTCTAACTCAGTGATTTAAAGAGAATACCAGCTTGTATCTAATTTCCATTGGGAGTTGCCTGTGTTAGATAAACCTGTGCCAAAAGGAAATCTTTAAAAATAATTTCCATGGCTCTGATTATTTGTGGGTGGTATTTTTTTGTATGGTTTCCAAAGCAGTGACCCTAGCCACAGTGAGGACAGTCATTTAGAGCTCTTGCCAACTCCTTACTCAGTGAAAAGTGCAGAGAAAGGTGCCCGTAGCTTTGGTTACAAACGCCTTCTCCTGGAAGTGGAATGAGTGGGTAGCTCTCCCAGCCCAGCTCTTCAGCATATATCCTTCAAGGTACATTCTAGCTGGTATGTTTTCCCAGATTCTGAGCATTGCCCCAGGACAACTGTCTGAGTTCATTCTGGCACCAGGACAAGTGAGAGGATGTTTCCTGTTTGCCTGACTCTTGCCCCAACTTCTTTCTCTGTTCTGTTAAGCTCTTGGCTAAATTCTTTCCTCTTGTACTCCACATTTTAACTGATGTTAGGGCACCAAGTGCAAAAATCTGCAAACAGTTAGCTTTCATGTTTGAGCATTCCAGTCCGAACAGACGAAGTTCAAGTTCTCGGAGCACGGCAAGATCCCCCTCTGCATAATGCATTAAACATTTAATAACTGTACTAATAATCCCAAACACTTTTAATGGGCCACATGGGAGCCTTAATGTGGTTTAAAAAAAAAAAAAAGAAAAGCGTGTTTCTTCATGTCAAGTTAACTTGCATCAAATTGAGAGAAATTCTTGGAAACAGCTTTGAGGGACTGGAGGTTCATAAGCCGGCACACAAGTAGCATCTCCTTCAAGTCGTTTCTGTGTCGAAAGAGACAGTAAAACTATGATGATCATTGACCTAGCACTGAACATTTCTTTGCAGTCTAATACTTTTTGAGTTGAGAAGCGTCACAGGGCTCTGGTGTATCTGCTGCATGTCAGGCTAAGCAGTCATGAGTAGGGTTGGCAGCTAAACCACTCTTGGAACACAGGTCTCTGGCTTCAGGACCTTGTTCTTTGATTGGGAATGGGAACTGTTTGAATTTGGTCCTTTTTGAAGTATTATAGAAAATAGAACATGCACTATTGAAGGCAAAATTTTGAAGGACAATGTGTTTTGTGTTAAATTGAATTCACATTTATTTTTAAGTTGAATGTTTTCCAGAGTTCTTCTCCGGTGAAACAGGTGTGCATTTGAAGCAATGCAGTTGCTGTCTGAAACTCAGAAAGAAGTAGTTAAAACAAGGATGAGTCCATTAGTGCAATAACCAGTTTTACTTTGTTTGGCCTATTTCAAGTACGGTTGGCTCCTTGCTCCAAACATAATCCAGTCAAAACACTTGGAGTTACAACGTGAATACACTAAGGACTTAGGAAACTGATATTTTTCAAGCATTTGCAAGGAAATGATGTCTTCTGGATAAAATTCATGACATAAGCTTAGTCCATCAGCTCACTAGCACTGTACTTTGATGATAACTTTAAAATTTAAATAATTTTTTAGTTGAAAACTTAAAAAATTGCATATATCACCAGAAGTATGGTTTACATGGTAAGTATTAGAATACTGTTATAAAACTGATATTTTCGAGAAAACAAAGGCTTTGCATTGATTTTGCTATGTAATCATCTCTCTGTCTTGATTCTTGATGTTGTTTTTGTTTGGCCTAGTGTACTAGGCCGTAGTATCTGGACTAGTATTGCCTTTAACATGATCAACACACAAATTGTAAATACTGGGCCCGTTTGTATTCTTGGAGGGAAGTTTAGTTTTCTAGTTCAGAGAAGACAGCAGGCAGTTGACTGTCATAGATAAACCAAGTCATTAGCATTACTGAGCAAAGCGAAGGTACGACCCCGAAGCCAGGCTAGTTTTGATGTAAGGCTTAGGAGCTGGCTCTGGGGCCTGTTGGAGAAGTTACTGCACGTTGGCTGCACCCAGGAGGGCATTCTGCCTTTGAAGAGTGGGTTTGTTTGCACATGTCCCTTCCAGGATGCTTTACAATAAACGGGTCTGTTCCTCTCTGACCTTCTTGATCAAGATAGTTTCAGCAACAAGCAGCTCGCTCCATTTAAGGACAGCAGTGATGCAAGCGTCCGATGACAGTGAGTGTCCTAAAAGGAAAACCAAAAAGCCTTGCTTTCTAGGAAGGAATTTACCGGTATTAGCAAAGAAAATCTCAAAGTGGCTTTAGTTATCTCCACTGGCTTTCATTCATCTTTCCTTTTAGCAGATTGAAAAATGTGTGGATAGTTACAGCTTTGTTCTAAAGTGGCCCATAATTTGGTCTGTGTTTTACATCCCAGGGTCCAAATATGGTGTTGATGCTCGGAGAAGCCTCCCTTTTTTTTCCATTTCAGTCTATTCAGTAGTTAATGTACTTATTTTCAGGTCAGGATTATTGTGTAGGCAACTGCTAACTGAGAGCTTGTTGTGTTTGAAAGAGCTTGAAAGGAGCTGTTTGTCCATTCAGATCATTTTAAGTGGTCAGGTTTTTGTGTTTGAAAAAGCTTCAGAATTTGTGAATGATTTTAAGTCAGTCTTTTCTTTCAACTTCATGCCATTATCTGTTTCTGGGTCTCTGTAATACCTGCCCTCTGGTGCTGGAAGCTATGCTTGTGAATCACAGCATGGTCAAGGACCAGGCTGATGTGGTATCCATGTTACAGCATGTATTGAGACATCATTCCTGGAAATGCAGAGGTACACAAGGAAGGACTAGATTCAAACTTGGAAACTGCAGAGGCCAGAGCTCTATGCAAGTCTGAGGTTGAGCAGGGTATTCTAATAAAGATGGTGTGTGAGTGAGTTTTCCAGTGTGTTATCAATGTAAATGCCAACATTTATTAAAAGAGAGGAAATATGCTTGCTTTATGGAAGTGGGTATAGTCTGTTGGTTTGAAATTCCTTTTCTGGTGGCGGGTGAATGGACAGTCTTGTAAGAACTCCTAGCTCACTTCTGAGCTTCTTGACTGTAGGGCTATTTGTTAACCATGCAGTCCTTCCATTTGTCATTGAGAGATTGGGGCAGGTAATATTGGCCTGTTTCATGGAGTAGATGTGAGGAGGAGTAAGTTTAGGTAGTATTAAGGAAGTCCTTGATCCCTGCTAACAGAGGCTGCTGCCTCTGAAGATGCTGACAAGTAAGCAGACTGGTACTCCTAGACAGGGCTTTGTCAGCATATAATCAGTATAATTCTAAGCAAGTCTTCCTACTTTTCCAGGTCATTACCAATACAGCTTCTACAAGAGAAGAGATTGTGTTCAAATGTCTTAAAGAGGGAAATTTTGTTTTTAAGGTAAAAGTTACGTTTTTAAGGTAAAAAGCAAACTATGGTAGTTTGGATAAAGCCCTCATAGGCTCATATATTTGAATACTTGGTCACCATGCAGTAGAACTTGTGGTATTGTGTCCCCCAAAATATTGTGTACTAATAAACTTATCTGGGGTCAGAGAACAGAAAAGCCACTAGATACTTAGGATAGGCAGTAATAGCACACGCCTTTAATCCTAGCATTCCAGAGGCAGAAATCCATGTGTTAAAGGTTACAGCCAAGCATGGTGACTCACGCCTTTAATCCCAGAAAGCGAGCCTTTAATCCCAGGGAGTGATGGTAGAAAGCAGAAAGGTATATAAGGCGTGAGGACCAGAAACTAGAAGCATTTGGCTGGTTAAGCTTTTAGGTTTTGAGCAGCAGCAGTTCAGCTGAGACCCATTCTGGATGAGGACTCAGAGCCTCCAGTCTGAGGAAAACAAGGCTAGCTGAGGATCCGGCTAGGTGAGGTAGCTGTGGCCTGTTCTGTCTCTCTTATCTTCCAGTGTTCGCCCCAATACCTGGCTCAGGTTTGATTTTATTAATAAGAACTTTTAAGATTCATGCTACAGGAACTGTTTGAGAGGAATATAAGGATTAGGAGGTGTGGCCTTGTTGGAGTGGATATGGCCTTGTTTGAAGAAGTGTGTCACTGGGTGGGGATGGGGGTGGGTGGGCTTTGAGGTTTCAAAAGCCTGTGCCAGGTCCAGTCTTTCTCTTTGCCTACTAATGAGGATGTAGCTTCCAGCTACTGCTCCAGCGCCCTGCCTGCATGCTGCCATGCTCCCTGCCACGATGATAATGGACTACACCTCTGAAACTGTAAGCGAGTCCCCAATTAAATGTTTCCTTTTATAAGAGTTGCCTTGGTAATAGAATCTCTTCCAGCAATAGAACAGTGACTAAGACACAAAACAAGAATGAATACTTTAACAATTAAGAGTTCTGTTAGAAAAATAAATATTCAGTTAATAAGGCATGCTTGCTAAGAATGTTAGGAAAAAGTTAATTAAATGGACATTGTTGCTTTTCTCCTGGAAATTCATCTTGACACACTGACGGACGGCCATTCTCTCAACAGCACTGAAGCTTTTCCAGTAAAGACTATGTTGCCTATGTTGATGCCTCTGTTGCAGAGGATTGGCCTGGCCGTAAAAAGATGGTGTACTATGTGTGGTTTTATGCCTTTTCCTGCTTGTTATATTTTCTTTTTTTTTTTTTTTCTGGTAACACCCTCAAAGTCCACTTTATTTAGCTTTATTTACACAAATAATGTAGTATCTAATTGTACTTAATAGTACTGAAGACAGTGAACGTAACATTCTAGTTAGGAAGAAGTGATTAGGCACTATTACAGATATTACAAACCCTGAACGCTTAATCATTGTGTATCCTATATTAAAATTTGCAAATTTTTAATTAGTTCTTCTTTTTAGAGTCCCCTTATATGACATTTTAATAACTTTTTTTATATTTTCTTATGTGGGTTCAATGCAATAAAATCAATGTATTGGAGATCTTTTAAAAACAGAAATACTGTATTAAGTATAATAAGTATATGATAAAATATACCTGATAAGTATACTGTGAGATGAAATTTTACAGCTATTTATATCAGGGTAAGAACTTCATCTTATAGTTCTCTGAAAACAGTTTTATTGTGATATAAATATATGCCATACACCTTTTCCATATAAAGTACACAGTTCACTAGCTTTCAGTATGTTCATGGGGCTGTTCATCCATCACCACAATCTGATTTTAGACCATTTTTATCATCTGCAAAAGAAGCTCCATACCCATTCTTCCTCTTATCCTAGCCACCATTCCTAATTCATCTACACTTTGTCTCTAAGTTTGCCAATTTGAAAAGTTCATGTAAACGAAACGGTAGAAGATCTTCTGTGTGGTTTCTTTCACATGGCAATGTGTTTTCAAGGTCTGTCCATACTGTAGTTCCTATCAGTATTCATTCCTCTGTGTGATCAAATAGTATTACTTATATGGATATACTACCTTTTATGTATTCACAGTGGGAACTTGGGTTGTTTCCATGCCAGGAGTATTGTGGCTAATGCTGCTCTGAACATTTTACAAATTTTCATTTCCCTAGTTTTCATCTGTCTTGTGCATATAACCTGGAGATAGAATTCCCAAGTCATGTGGTGACTCTGTTAGCTTTTTGAGGATTTAAAATGTTGAACTGTTTTCATAGCGGCTAAACTGTTTTACGTTCTTACTAGCAGGGAAAATATGAGGATTCTAATTTCTCCAAAGTTCGGGGTTTGTTTTTTTTTTTTTTTTTGTCTTGTTTACATCTTTGTGATATGACACAGTATGTCATGTTTTTAATTTTTATTTTTTGATAGCAGTGATGTTTTGGTACTTACTGGACATTGGTTAGTTCTTCAGAGAAATGCCTGTTGAACTTTTATGCCTGTTTTAAAATTAGGTTATTTATCTCTTACTTGTTGACTTTTAAAGGTCCTTTGTATACTCTGGTCATATATTTGATTGGTATATATTTTCTTCCATTTTGTGGATCATTTCCTTTTTTAAAAAATATTTAATTTTTAATTATGTGTATGTATGTGTCTGTGTGGGGGTATGTGTATATATCAATACAGATTTTGGGGGAGGCCAGAAAAAGGTGTACCTGGTGTTGGAGGTACAAGCAGTTGTGAGCTGCCTGACATGGGTCGTGGAATTTGAACTTTGGTCCTCTGGAAGAGAAGCCCTATCTTCAATCTAATTATTTCTTTATTTTTAAATTCAATTTTTAACTGATATATGAAATATAGAAACTGTATAAAGTAATAGAATACTGTGCCATTACATGTTATACACTAGTTAATGTTTAAATCAGGGCTAATACATCTATTACCGCAGTGATTTATGATTTCTTTATAATAAAAACTTACTTTTGGCTGTTTGAAAGAGGATTATCCTGATATCAGTCATCCATGTCTGGCCTCCATAGATTAATGTTCCCACACACGTACACATGCGCTCGCTCTCTCTCTCTCTCTCTCTCTCTCTCTCTCTCTCTCTCTCTCTCTCTCTCTCACACACACACACACACACACACACACACACACACACTTTGGTTTCTGGGAAGAACAATGAGAATTCTGTGTTCAAAAAAGGACAAATGGCTGTCACTTGTACTCTGTTTTTGTAAATTTGAATGTTCAAAATAAACATGTGGTTTACTTGGAAAAAAACAAAACTAAGAGCAGGGCCCTAACACAGCATTTTTAGTGTGTGTTTCAGTTCAGCACATTCTAAAAAATCGTCTTTTTTGGATTCGTTCTGTGCTCCATTAGACTGCCTGCTTACTTAAGTCAGTGTTGTAACACTAACACATGGCAGAGAGGTCAAAAGATGTTTTCCAAATACCACTCATATATGCACACATCACACACATATGCTTTTCTACCTATTGGACATAAGCAATTTTAGAGATATAAATGCTGTTTGTAAGACCACTTGTTACAGTGTATTTTTAGAGAAATAAGGCAGGAGGATTAAGTTTTTAAACCTAGTTCCGAGCAGGTATTATTATTAAATGAAATTTATTTTTTCAATAAAAGCATAAAATTCTGTGTATTTATAATGTATTATAATGTGATGTTTCAATACATGTAAATATGTGTATTTGTATGCATATATACAACAAAGGATGGCATACTTTGATCATATTCTTCCACTCTATTATCTGTCTTCTCTCAATTCCCCAGTTCCCCTCCTCTTCCCAAAAATGCTTTTTCTACTTTCACTTCTCTCTTTCCTACACACACACACACACACACACACACACACACACACACACACGTTTCCATATATGACAGAACATGAGAAAAATAATATTTTCTTTTGCTTCACATGATCTCTGCTCCATTTTCTCGTGAATGACAATTTCATTTTTCTTAATTGCTGACTAATACTATGTATAGTCTAATATCAATATAAGTTTTGATTTGTTTTTACTTGTATTTATTGACTGTTCTTCTTTTGAAATATGTTAGTTCTCTTCATGCATCCATTTCTTGATTGGTATTTGTTCTTTTAGTGTTTGACTTTTTTAGTTGTTTATATACTCTAGATATTAATTCTCTTTTGAATGAGTTGCTGGCAAACGTATTTCCCCCATTATGTATGCTGTCTCTTCACTGGGTTAATTATCTTCTTTACTGTGTAGAAACTCTTCAATTTAATTGAGTTCTACTTGCCAGTTCTCACTGTTATTTCCTGAGCTTGTGGGGTCCTGCTCAGAAACTTACTGTCTGCATCAGTATTTTTGAAGTGTTCTCCAACGTTTTCTTCTAGTTATGTCAGGGATTCAGGAATTAGGTTAAACGTGAATCAATTTTTAATTGTTTTTTTTTTTTTCAGGATAAAGGATAGTTTATTTTTCTTTTCTTTTCTCTCCTTGTGTGTGTGTGTGTGTGTGTGTGTGTGTGTCATGTGCATGTCCAGTTTTCTTAGTGCATCAGTTAAAGATGCTTTTTTTCTCCAGTGAATGATTATGGCTATAGATGTGTGCACATATTTCTGTGTCCATTTTTCAGTGCAGTTGGTCTGTGTATCATTTTGTGAGTCAGGAAGTACCACACTGTTTTGTTACTGTAGCTCTGCAGTATTTATTTAAATTAGTTTTGCACCTTTTGCTCAGGATTGACTGACTGGGGTCTTTTGTGATTCAATATTAAGCATCAACCCGCTCTTTCTGTTGCTGTGAGAATGCCTTGGGATTTTGACAGGGACTCATTGAGTCTTTACATCACTTAGGTAATACAGTCATGTTCACAATGAATATGGAGATCTTTTTCATTTTTCAAGAGTCTTTTTCAAGTTATTTCTCCCCTTTTTTAAAGTTTTCCTTATAGAGATCTTTCACTTGCTTGCATAGGGTTACTCTTGTATTTTGTTTTTATGTATTTATTTTTTCAGGCTCTTAAAATAGGACTGTCTGTGGTCCCCCCCCCCCCCGCCCCCTCCAGCTGGTTTGCTGGGTTTGGTATATGAAAAAGCTACTGACTTTTGTATATCAATTTTGTATCCACAGTCGGATGAATTTATCAATTATACAATTTTCTGGTGCTGTCTTTAAAGCATTTAGTTACTTTTATTTTCTTGACATCCAATGACCTTTTAAAAATTCATTCCTTTAATTGCTGCTTCCAGTATTTCATGGGTTGCAGTTGAATCTTTGAAGTCATTTGGTAGATCATTGTGAGCTTCTGGAGGAGTCAAATCAGCTGTTTTCTCATATTTCTTTTATTTTTAATGTTGAGATTTTAGATCAATTCTAATGAGTATTTTTTTTTTCAGTTTTACATGAGTCTTTGTGGGGACTATCCTTTTTTTGATGATATGTCCTGGGATAACTAATTATGTTGAATAGCTTTCCAGTTGGGTTTTATGTAGCTTTAGTGCAGGTTCTTCTTATCTCTTTGGGGGCATTAATATTTTGACATCGTTTGTACTGTGTTGGAGCCTGAGGGTCCTGTTTCCTTGTAGGTCTTACGAGAGTGGCATGTAGCTAATAAATCAGGCAGATGTGTTTTGTACAGTAGAATCCATGAGGTATGTCCTTTGTAATTACTCCTCTAATCTTGTCACCAGCACGTGGTCTGAAGGAGTATGGGAACAGCCTATGTTGTGATCTTTCATAGGTGTAGTGTATATAGTGTTTTTGTTATTTCTCTCTGCTGTTACTACAGGGATGTATAGCCAGGATAGGGTGTTCAGGTCCAACCTAGCCATGACATCCTGAAGCCTTATTGGTAGTTTGTGTTTTTAATCTCTTATACTTTGAATTAAATATTCACTAACGTTCAAGCTAGGGTGTTTTGTGGGTAGCACAAATTGTGCTGACATATAACCAGGCTAGGAGGGTAATTCAGAAGTAGAGCATTGACACACAATGCTGGAAAAGTGTCATGCTTGATCCCAGTACTGCCTAAAAGGATCAAAGAAATAAGAATGACAGCAACAAGTAACAGTGAACCACATAGAAGAATCAAGTGGGAACCAAGCACCAGCTGTGAAATCCATAACTTACGGTAGGATTGGTAGAGGCAGAGGTAATAATAATAATAAAGAATGTTTAAATAATAATAAAAAGGACAAAATAAGAAAAAAGGGAAGATTAAAAGCAAAAGAAAAGTTAGAATATTAAAAAATGCAGAAGGAAAAAGTGTGAGAAAGGTGGAAAGTGAAGATTGTAATTACAAGACAAACTTGCAAAGACATTAAAGAGTTTGAGTATTGAGAGAAGAGATAAACAGAGTTAACAAAAACCAAAGGAGAATACTGAAAAGAAGATTGGTATGTAAATGAGTGTGTGTATATATACGTATACACAGAAAGGGGAGAAGGAGGGGAGGGAGAGAGGGACAGATGAAAGGAGAGAAAGAGTGAAAAAGGAAAAACAGATTGATCTTAATGCAAAAAGAAGTATATAAGTATACAACTAAAAACATGTCTCTACTGATGTGGTTCTGTAGGCAAGAATCTGTATCAGGACCTCTGCCAATGTGCGTTTCTTCTTGTCTTCTGGTTTACTGCACCTCTTGAAGAAGGCAAAGGCCAGGGCATATGTGCCCCTTTCTTTTTTCTGTGTTCCTCACTATCTCTGGTCAGTGAGAGTGTTTTGGGATCAGAGTTAGTTGGAATAGCTTTATTTACTCACTTGGTAGTGCAGGGTAGCGAGGAACCAAAATTTTATGGGATGGAGTATTTTTTCAGGCATATTAGTTTGATGTACCTCTAAAGGCCAGGTAGAACTAAGATGTATTGCTCACTTTGATCTCAAGCATTCCTTTGAAGTCTCCTGAGAGGGCAGGGTGGCAAAATGTTCAAGGGGGAATGGCCACAGTTGGTCCTGTGCTTTCCACCTTCCATACTGTGGTTTCTAAGGCCCAGCCACTCCATGACTACACCCCTGCTCAGTCTCTGCACGCTCATTAGCTGGCTGTTGGACATAGCTGTCATCCAAAAGCAAAGGGGGCTTCACTCCATTTGTGTCTCAGACCTGAATCCCACTGCATGTATTTTGTCAATGAACTTGCTTCGCTGACTTTTGGGTAGGGTCCCATGAGGCCACAAGGCAGGTGCCGGCCAAATAGCCTGACAGTACTGCTATGGATTCCAAACTAAAGGGAAATACAGTGACTTAATTAAGGTCCCCAGAACAGCAAGTTGAGGTACTGTCTTCACAGAGTGCCTTCCAAGATGGTGCCATGCTGTTATGTTGAGAAAAGCACTTCTCCAACACCAGCACACCATGCAGCTCCAGGTCACCTGTGGTCCCACTGCCTTTCTATTCCTCATGTTTCTGTATAAGATTTGTCCCCTTTCTCCTTTCCTTTCTTTTTTCTCCCTCTCCCCTCTGGTGCACTACCAAGCTGCCATGGGCCCACTGCTGATGCACTGTTTTCTCAGCCTGCATTCTGATAGCTTGTCTGAGTCTCCAAGTCTCTGTTCAATATTAAACTGCAGTCCTGTTGTATCCCATGCCACGCCCCAACACACACACACACACACACACACACACACACACACACACACACACACACACACCATCTTCCACCTCACTCAGAACCTATTTTTCACCTCCCAGTTCTGAAAGGCTGAGAAGCTGCAAAGTGCTTGGTGTTTCTAATTCACCACCTTGGCTCCCTCTACAACTGTCTTCTTATTTACTTGTTTTTGTCTTTATACAGTTACCAGATTGACTAAAATGTTCCTTCCTTCATATGCTGATGCAGTCAGGTGCTTTTTAAAATTGATTTCTGAGACATGATTATATAGAGAGATTATTTTATATGATAAATAATTTCCTTTTTTCGTTAAACTCTTTGTTTCTAAACTGAAACTGTGTCATGGAAAACAGGGACCATGACAGCTTATTTACGTCCTCCCCAAGCCTAGCAAGGTGCATAGCACCAAACACAGTGAGTATTAATGAATGAATAAATGAACAGATATAAATGAATGGATGGATGGATAGGTGGATGAATGATTGATTTATTGCAGGAGATGATGTATTTTGGGTCTTGTCTGGGGAATGTCTTATGAGGAAAGCTCATGTTAAGTTTTAAAATCACAGAAAAGAGGTCTTATTAAAAGTTACTTTTATAATCTAAGCCACATTATCACTTATCTGCAACTGAGTTCTTTTTTAATCTATTAGATACTAAGTCTGCTTGAGGGTGTGAAATAGTGGTTAAAGTGTTACTTTTAGGAAATGGGTCAGTAAGTGAAGGTAGTTATTTGGTGGGTGTCTGCATCTTGTTTGACATAGCCCTGGGAAGGCTCGGTTGCATGCTTCAGTGCAGAGCCTACACTCATACTTGGGGCTCCACATACTAAGCAAAGCCATGAAGACTGGTTTGGTAGGTGTTGAGAGAGCAGGAAGGCCTCTCAGTGGCAGCAGGCCTGAGGTAGGACTAGGTCTAGGACTGTGGGAGGGAGGAAAGCCGCCAGGGTCATGCTGTTTGATTAAATGACTAGTTGTAGTCATTTGCAATCTATTCCGCAGTTACAGGGAACAGCTCCCAAAACTCCAGGGCAGGAGTACCCTGTGCAGTATGTCTCACAGCTTCTCCTCTTTGGGAATCGTTCTGGATCTCTTCAGGTTCTACTGTAGGCCCTCTGTGTCCAGGTTTGCATGTTAGAATGTTAGAGAAGTGACTATTGCAGGGGCACTCTGTTGACCACGAGCCTGCCTTAGTTCCGTGTTTCTGAGAACCATGATTGTTCCGTCAGCTGTGTCCAGGCTTCCAGTGAAGTCAGAAACCAGAGCTCCCAGGGGCCCACTCAGTGGTGATGAGAAAACAGTCATAGGCAAGAGGTTTAATTGGAAATTCGGTTTGCTCTATACATAAAAATGTCTTTGATGTTTAAAATAATTAATATTTTTGTGAGTTACTTTCAAGTTTTATTTGACCAGTGTGGTGCAGGGTGGCAGTAGTGTTAGTTAGCCAAGTGATGTCTGTGCAGAAAACAGCACAGAGCTGGCCTGGGCTTCAGCCACTTACTTGCTGCTTGTTTGTATCTCTTCAGAGCCTCAGTTTACAGATCTCCAAACTGGGGTTAATGACAGTGCTTACCCACATCAGAAGCTGAGTCTGTCCCAAAGGTCTGATTGCCTGTCCCATCTCATTGCGTATTTCTTAGACATTTCTCCTTGTCATTTCTTGATTCAGGCTGACTCTACCTCTTGTTGCCAGGACGACGTAATAGCCTCTGAATTAGTGTCCACATCTGGTTTCTTCCCTCTGCTCTCATTGTCTTTTGGAGCCAGGGTGATCCTGTGTTTCATGTGTTAATCCTGTCTGACTAAAAAGTCAATGGCACATTTTTGAAGATAAAATTTAAAGAAAATGAAATCTCTATAGTGTAGCCAGCCTTTTAATTCTTTGCAAATGTAGTTTTTTCATCATTATTGTTATTGTTCATATATATATATATATATTTGTATTAATATGTCAGATAAAACACTGTAGCAGATCCCTATCTATGCTGCTCTCCATCCTCAAATCATCTACCCCAGAAAATACTTCATTTAGTTAGTTAGAGTATAACTTCTTGCTTTGTCAAATTTTAACACAACCTGTTGACATCTGTGATGGGAATCCAGTACTCCTAAACCTCCCATTTTCCTATCTATACACAGAGAAGCTGCCCATCTTTCTAGCTTCCATAGTTATATCACAGTGTTGATTTATGTTTATTTTTTATAGCTACATAAGTGTTTTCACTGGTGATTTCCAACTTTCTACCATGAATCCCATTTTCTTATTGTTATAAATAGAGTAGGTTTTTGCCCCCTAGGAATTTAGAGTTATTCTATTTATTTATTCATTTGGTATTTTTTGTTTGTGACTGTTTCCCTCAAGTTATCCTAATGAGCTTCATAATCCTCCCAAAGAGCCCCCTCTCCAGTCATCAAACCCATCAAGGAATTTATCACCACACACCTGCCTGAAGACATTGGGCCACTGCTTTCAGGATTGGTTATATCAGATGTCATTCTCAACCTCTTTCTTCCTCCTTCAGAAGGATGCTCTTTCCTGCATGATGCTGTCTTTCTCAGTTTATTCTTTTATTTATTCTTAGAGCAATCTCCCGAGAAAGAATGTACCTAGAGGTAGGGACCATCCACTGCTGCCCTCTTCCCTGCTGCTTGACTTAGTCTGTTTCAAGCCTCATCTGCCCCATGATACTGTCTTTTTGTGTTTCAGTGTGGAGACAAGCTTTGCTATCCCTGCATTTTTTCCCTTTTCCTTAGGCTGGTTGACTCTCACTCACCTTTCTACCGGCATAAAAGCATGTCATCAAGCTATATTTTCAGGCAAGAAGGTCCTATGGAGAAGGAGAATCAGTCAGATATGTGGTCTCTGCTGTTAGTCAATTTAGGTGTAACAAAATAATAAGAGGTAGCTTTTCTCAAGCAGATGCATGGGAATTGTGGGGATTGGGTTATAAATTGTTTGATATTTTTTGGAGTGAGCTAGAGTATAATTCATTAACAAATAAGATTAGTAGTATCTCCTCAAGGAGACATTTTTCATTATAACAGGAAGCCTCAGAAACAGTGAGGCAGCTGATAAGTGCTAACCATGTGAAATGGGCACTGGGATTGGGACTCCCCTCAGATTCGAGCTCCCTTTCCTGGGCTACTGTAACAAGTTACCACAAATGGCTAGAAAACCAGATAGAGCCGTTCCTTCCCAGTTCTGGAAGCTGAAAGTCTGCAATAAGTTGCCAGCTGGACTAGGCTTTGTCAACTCTAGAGGAGAATTCCTTTTTTGGCTTGTTCCAACTTCTACTGGTTGCCAGTCTCGTTGTCTTGTGAACATAGCCATTTGCTCCATCTTTATACCACCTTTCAATCGGTGTGGCTGTCTCCTCTGTGTCTTCTCTAAGGGCACTTGGGATTGAATTTAGGGCCCATTTTGATAATTCAGGGTGCTGTCTTCAAAACCTATAACTTAGTTATATCTATAATGACCCCTTTTCTAAATAAGGTAACCCACATTCTAGAATTAGGGCATAGACAATGGAGCCACCATCCAACCCTAAAATAGTTTCCAAAGCATGAGGCCCTTTGAGTTATGTGGTCTCTGCTCCTAATCAGAAAATATGTTTTCACCTGGTCATGATCATCACACAGCAATTGATACTTTGCTGATTTATTCTTTCACTTAATAGGGAATCATACCATAAACCAGGCCCTTTGTTAAAGTTCTGTGTAGAAGCCAATAAAATGTAAATCCTGGCCCTCAATAACGTCAGTGTGCCCAGACAGGACAGTGTCTCATGAGGGCTACAATGTCTTTGTTCATGAATGACCATAGAAATAAGGAGGCAAAAATATGAAGAGAAACTGTCAATAATCTGAGGCACGGAGAGGTTATGGGAGGATAAGGCAGAAGACAAGACGCAATTTTCATGATTCACCCACTGAAGTATTTGAACTGACTTTGAGTGTGCAGGGTGGACTAATGATACAATCAGGAACCAGCTAACTTGAAATCACCTATAGAGCATCATCTCCCTTTATTTAGTAAGTCCCCAGATCATCTTGTTAGGGCTTTCTCAGACAGTGCTGCCTTTGCCTCTCCATGTACCTTAGGTAAGTTGCTTACCACTTAGAAAGTGTCAGGATTTCTCTGTGACTTCTTTGCCATTCAAAAAAGAAGGCAAAAGGGGAAAAGACCAGCACACACTTACAGTTACCTATTATTATAATTACTCCTCATCATTTGCATTCCATTCTGCTTTTTCATTTGGGAAAGTGAAGGGTAGAGGGAACAGCTGGTGCCTCTGTAATTATACATAACCCCAATCCTGCCTTTTCTGTACATTCTTGGGAGAAGAAAAGAAATGTCATCCTCTGTCATGCATGATCCTTTAAAAATTATGTACACATATACCCACCCATGCACACACCCACATGTATATATGCATAGATACAGACCTAGTAATTATACAAGTAATTAGTCACTTTGGGTGTTGAACATTTATTAGTAAGAGTAGAATTTTTTATTTTACTTTACATTAGAAAAAACCTTGTTTGTGTAAGCGCACACATAATGTATTTCAGGTGACACGTGCTGCAATGTGTGGCAGAGGACAACTTATAGAATCCATTCTTCTACCTTTACATGAGTTCTGGGTATAGAACTCACATTATCAGATTTGTGTGGCAGGTGCCTTTACCCACTCTGATATCTAGCTAGCCCTAATTTTTGAATTTGGTTTTTACTTTTTAAATTAATAAAAGTAGTTTATAGTTTTAGAAAATAATTTTTAAAAAATTACTTAAGTTTTTGCCTAGAATGCTGGTGCATAGCTGTAATCTCAGCACTTTGGAAGCAGGAGGATCATAAATCCCAGACCATTATCTACATAGTAAGTTTAAATCTGGACTACATATGCCCTTGTCTCAAAACAACAATAACAACAACAACAAAGGTTTTCCAATTTTTTTACTATTTGCTATGATTTGAAGTTATAAGAGAACAAAACAGCATCCCAGAATGGAAAAGAAGAGGAGGAGCTGTGTGTTGATTCTGATCCTTTGTGGGAACTTCGCATTGGATGGATAAATCTAGTCGTCATTTTTGAGATTTTGAGATGACATTAATTTTTTTTTTTTTTTCCGAGACAGGGTTTCTCTGTGTAGCTTTGCACCTTTCCTGGAACTCACTTGGTACCCCAGGCTGGCCTCGAACTCACAGAGATCCGCCTGGCTCTGCCTCCCGAGTGCTGGGATTAAAGGCGTGCGCCACCACCGCCCAGCGACATTAATTTTTATAGTGACATGAATCATTCAAGAAAAATTTGTACCTTTCCCAGTTACTCTCTTTTATCTGACACCAATGAGCAATAACACAAGTAACAATTCAATGCTTATGGACAAATTAATTTTAGTTAGAAGCTAAAGTGCTCTTGGGGAATAAGCTTCATTGGCTATACAGTACTCTTGGGAAAATGTTATCTTTTCTCCCATTATCTGTTCTCCTTTTCTTGTCTTCTCCCTCCCACCTCCTGGCAGTGAGTTGCTATTCTACCATACTAGCCCTTTGAATATCTGCTTAGGGACCAGGATTGGGAGAAGGGGATCAGTGTCTAGACCTTTCTGCCCAGTCTGAGTTCCCCGAAGAGAACATCATTGCATCCCATGTGAAAACCTATACCCGCCTGCCCCGAGTAGCTGGTCAGCATTCCTCCCACTAGTTACATTTCCTTAGGCTTACCAATTTGACTGATCGGGTTAGATAAGTTTGTGATTTGGGATTTTTCCTTCCTAAGCATGAATATAAACATCTCAGACCCCTCACACTCCACTAAATGAAGCCCACATGAGGCTGTAGAGAAAACCCAGAGTTTCCTTTATTCATGTGACTAACATTTATTATTTCATTTTGATCTATGCATGGAAAGAAACGCTTTGATACATTCATGGCTTGTTTAGAGGGAGTTTTAGTCTATTTGTTTTCAGGATTTGGGCTTTGTAATAAATTTCGGATGGTGTCCAGCAATCCAAAAGCATATTCCTGGTTTGCTTCTGCTTTAACGCTTTGGAAAGTGCCGTTTTAAGAGTACTGCTTATGAAATGGAAATTTCCTGTCTAACTATTAGGAGGTGTTTTCTTTTTATAATTTAATTTTACTTTCTGCTCTTTAGCCATATTATAGAAGAGATAAAAATCTCTGTTCAGGGTGATCACCGTCATCTCTCACTTTTTCTTAATAATCCCAGTGTCTCTAAGAAAGGAAGAACACCAAAATCATGGAAAATTCACTGACTTTCCTGACATAATTGCTATCAATAAAATGTTCTTTTCATTCTAGTCCCCCTGGATATAAACGAGCACAAGCCAAAATTAGCAATAATCTCTATGCCAAGAGAATTTCATGAGTTCGGGAAGCCCTTTGAGTCTCTGCCCTTAGTCTGGCAATTGTTTCATTTCTGTGTTAATGACAGAATCCAAGACCGTGTTCAGTCTGCAGAGGTCCCATCCACAGAGTGGGAGTTGGGCGCTGAGCAGCAGAGCTGGCTTTGTGCAGATTCTAATTCTTCCCAGACAGCACTCAGACAAAAGCCTGGTCCTCACCGCAGTTTTGGGAACCCATACTGTGAGCAGAGGATACTACCTTCATAACACATCAAGTAATAATGTAAGGGACTCCTGTTTGCAAAGACTAGAAGAATGATGTAGAGTTTTATAATGGGATTAATAAAGACTTTTTGGAAGCATGAATACCATGAAAAGGCTTACCTGTGTCACCCTTCTCAAAGTAATGGAATGTAGTCCCAGCAGTGAAACTTTGAAGACTGAAGTGCAGTCACACACTGGCTCCTACTTTTATGTTACTGCTTAATCTTTATGTTTCTGGTATGAGTTTGGGTGTTTACACAATTCAGTGAATCTTTGAGCTTTTTTCCTTGTGAAGTCTGTTAACACATTTGGAAAGTCAGTAAACATAGTACCGTGGCTGCTTTGTGGCGTTTAGTTTTGGTTTCTCTCTGAAATTACCACCATGCTATTAAACTTTAATGAAGTTAAGAGCATCAGAGGCTAGAAGAAAGTAATTACCAGTGGTTATTCATGTTTGGAGTTTGGGAAGTGTGCTGCTTCCATGAAGGATTCTGAGGGCTCACATGGTGAGAAGTTCCTTGGCTACATGTAAACCAAGAAATACGTTTCAAAATCAGTTTTGATTAAAATGGGAATTTGAACCTACCATGGAGAAACAACTGACTTGCACATTATTTATAGCATGAGCGTAAAGGTTTGGTATAGAGACGTTTTCTCATCTTTCTTTAAAAATAGTTTGGATTACAAAGAGAAAATAACTGCTTTGGTATAGAGGCAAATCTTTTTTGAAAGTGGGTTTTAATTCCCTGAGTTTATGTCAAGGTAGAAAATAAAAAACAGTTACTAATAACTTTTCCAAAGAACCAGTGCTGCAGCTCAACTCTCCATAAAAGTGTAAGTGGCAGATCCTGATGAGCAGATTGCACACATGTACTGGAATGTGTGGGTGTGAAGCCCTCCTCCCACTCCACCCTCTTTTTAAAGCAAGGCTATTTGCTGTACATTATGTTGCACAGCCTGGTTTCAAAGTCCTAGGCTCAAGAGATGCTCTCAACTTCTTGCGTAGCTGGTCCTACAGATGTGCACCGTCACATCCTGCTGGAGTCCTCTCCTTTACACAAACTTTCCAGTTCTCATATGTTTCTCATATCATCTCCCAAGGTAGACTGCCCATGGATGGTCTGCTGAGCAGAATCAAGGACTGAGTGATGCAGTAGACAGAACCTGACTAGCTGAGCAGCTTGTTTTGGGATCAGATGCCCTCCACCTGGGTGCTGTGTCCTGTTAGAGCAATGCTTCTTGGGTCTCATATCAGATATCCACATTACAGATTCATAACAGCAAAATTACCATTATGAAGTAGCAACAAAGTTATTTTATGGTTGGGGGTCGCCACAACATGAAGTACTGTATTAAAAGGTCCTAGCATTAGGAAGGTTGAAAACCACTTGGTTAAAGGATCAGGCCCTCAGTCCTGCCTCCTGTCTGCCCTGCCTTGACAGGTCAGGGTCACTTGGAAAGCTGGTTTAGTCTGGTGCATAGATAGTTTCCCATGCTGTTGAGAAGCTGTGTGTTCTCTGTTTTCACTGGGTAGAGTTTAAGACATATCTTGCAGACTCGCATTATATATGACATGTCTTCTGCAGGCCTGTTTGATTTTGCCTCCTTGATCTGACATGTGATGGCAAGTGGGTTAGTTGTCTACTGCTCTTACGTTTCTCATATTTCTCTTAAAAAGTGGTATCTTACTTAATAAACTGGAGCTCTTCTTTCCTGTGTGCCAGGAATAATTCTCAGCCTGGGAACACAGTTTGAAAGACCACAAAGGCCTTTGGGCTCTTGAAGGTAGCATAGGACAGTGCACAAAGCAAGGCCATTTCAGATACAGATTGAGTGTTGCCAGATCTGTATGTCTGAAATCGGAAACGTTTTTGTGTTGACATTATAATTTAGGAGACTTGGATTTGGGGTTTGGGGATTAGTGAAGTTCAGCTGGCAAAGTCTGCAAATATTCCAAAATCAGACAAACTCTAAACTCTGCAGTGGAACATTGCAGTTGAAAGCCAAGGAGGCTCTGCCCCGGGGATCTGGGAGGCAAGGTTCTAGCAGAGGAAGCTTCAGACAGAGCCATGAGAAGCAAGGTGCTGTTTCAGAGGAGCAGCTTTGCGTCTGCACTTCTGTGCTGTTCACTGAGCTCTCATGCATAGCTTGTAGACGATCATTACTGAGGCCCTACTTTTCACTTGACTCTTGTTGCTCTAAGTGACATTATACCCCGAACATTGTTTTCTTTGCGCTTTCTGGCAAGATTTGCCTTTCTTGTTCTGGGCTGTTCAGACATTTCTGTATTTGACCTACGTGTGGTCCCTGAAGGTGTGACTTTCCTAAGTGAGAAACAAGGCTTAAATGGTCCACTGTGGTATGGGAAAACAGCATTTATCTATGTTTAGTTTATTTAATAATAATAATAATAATAATAATAATATGATGATGATAACGATAAGCCTAATCAGGTTTGGGGATGTCTCTGATTTGCAGAGTACTTGCCTTGCATGTAGGAAACACTGCATTCAGCCTCCAGGGCTACATATACAGTGTGTGTTTGTGTGTCTGTTCTGTCACTGTGATGGTTTGAATGAGAATGCCCCCATAGACATTTATTTGCATGCTCAGTCCCCAGTTGTTGAGCTGTTAGGGAAGGATTAGGAGACGTGGCCTTGATGGAGTAGCTATGGCCTTGTTGGAGCCTTTTGTCACTGGGGGCGGACTTTGAGGTTTCAAAAGCCTACTCTCACCCCATCCACCACCCCCGCCTGCTGCTTGTGGATCACAATGTAAAGCTCCTAGCTACTGCTCCAGTGCCATGCCTGTCTGCCTCCCGCCATGATAATAATGGACTAACCCTCTGAAATTGTAAGCAAGCCCCCAATTAAATGCTTTCTTTTATATCTGCTTCCCGCCATGGTAATAATGGACTAACCCTCTGATACTATAAGCAAGCCCCCAATTAAGAGCTTTCATGGTGTCTCTTCACAGCAATAGAATAGTAACTAAAACATGGAGACCCGTATACATATGCAGACACATACATGACATACATACACTTGCACACACACACACACACACACACACACACACACACCAGACACAAATCCATGCACACATACAAACGGATGTGTACATATACACACAGATACATACGTCCTCATGTACATGCACTCACACAGAAACACAGGCACATAGACACACACACACACACACACACACACACACACACCCATGCACACACATACAATATACACACATAGGCACATGTACACACACATACTGAGACATAGACACAAACACATGCACATGTGGGTACACACACACATACACAAGCATAATGAAATGATTGTGATTTCTATAAAGAAAATTGTGAGAGGAGATTAATATTTTAATAAGCCTGATTTAATCATTTCTCAGTGCTTATATATAACATCATGATGAATACCAAAAGTATATGTGATTGTATATGCCAATTAATTATAAAGAAATTGGTATTAGCACCTTTACAGTTGCATGGGAGGGCCCTCAGTTTAGAAAGTTGAGTTGAGGGAAAGAGGGGGATCTCTTCTCCATGTGGACAATGCCACCCTCGCAGCTATGGCATAGTGCAGCTGTATGGGAAAACGTGTTCTCCTTATAACATACTTTGTAAAAATGACCCTTGTCTAGTTTGCACGTTACCCCAGACTCCTTGGTGGCATAGGATGGTTACAAAAAATAACCATCTTGAGGAGCTGCAGAGATGTCTGCTCTTCCTGAGGATCTGGGTTCAGTACTCAGCACCCACATGGAAGCTCACAACTAATTGCAACATCAGTTCCAGAAGATCAGATGCCCAGTTGGGCCTCGGTGGCAACAGGCACACAAATGCCACATAGACATATGTGTAAGCAAAGTACCCACCACAGAAACTAAACCCCTCTGAATGAGGGTTCACAGCCTTGTGTTATTTGTACTCAAGCTAAAGTTTGGACTGGGAGATTTTAATGTTATGAGTAGAAGCTGAAGAAAAATGGACCTTTATAAGCCATAACCAGTAGATTTCTGTCAAGGAGAAACTCAGTATTTCAGAACCCTATTTGGAGATGCTGTCTAAATGGGCCTTTTATTTGTGCAGATACATCAGAGACCCACTATGCAATGGGGAGAGTTGGAGCTAAGTCACAACAGTGTTACGGTTGTTCAGTCCAGGAAATGTTCGACTTGCTTCTTCTGGACAGCTTGATGGTATTCAAGTAGAGCATCTCTCGGCCTTGAAATATTTTGTTAGACGCTCACGTTGCCTTTGGGTATAGTTTCTCAGCTGAGTCTTCCTTTAGTGCCGTTCAGGGAGTAAGAAGAGGTGTTACGTTGGGTATGATGTAGAGTGACAGTGAGGTGATGGAGGGGAGAGGTGGTTCTCTTTCCTGCCAGATCCCCAGAGCAGCCCTGTGCCTTGGAGGCTAAGAGGGAGCACGAGCCAATGTTGGGCTGATGGAGTACCATCTGAGCTGTACGAGGACCACGAAGGAGTTGGCCCCAAGGTGGGGAGTAGGTCTGCTGTGCCTCTCCTTTCTATGGTACCTTTGTGAGTACCTTCTCTCAGGCTTCCGAAGCTTTGGAGCGTCAACAGATAACAATACTAAATGCAGAACTTATCACCTCATGGAAGGATCTGGCTAGCGGACCAACCATATAGCAGCTGGAGAATTTGAAGTACTGAATCAGTGTTTGAAAAGGAGAATCATGAAGCTGCCAGCTAGATAAAGGGAGTCTCACCTTGGTATGTAGTAGCAGGTTTCTATGAAGAAAACACAAGCCCAAACTGCAGAAATCCTTGAGTCAAACCCACAGGGAGGTGGTGGAGGCAAGGTGGGAAGTGCCTTTCATCAGAACCAAGGTCTGTCTTCTGCTTTATGTTTGCCTTCTGACATGGGGCTGGTGTATGATCGGTGAATAACAAATGAATAAGTGAATAGTGGCCAGCAGAGACGGAGCACTGCAGAGTGCAGGGACACTAGTTCTGTGAGGTTGGGGCATCTGGCAGGGCACAGCTCACAGCAGACCACGCAGCTATCACAAGAAATGAGGCAGATTGCGGAGAGAAGAGGCTGCCTATCAATGGTTATCCTGATAGTGGTATATAAACTGTGGCTGAGTTGGGCAAACTGCGATGTACGGTTAGCTTCTCACCGAGTTAGTCTTTTCTCTGAGAACTGTAGAAAGTCCCTCAAAATTCTTCTAGTGGAGTAGGGGTTGGGGTCAAGGCTTACCACTGTTTGATCCCTCTGGGAATAGACTGAAGGTGAGGTGAGGGAGGGGATTGCAGAAGACTGATGCAGGGGACCAAGCAAGACAGAGTGATGGCTTGGACTGTAGGTGGAGATGGGTATGTGGGACTCCAAGATGGGTGTTGTATGTGGCTTCTGGAGAAGAGAGTGTCAGGTCTTAGAAGAGACTCATGGTACCATTGAGCTAGAATTGGAGAGGAAGCAGATTGAGGGTAATGTAGTTTTAGGCAAGTTGAAAAATGAAGGTATTAATATAGAAGTTTTCTTGAGAGAATGATGTAACTCTACACAATCTTCTTGTTCTTTATCCTCTGCCCTCTGCCCCTCTGCCTACCCATTCACTATTGACTTAGGCCTGAAATGTAAACTGAAAACAATCCCTTTCCTTCCTTAGAGATGAATGGGTTTGCAAAGCAGGTGCTGAGTGAGTCTGCACAGCAGAACAACTGGTTTGTCCAATGACAGAGGAGATTAGAAATTTCTTTGCTTCTGGCAAGGTGGAAGACCCTGAGCTACAAACAGCCTGTTGGGGAATGTGAAATTGGAAACACTAGTCAAGAAGAAAAAGAAGCTAGGATGGAGCCTGGAGCCTCCCCCATAGAAGCCTGAAAAAGCTAGAGTACTTCAGGGGAACTTAGTTTGTGTTTAGAATGGTATCTGTAGCTTGCAGACATGTCCTATAATAGTTCCTCCACAAGGTCTTCAGAGCAGCTTTTAAAATAGTATGGAGTATGGAGCATGGAGCCAGCATTAACATGTGGAGGGTGGGTTGCAAATGGATAGTGCTTCTGTTTCTTGAGGTGGACACATACTGAAAGAGCTTGATCCTCTAGACAGCTGTTCACTTATCCAGGAGAGAAGAAGAGTCCTATGTCTTCACATGCATGACCCTTAGAAACCAGCAGCTCCTTGAGGTGTTTATGAGGTCTGTGTCCTGTGGCAGGCGCTACCTTCATGGCAGGTAACTTTGTGCTCTGTGAGGAGTGCCAGCATGGCCACCATTACCCTCTTCTGGTAAGGGGCTAATGCTACAACTGCACTGAGTTTTTACAAGGAAGGAATTTTTCACCTCGGTTTTCACTTTGATTAACTGTGCTCTGCCAGGTGGCACAAATCCCTATAATGAAATGAATGTTCGCTCCAAACAGTATAATGTATACACAGACCTTAGAACACTGAGAGTCTAACCTTACTTACAGTTTTGGCTTATGCGGACTACCTTGAACATCCCTATCATTTTCTACACTTGGCCACTTTCTCTTTGGTGATTTTTTTTTTTTTTTTTTTTGGCTTTTCTTCTCTGCTTAAGAAAGCCTGTCTGGGTGCTTCATTACTAACACATGTGTGAATTTGCATCATTGATAATGGCAGCAATTGCAATGAATATGGCTTTAATCAATTTTAGTATCTAATATCTCTGAAGGCATTAGTGTAGAAAATATTATAGGCCTGGGATAAACAATCATGTTCAGTAGGAGCATCTTGGTTTTTCTTGGTGACATATTTATATGCTTTAAAATTCAGAGATTACTTCATGTTACATGGTAAAACTTTGACTACCCTGAAATAACTGACTTCACTAGGAAGGGGCAGAGAGAATATGAGATTTCAATGCTTGTTTGTGGGATAAGTACTCCAAGAACAGGCCCTACAGTTTATTCTTTTCTTTTTAGTTTTGGCATCTTCTCTTTCCCTCCCAGTAGAGAAGTTAGATAACTTTCAGGAGAATGAATGGACTTTGCCATATAGAGGAACCATAGTGAATATTTATAAGGGAAATAATGTTTTACGAGGCATTTAAGTAATTCTTTAATGTAACCTTTTAAAATAGAGAGTTTTAGTTATCCCATTAAGTAGCTACTTGACACTTAAACTTGAAGATAAGAGCTAGCCATCATGCTTATTCATTTTATTAGGATATAAGGACAATAATGTTCATCTTTTCAGCTGGATCAATTTGATATTGACAATTAATTGGTAAAATTTTCTAGGAATTTAATAGCAAGAGGAAATGCTTCTAATGCTATGAATTATAATGTGAGATTAATTATGTTTCATGGAAGAATTCTTAGATAATATTCCATCTATCCCTATACAAAGAGCTCTATATAAATTACCTAAAGTAAAAGTGGTCAGTTTTTCCGGAAGAACATTGGTGTTACTATCATAATATAGTCCATTTCTAAAGTATCTGTTATAACTCCTACATTATTTCATAAAATGTATCTCCTCATTCAGTCCTTCTTTCCTTCCTTCATTGTTAAAAGTGAGCAGTGATGTAAAGAATGCTTTATGGAGTGGTGTAGTCTGGCAGTTGTTGGGCTGGTGAATCACGCACTGCAGTTGTTTTCCTAACATGTTACATGGTGTCCCCATGAAAATCCTCACCAATAACATCTGTCAAGGCAGAGGCTTAGAAGATCTTTTCTTTGCTCTAGGCATTAAGAGCATGAACAGCAGCCCAAGCTCTTACTCCATTGACTCTGGACCATTTGCCCTCTTTTACTTCCTCCTAGCCTCTGATCCTTATAAATTCTCCAACTCTGAGAAGTCAGCCAGCTTCATGTGGGAGCTTCTACGTGGGCTTCTTTACGTGGGCACTAATGACAGGATAAACGAGATGATCTTTTGTAGTGGGGGCTGGCCTGTGCCATGTCGAATGCTCAGCAGCTCTTGTTGTCTGCCCACTAGATGCCAATTGTGGCAGCCCTAAATGTTTCCAGACATGATGTGTAGGAGTGAAACTGTATATTGGGGGCAAAATTACCCCCATAATTTAGAACCTAAATAAAGTTTTAGAATCTTCCTTTAACTATATTATTTGGAGGTAATCTGCATTGTCACATTGCATCAATAGGTACCAACGTATGGCATACAAAGCCTGCTGCTTCCTTAAGATGAGGAGTTGAGGACGGGGCAAAGATTTTCTATTAACGGCCAGTGCCCAAGGCAGAGTTAATCAGAAAGCACATACCAAAAATAATTTAGCTGCTTTTTTTCCCCCACCACTGAAAAATATTTAGTCCCTCTGTCAGTTAAATTAGAAACAGGCACCATAGAACTTGATTTCATGAGAATAATTCTGTACTAGCCGTGTTCAGGCAGAAGCAACGAGGGGAGGATACAAGCAGAATTCCAGCTAAGTAGGCGTGAGGAGGAGGGACTATGATCTCGGAAGAAGGAAAGGAGTGTGCTGCACAGGGACTAGACCCAGGAGGGACCTCAGAAGATTTTGGATGTTTTGGAGTCATTACCTGCTGCTCAGCTTCTAGACGTCTCAGATTAGAGTTCATCACTCACTGTTTGAAAGAAGCACAGATTTATCATGTTCCCTGTATCTCCAGTTGTTCTACTCAGTGAGTCGGCAGGGAAGCCCAGGCAGCATTGGAATGAATACATGGGGTAATGCCAGTGCAAAATGCTCATTGTGTTTTGGTTTCCAAGAAAAGAAAGATAAACAACGAAGGAAACATCTCCACGAAGGAATGGTGGGATCATGCAGGTGATCTCTATGTGTGTCCAGGGACACACACCACAGTCATAGGTTATTGATTATCAGAGTGTGGCCCCCAGCTGCATAAGGTTACCGGAATCCTGTTAGAAGTACCAATTCTCGGTTCTCCCTCCCCCTTCAGGGCAAGCCTTAGCAATCTTCAGTGACTCTTAGATGCATCGAAGCTAGAGGAACAGTATTTTAAGCCATGGAGACATGGAACCATTGATCAGGTCCTGAGAATCAGGAGTATCTTACAGTAGATTTTGTAACCATTACTCTAAAGTGAATGCTGTATTAAGTTCAGTGGCCTCAGGAGACTCTTCACTTACCAAGAGGAGGATGCCTGGGAGATGTAAGTTTCCATTGAGAACCTTTATAAGGCTTAATTGCTAATATGTAGGTGGCAGCTGATACTGAGTTGTCCCTCCCACTCAGTTCAGCTAAGCTTTCAACCTCTCTCTCTCTCTCAATATTCTTAATTAATGATCTGTGGCTTGTGAAGCCATTTCATCAGGGGTCTCTTGTCCCAGCATGTTTCTCCTTTGAGCATTCCTTGAAGAGGGCGTTATTCCCAGCAGTCAATTAGAAAAGGAAAGTCGAGGTGGCTCCCAACAAGTCCTGTGACCAATTAACTACCTCCCTTTATTGCTCTTTGTAGTTCTCTAGAAATGGGCCAGAGGAGGAGAAACGTCGTTCTGACCGGGAGCCCTGGCCTTGTTTTTCTAACACGCGTTTGTCCCGTTTAGATTTCAGTTTCCTGCCTTAGGCAGGAATTGATTGAAAATTCCCTTTGAACTCTTGATCCTTTTGTGGAAAGTAGTTATAAGATTGTTTCCCTAGCTGGGAGCAGTTGAACACACAGAGAGGGGAACTCAGCACCGAATTTTAAAGGTCGTTCCCACCAAAATCAAGGGATGATTAGACAAGGAACTGCAGTCACTGTAAGAATCATACTAGAGTTTGGCTTTTTTTTTTCTTTTTGATTTGATAAAGCAGGGTGAAAGATGAATGAGAGCTTAATCTTAATCCTCTACTTCTAAGTAATTATTTTTATTGGCTCACCTTCTATTTACAAGGAAAATACCTTTAAAACTTTTATTGGATCTAACACCTTCTTTGGTAAAGTTCATAGAAATTTCCCAGGTTAGTCCCTCTCATTCCCTCACAGGCAGTGCTGAGGGCTGTTCTGGAATTCCCTGTGGGATGGGAATCCCCTTATATCACTGGGCACTTCCTATTATGGGGTCGTGATATTGTTTGTGGTTTCAGTCTCTCACTAAAATAATGTAACCAGGATTTTTGAGCAAGGAGTCACTTTGGGGAAGTAATTACACTGTCCAATGGCTTGCCAATAGCCACATGCAGGTTTTGAAATTAATGAATAATTGCTAGTTAATCGATCTCATCTGTCCTCACTTCACACATAACTCAAGATACTATAGATAAAGAACACACCCATCATCACAGAAAGATACTGGGCTGTGGAGGTCAATTTTTCTTACCTTCACTGGTTGAGTTACTGGTGAGAATGATGTCATTTATTTGTTAACTCCTCTCAATTTATAACTAATTTAATGATACAGTTACTATCTGTTAACACTTCACTTTCTACATTGTCATTGTTGCTCCCTATTTCATACATAAGGGGATTGAGAATCAGACAGGCTTAGGAACTTGCATACAAAGGCTTCTAGGAAAGGGGATATATATGCAACTCCCAAGCCCATGCTTTCCCGTGTTAAAATTTCCCTCAGAAGATACATTCTCTGACTCTTGAGGTTAGTAAGCCCACATCTTTAGAGACACATTTTAGAAACATAAAAGCCAGTAACCACTGGTGCATTCCTGGATGTTTGAAGTGGCTGATACAAATACAGCAGAGTAGTCAGCCTATCCTCCCCTGTGTGGTTTTTCCTCATTTCTCACAGGAAAAAGACTTGTGTTCTATAGTGGCAGTGTGGTGATTCATTCAGTCATCCAATTTTATGGGTTTGGGGTCAGTAGTTTGATCTTTTGGGTTGGGTGGTGTGATCACTTCCTGTGGCAGATCCCACTTCCTGTCTGGAAAGCCCTTCTGGTCTACAAGTCTTCCTTACATGGTACATATAGCTGTCTCCTCATCTTTGTTCTGCTTTGCCTAGTTCTCTATTCTTAAGGCCCGAAAGAACCAAAAAGGAGTATTTATCTACCTTTAAAAACCGTGTTAATATTATTTTATTCTGACTATTTTCTTGGTTTGGAGGTTATTTTTCTTTTCTTACTCAATCGTGTGACATGATTTTAAGTATTGCTGCTTCTTTGAGGTCACTCTTGCTTGACTATATGACAATTTCTCTCAGTTTGAAAATGTATAATAATTAGTCACTAAATGCATAAAGCCAGGGCCATCCTGCCACTTATTCTAGCCACTAATGGCAAAGTAGCCTAATAGGAAATTAATATCCTTGATCACCACATTTTACTACCATTAATAGCCTGACTCTTGACTAAGAATACTGCTGTGCTGGGCCTCTTAGATTTTTAGAGGCCAAATATTTGGCCTTGGCTTGTAACAAAGGTCTATTTTTTAAAAAAAACAAAACAACAACAACAACAAAAAACAAAAACAAAAAACCATTAACTACTTAGATTGATCTCATCCCTCCAAGTTACATTGATGCAATTTTAAGATTCCTCACTTCACAAGATCTAGTTTTTGCTACCTGAGATATTCACTATTCATTTCTACTTAGCATCATTTATGTATTTTATGAGCATGTTCAGTTCACAGTGTCTTCCAGCATATTGACAAAGGTGCTTTTAAAAAAGGCAGAGTGAGCCTAGAATCAAGGAAAAACTTCCCATCTCTTGCAAGATGTGGATGTATCAACTGCCTCTTGTGGCTTTGATTGTTTACTGACTATTAATCCATACCCAATTGTTCCATTGCTCTGGTTTTTATTCCTTTTAATTCACTGAGACCCTTTGCATCATTTTAGATTAATTTTGTCAGTATGTGTTGAGCTCCCACCCTCAGCCAGACCCTTTAAAATGTAGAATCGTTAGGGTTTGCTAACAAATTTGATGTGGAAAATGAGAAAAGGAGACACATCAAAATTAAATCCCAAGTTTTTGACCTGGACAACTGGAAGAAGACAGTTGCCATTTGCCAAGCAAGCTCAGCTCAACCTGGTGGGAGCAGATTCCAGAGTAAAGTATGGACAGTATAGTTTTAAATCCGTTAAACTGCTTGTTCAGTATCTAAGCGCAAACACATTTTCATTAATTGGCAACTAGATGCATGTATCTGGAGTTGGAGGAGATCCAAGCTATTACAAATAATAATAATAATAATAATAATAATAATAATAATAACAACAACAATATTAAATTAGATACTATCAGCTTTTGAACTGCCCAACTACCCACTATCTGAAACTTGAAATGTGAGAGAGATTATGTGATGCTAGGATTGAGCGGTCAAGTCTTCCCTGTTTACAAGGTCGGTGTGATGGGGACAAGCTAGGACAGAACACTGGCAAAGAGCAGCAAGTGGGGGTGGGAACCAGGAAAGCGGGCTACTGCTGTCTCACACATCAAGAGAGGACAGAGTGAGTGAACTATTTGTTAGGTGTCACTGAGAGGTAAAGTAACAGAATATCCAAGAGCTGGACCATTGAACTTGGCAATGAGGGCTCTTGGCCACTGGTAATAGATGCTGTTTTAGTAGTGTATTGTGAAGGACACAGGACACTGCCCAGTTCCTGACTGGCATTTCTGTGTGCTTTGCCCCCTACTTTCTACTAGTCATAGCAGTTTAGAAACCCTTCAAGGAAGAAAATGAGGTTTGACTTTAATAATAGGAATTTTCTTCTTGATTTCCCCTCATAATCTATGAAGAATTAAAAGAAATGCCTCATTCTGTCCCTTTGGAAACATGCACTGTTGTATCACCGCTCAGTTCTGAATTCAGTGCCGTGACCAGTGCCCAGTATACTGCAGTACCAACTCCTGCTCCACTGTTCCTAGAATGGACTCATATGAGCCTAGGGACTCACACTCTTTAAAGAACTCAAGCACTATTGTAAAATCTCACTGGTTAGACTTTCTCCCCCTTTCATTCCATTTCTGTTCTTTCCTTACTAGTCCTTGCTACTTGCCAACCATTGTTGGGGAATGTTATTTTAAGGTGTGTTACTTTTGTTTATGTTGCATTTGTTTAACTCTGTGAAGCTGTGTTACTGTGCTTGTCTAAAACACATGATGGTCTAATAAAAAGCTGAATGGCCAATAGCAAGGCAGGAGAAAGGATAGGCAGTGCTGTCAGGCAGAGAGAATATATAGAGGGAGAAATCTGGGAAGAGAAAAAGTAAGAAGAAGGAGCGAGAGATGGAGGAAGACCCAGGGGCCAGCTAACCAGCTACACAGTGAGCCACAGAGTTAGAAACAAAGAAAGGTATACAGGAATAGAAAAGGAAAAGCCTGGAGGCAGAAGATAGATGGAATAATTTTAAGTTAAGAAAAGCTTGGCAAGAAACAAGCCAAGCAAAGGCCAGGCATTCATAAGTAATAATAAGCCTCCATGTGTGATTTATTTGGGAGTTAGGTGGTAGGCCCCCTAAAAAAGCAAAAACAAACAACAACAAGCCATGATCCAGCTTTTTTGATTTTCTTTATCTTTATCATCCTACTTCAGAGGATGGTACTGTGCTAGTTGGTTTCATGTTAGTATCAAAACTTGGAAGTGAACCAGACGTGAATTTTTTAGGTGTTCAGCAAGGCATTATTTTATCTGTGATTCTCATCCCTGGCTCCACATCACAATTGACCTCCAGAGATGTTTTTATTGTTCTTTTTAAAGACAACAATTCATGCTAACTAAAGGAGCAATGTTTTTTCATAATCTTGACAAAATTGTGGTGTCTAAAGGCGTTTTGGAATTGCTTATTTTAGTGAACTAGTACCTTCTATTGAATTATGTGGTGAAAGCTTGTCAGATCCTTCTTATATCATACTGACATTGCTGTGAATAGTCTTCTGGGATTCATAGGGACATACAGCAGACTTTCTTAAATTACAGCAGCCATGAGAATCATCTATAGTCTGGTAAAACACAGAGTCTTGTCCCCATCCTGGCAATCTGCATGAGATGCCATATTTGCAACTCAGGCTAGCTACAGAAAATTCTGGTACTTTGAGAACCAGTGGTCAAGACAAGGCTGTGGTGATAAGTACCCTTCAGGTTATACACACACAGAGCTTCCCCCAAAATGATAACCAAGAGGAAGAGTATGACAAGGACACATATGTACCTGGCACTTGCCTCTTTGTGGCCTCTCTAGCTCTGTTGACCCTGAGCCCTGCAAAAGTACAAACCTCTTGTGTGCAGTGTGCTTGAGGAGTCTTTATTCTAAGGTTGTGTCTCAGTTTGCAGCCACATACTTAGATTCTGTTTTCTCTGTATAACTAATGTATAGCCTTGTCTTTGTCCTGTCAACCTTGGCACTCCATTTATAAATGCATGTACATGTGTGTGTGTGTGTGTGTGTGTCTACACATGTACACACACACACACACACACACACACACACACACACCCCTCTGTATGAGTAGTGTTTGAACAAATTTACTACCCCAGAAAAAATTAAGTGACAACTTGGTAGGGTTAAGTGCTAGTCAACTTTATTTGGTAAATTCTTTGTTGTTTTGAAGTAGAAGAAAAGAACAATGCTGTGGGAGTATTCTTTAAATTATTTTGTATTTAACCAAAGAAATGGGATTTCTCAAAATCATTGAAAATCCCCAAATTCTTGGTTAAAGTTTACTTGGTTCCACCCAAGGAGGTAGGAAAGTTGTACTACCAACCTTCCACCTTCATTTGTATCATTCCCAAACCTCCCTCTAAGACTGCCTTACATTTAAAATTACTTCTCAGTCTAGGTATTGGTCACTAGGGAAATATTTAGAGGGTTTTTCTCTGACTCATAATAATATTTTATAAATTCCTTCTTCTCAAGTTAACCTGACTTTTAGTTTGTCATCAGGGTATAAAAGAGTGTTTTCTAATGTACACACACATACACTCAGATATACACAAGCTTGTGCACATACTCACACCACATGTATACATACATATACTCACACACATATACACATACACATGTACACATACATATATATGTACACATACACGCACACACACAGAAGCAGGGAGAGGGAGGGAGAGATCTATGATAGAAATATACAGGGACTGAACTCTTGTTGTTTTCCAAACTCCTCTTCTTCAGGGTACATATGCCATGATTGGTCCCAGTCATGTCCCAGACCAGCCTGCATGTTGCTAACTCTGGATGGTGCCTGCTTTGCAGCCCTTCGGAGACTCTCAGGAGTCCACAGTAATTTCTGGGTAGTTATCTTTTCTTTCATGTTCACTGTGGCAGAAATGTTTAGGAGCAACATTTATATTTTTCACTTTGCTGTCTGGCATGATTATAAGCCATCTGCCTGCTCTTCTAAGAAGCAATGTGTTGCTAGAGTAAAGCTACAAAAGAATTGTGAGGCATTTATTAGATCTTAGTATAGATAGGTAAATACTTGCGTACTACATATGTGCAAAGGTTTTTTAATTGATAATAGAGAGTCTAACTAAAGTGTCCTGGAATTTAAAGCAAATACCACCTTAGGAGAGGAGGGGAGAGAGAGGTTGACATCACCTGCCCTACACCTAGGCCATTGTGTCCCTCGTTGCTATGCATGTTCTGAACCTGCCACAGGCCAGGTGACTGAGGTCAGAGGGCTACAGATTACATTTGGAAATTGCTAGGGAAAGGATCTAAAACAATGAGTGACCGGAAGCCTGTTCTTAACTGCACTCTGTACACACTGATGAATAGAGTTTCTAGTTTTGTGCGTATGTCCCAGTGGTATGTATTAAAGCTTCCCTTCACTAACACCACTTTCAGTGGGCACTGCTTTATTTCCAGCATCATGGTATGTCCCTTCCCAAGCCTTGTTTGTAAGTTGCCCTATCATTACCCTAGCCAAAAAGCAAAAGTCTTTCTCTTTCATGAGTAGAAGACCAGGAACAGTGTGCTAAAGGACGTCAACCAGCCTCTTACTCTTTTCTCTTTATAGAAGCTATCATAAAACCCACTTGCTCTGCTTCTCCCCTCATCTTTCTTCTTTATTTCTTTATGATTTGCTCTTTGTCTCTAGAATCTTTCCCCAATCTTAGTAAGGAATCTACTGTAAATTTTGGAATGACTGGAAAATTGCTCACCCCTGACCTGTAGTTAGAAGCCCTACAATGAACAAGTAGGAAAAAGCAGCTCTCTTCTTCCAACTCCCTTTGGTCTCATATTTACCACTCCCTTCTCTGCATCCCTTCAACTAGAAAAACTTGAACTGAAAGATTATGTCATCCGTTGACTTGACCCAAGAACATCCCTCTGATAGATCTGATTCACAAAGCCTAGATTTGTCCTCGCATCTTGTTCTACTGACTGATTTGAAGGTGGGAAAGTAGCCTCTTGGCTTTAACCAGTGGGTATTGTTGCCCATTTCCATGAGTATGTGAGGTAGTCTGTCTTGTAAGGTATGAGCTGGGTTCTGTAGCCTCATTCTGAGGATAGGATATAAAGAAAGGGAAGTGGTCTCTCCTAGAGCAACAAAGCCAGTGAGCTACTTTCACCAGCGATGCTCTCCCTAATTTCATAAATCCCCTTCTTTGCCAGCCGTGTGTCATACTCAGTACTGGGAGTTGATAACCCCAGGTAACAAAAAGTAGATATTCATGTAGTACTCTGAGTGGGACAGATGTGGATATAGTTAGGTGTTTGCTGATGGCAGTAAGCTTTAGAGCAGAGGCAGAAAGAAGTGCTGTGGCAGTGCTGAGTTTAATCCTGCCCAGGGGTGTCATGGAATACCATAGAGAAGGGCATATTATTTGCAGAACTCTTTCCCTTGGCCATCTCCAGCCACATTTCCTGTAGTTCATATGGTGATTTCCAGCCATGTAATTGGCATTTTTTATTACGTGGGGTTTTGTAATGTCTTTGTATGGGCCATGATGGAATGACAGGACAAGCTGCCATATTGTGTGTGTCTCCTTGGTGACAATTACAGAAGAATGTACATTATGTATACAGGTGGAAACAAATATATAGACAATCCTGGAGGTGGGATCTTAGAGTGGAAGTCTCTTTGAAGATCTGATGGATCCTCTTATTTCACATATAGGAAAACTGATGCCTAAGAGATCTCCTTGTTCCCTTAGGATGGCCTTGCCTCATGTCTTCTTTGTGCAGTTGGGTTTAAACACATCTGCCTGGCTCTGGTTTCTACTGCTTGTCATGCTTTGTCCTGCTTTGGAGAGCTTTTCAGCCTTCCAGGCCCTTTACTCCCTCTGCCCTTGTAGGGCTCCTCTGTAGCCTGGGGCTTCCTGCCTGCCGTTAGTGTCATGTGCTGACCTTGAGTTGTGTGTCTGCATTGGGAGACCGAACTAATGGGGCCTCTTTCTTTGAATGCTGTGGTTGTTTTTTTCTCTACAGCTTGCTGTTCTATGGGATTCACTGAGTCAGCACCTCCCAGGCAGGGTCTTTACTCTGTTGCCTCTGGTCCTAAGGTGAACACCATGGGGGGTGGGTGCCATGAGGTGTGCAGTACTGTGTTGGCTGTGCTCCTCGTTGATGAGGGACTCAGACAGTGTGCACACCTCTTCCTCTGTGGTTTGTATTGATTTTCATGGTGAGACATGCTAACATTTTCACTTTTATGTTATACATTTGTAAAGTCAGCGGATAAGGTTTTCCTCTGAAGACTCAGAGAGAAAGCACAACAGAGTGTTACATCTCTGACATTCTTAGGGATGCAGTAGGTGAAATAACCAATGTGCTTGTCTGGCATTGAGTTTATGGCCAGGAATTCCCAGGATCCTTGTATTTTAAATTTTGAAAAAATAACTGTTGCCACTGGTGATGAGAGTTATTATCTCTACAGAATAAGGAAAGAGGAAGGTATTAATTTATTAGCTATTGGGCTCATTAGCAGTGGCCTTATTCCCAAAAAGGGCTTTTGAACCCTTTCCTTGCTGATGTGCCTAAAACTCAGGGCAATTTGTTTGGTCATATGTTCTTTCTTCCTGCTACTAAATGTAAAGCATGTTCATGCGCTGCTAGAATGCTAATCAGACGGGCTTTAGGACTGACATGCCTATGGACCCATTTCTACTGGAGCTCATGTTCTAGCAGGGATGTCTCTTCCACAGACAAGTCATTTAATGCAGAAGTCTATGAGCACTTAAAAAATGTATCTGATCCAGAGGAGGAAGATTAAACTGTTCAGAAAAGCTTCCTAGAGCTATGCATGGTAGGCTTGGAGGGTGCTGGAGGAGCCCACCATGCAATGGACAACAACAGTGGGGCCTGGTGAAAGGCTTGTACTACCAGGCTTGGGTAGGAGAGCCCTGTTGATGACATTGCAAGTTCATCAGGAACACTAGGAAAGATTCTGATAGTCTAAGTGGGGATGATATGAACAGTAGAACAAGAGTGGAGTAGTCTAAGTGGGGATGATATGAACGGTAGAACAAGAGTGGAGTAGTCGAAGTGGAGATGATATGAACGGTAGAACAAGAGTGGAGTAGTCTAAGTGGAGATGATGTGAACAGTAGAACAAGAGTGGAGTAGTCTAAGTGGAGATGATGTGGACAGTAGAACAAGAGTGGAGTAGTCTAAGTGGGGATGATATAGACAGTAGAACAAGAGTGGAGTAGTCTAAGTGGGGATGATGTAGACAGTAGAACAAGAGTGGAGTAGTCTAAGTGGGGATGAAGTGGACAGTAGAACAAGAGTGGAGTAGTCTAAGTGGGGATGAAGTGGACAGTAGAACAAGAGTGGAGTAGTCTAAGTGGAGATGATGTGGACAGTAGAACAAGAGTGGAGTAGTCTAAGTGGAGATGATGTGGACAGTAGAACAAGAGTGGAGTAGTCTAAGTGGGGATGATATGGACAGTAGAACAAGAGTGGAGTAGTCTAAGTGGGGATGATATGGACAGTAGAACAAGAGTGGAGGGTTGTCTGAGAACTCATCCAAAAAATAAAACAAGATGAGGGGACCTATTCAAGAGGACTAGGGAAAGACAATGTCAGGGTATCTTCCTGGGTTTGGGCTGCCACCTCTAAATGGAGGGGTGAAAGTGAGGGAGCCATAGCCTGTGTATGCACAACCCAGTGCATGGGATGTGGAGCTTTTTCTCATAGCTCTTGGATTTGCTTCTAATGACTGCCTCTGGCTTGTGGAAGAAGTAAAGGTTCGCATGTTTCCTATCCTGAAGAGAACTGGAGAGTTTTTCTTCTGAGGTAGAAACAACCTCCTAATTAAGGCTGAGGAGAAAGGGAGGCTGTGCCTCCTGCCGTGCTCAGAAGCCTGTTTTGTTCCCTTCAGGTTACTCATGAGAGAAAAGAGTGGAGCTTTGAAAGCAGAGAATTTTCCAAGGCACAATACTCCTGATTAGTGTAGATATCTAAGCTCCTTCTGCAGAGAACGAAGGCTTGCTGGCTGTCTGGGGAGAACCTTCCGGCACAGAATTTTCCAGAAACCTAGGAAAGTTCTCTCTTGCATTGCCAGTGTAAGAGTTGAGGATTTTTTTATTAAGAAAATTTTTTCATTCATTTTACACACCAATTAAAGATCCCCTCTTTCCTCCTTCTGCCCCCCAGCCTCCTCCTCTCAAAAAAAAAAAAAAAAAGAGTTGAGGATTTATTTGTTTAAAGAAAGAAAATCTTAATTAATCTATAATCAAGCATAGACTGGGGTGTGAGAAAACTCCAAATTGAACCTTGTGTTTCATTGGGAGCTTCACTGGACTTAGATGGGGAACTGGAGCTTGATTCTGACCAAGTTCTCATAAAGGCAGGCCTCTTTTTATTTTTTTTTTTATTTTTTTATTTTTTGGCAGTGCTTGTGGCCACTAGAAATCACAGCTCTATGTGGTTAGAGTTGTTGCAGATATCTGAAAATGCCAGAGATGCACTTCACTGCTGTCAGTGTGCTGTTATCACTGGGTCATCAGTTTGTGATACAAATCATTGCCTGCAAAACACGCACACATTATTACTGTATCACACATTTGGGACCGCTTTTAAAGATTTTGATAAATGTACTTCAATATAGTCAGTTTTTTAATCCTATATATTATATTTTATGATTTAAAAAGCATTCTGAGCATATTTTATCAGATTTTCAGTTGGCTAAAGATAGATACATGGCATACAAAATGTTACTGTCTCCCAGCTAAGATCTTATAGTTGTGGCATATGACCTCCAGCTGGTGGCAGCATACACTTTAAAGGTTAGATCTGTAATCAACAATTTGGAAGAAATTCTAGGCATAACAATATACTTGAGTATAGTTTTCAAACATTTTTTTTTTTACTGCAGCCCACAAAAAGAAATTAGCCTTTCATCATAACTCATACATAGCCTACATTTCACAAAGCAGTTCTCAATCTTACCATGTGATACACTGATATTTTTTATGGCTTTCTAATATTCTCTTGGATCTCTTTAATTAAAATAAATTCTGGGTGCATCACACTAAGTTGCATTCAGACGGCCACAGTACACTGGTCTCATAGGAGGCCATATAATATACACACAGTTTCAGACCTCATACTTATATTTTAAAATTATTTATTAGTGGTCAATGATTTATACATGGTGAGAACAGAAGAACTGCTTTTAGGTGTACAACCAAGATCCCCTTCAGGACCCAGCATCTTCTTGTCACTGCATTTGGCTTCTTCATATGCCTCGCAGGAACTGCCCTGGCACTTGACTACACATGGCTCTCACTGTTGTAGGACTTCCGGTCATGGAGCCATATTGTAAGCATCCATTGGTCTGGCCTCTTTAGCTCATTCTGTTTTTGAGATGAGTCTATTTTGGCTGTGTCAACATTTTGGTGAATGCTATTCCATTGTGTGACCAGAATACAACCAGTTTATTCTCCTGTTGATGAGCCTTGAGTCTGTCTTCAGTTTGGGTTAGTGTGAACAGTGCTCTGAGGCTCAGGTAAACTTGTAAGGTGGCCTTGTTGGCCTAGACAGTAAGTGCATGACCACTTGTAGGAAACTGGCAACATTTGTCAAAGTGGTTGAGCCCAGTTCCATTCCCACCAGTGTGTGTAAGTTGGGGCTGCTTCATCTCCTCCGTGCCATTTGGTGTGCTATTGGAATTTGTACTTCCTTCTCATGCATTTTGTGGCTGTAGCTCTTGATTGGGAACAGAGTTTGACTGGTGAACTGTGATGTTGAACACTTTTTCATGTGCAGCCATCCATTTTTCATATTTGTGCTGTGTATTTAAGCTTAGATTTTAAGAACATGTATCAGCCCATAGAAGTTGTTTCCATATTTTGTATACCAATCCTTAATGTCAGACATGCGTATTTCCGAGTGTATTTTATCCAGTTTGCAGTACACATAGCATTCCACTGGTGGTATTGCTGATGAGCAGACATCTCTTCTTTTGATGATGTCCAGTTTAATCAACAATTTTTCCTTCAATGTTTTGTATTTTCTAGATCATACATAAGAATTCTTTTCCTGCCCTTATGATGAGAATAATAGTTTTTGGTTTTCATGCTTAAGTCTGTAATCCATCTCAAATTTAATTTTGTGTCTGGTAGTAAGGCGGATGCCACTTGAGTTTCATTTTTCTTTCTGTGTTTGTACCTGATGCTCTAACACCATTTGTTAAATCTGCTTTCATCGTGTTTTCACAAAAGTGTAAAAAGGAAATTAAAGACCTTCTTAGAGATTTATAAAAGTGACTTTCCTACAGGTCTGTTGACTGAATCTCTGTGTCTTTTGGATATCCCCAACCTATGGTCTTGGTTATACATTCTTTCCTTTCCACAGTGTTTGTTTACTGTTATCTTGGTAATCTCAGAAATGACTCATGAGGTATGAAGATTTGTAAAGTTACTGCCTCTGTGTATGGGTTTGTGCACGAGCCCCTACAGGCTCCCCTGCATGAGTTCCTACATGAGGCCAGAGGTCAGCATCTTCCTGCATTGATCTTCACTTTCTTTTTTGAGACAGGGTCTCTTATTGAACCTGGAGCTTGCCATTTCAGTTTGACTGACTGGCCAGTAAGCTTCTGGAATCTGCTTGTCTCTGCCCTCCCAGCACTGGGACTTGAGGTACATCTCAGGGCTGGTATTCATGCTTGCATAGCAGACACTTTACCCACCAAGCCATCTCTCTAGCCTGGCTACATCTTTTCATGAGATCCATCTACCTGCTGTCTGGTGTAGAGACATTAGCTACATGGGGCTACCAATTTTACTTTAAATAAAATTAAAATGTCAGCTTTTCAGCCGTGGTAGTCGTATTTTGAGTACCCAGTTAGCTATACTATTGTACCATACAGACATACAATATTTTAATTTTTTTTCTCTTAATGTTCTGCATGAGCTAGCCAATAGAGTAAGAAAGAAAGCTTTGAAAATTCACAGCATATTTGAAACTCTCCTTAGTTTTGATAACTGGCATCCAATGTCTACCTTCTTTATTCTCTAGTTTTCTTCCTTCTTGTTTTTATGGGTATTTATTTCTAGTCCAAGCTCTTTGGTCAACCTAATTTCTTGTCAAAAGGCAATAGCTTATATAGATTCTTTACTACTGAGGAGAAATATAGACAGAAGTTTCTGTCTCACCAGAAGCTCCCAAATACACACACCAAGGCTTATATTAATTATAAATGCTTGGAAAATAGCTCAGGCTTGTTACTGGCTATCTCTTACATTTAAATTAACCCATATTTCTTATCTACACTCGACCACATAGCTTAGTACCTTTTCTCAGTACAGCATGTTCATCTCGCTTCTCCCTGAGTCTGCTGGCAACTTCTCTGACTCCACCTTTCTTTATCCCAGCATCCTTAGTTTGGTTGTCATACCTATACTTCCTGCCTGGCTACTAGCAAGTCAGTTTTTTATTAACCAGTGAGAGTAATACATATTCACAGTGTACAGAAGGATTATTCCATGGCAGAGAAAGGATGTCCCTGGCTCTGTATATAATTGATCTTTTCTGAAGTCTACCTATTATTGATTGCCCTGTTCAACTTCTCTCTCTGTTTGGCAGCCTTCCAGCTGCCAATGAGATTTCTGGTGAGCCCTTTTCAAGATGTAGTCTAAAGACAGTAATTTGTCATTTTTGTCCTAGTTAAGCCTATATTTCTTTTTAGCATTGCCACTATAAATGTGAACTTATGAATGTTAGTAGCCATGCTGAGATTCTATCCAGGAGTGATTTTGTTGCTGTTTTCTTGTGTGAGGAGTTTGTGAGATTCTCTGTAGTTGTCTACTGTGCATGAGCTTCAGATACATTTTGCCATTAATAAATATTCACCCCTTCTCTTTCAGTGTGGAAATTTTGCTGTCCTCGTGGATCTTCATATAGTGCCACAAGGTTCAAACAAAGATTCCAGTTGGTTTTCTGAACAGAAGAAAGAGGTACAATAAACATTTTTGTTCTTTAAACAGTTCATTTTTGTACCTGCAGAAAGAAATGTTAGCTCTTCTCAGTTTTTGTTTTCATTAATGTTTTCCTTTAAAAAGTTGAGTAATAGTTAACTACTCAGAAGTAAGACTGTGCCTAGTAACAAATATACATGTGTATCCACCTCTGCCTTTGAGAAACTGACACAGCCATATGTTTCTTATGCTAATCTGTGTTGACTTGGTTCTCTGTGTGTGTGCATCTGGTGTTAGGGATTTAATACATGTTTGGTAGGCACCTCATCATCTCTATGTCCTCGTCTCAGGCTCTGTTATTTATACCAAAAATTCTAATCCCCTTTACTTTGGGGAAAATGGTTCTCTATAATAGAAAGGGAGGATAAAGAAGCCAAACTACTCCAAGCAGGCAGGGATTTTGATCTGAGTGATGAGAAGGCCAGCGGCACCGGGAACAGGTGTGGAATTCACACAAGGCTAATCCACATCTGTATTAATCCTTACTTCCATGTTCACCTCTTTTCACTGTCATGGGCCTTTGACAAGTGAAAGGAACTTCAGTCTTCCCCCTCTGCTGTTGGCCAGCCAGGAAAGCACATAGTTGGTATGGATGGATTGATTGAATAACACAAGTTTGGAATATGTAGTTTTGCTCTGCTAATACATGAAATTTTAGGAGAATTTTGGGGGAAAAAAAGCTGTTGAGTGAACTTCATAGCCTAGAAATATTGAAATGTTTAAGTAAAACGTAATTATTTTACTGTTTACTTCCAAAATTGGCTATAGTTGATTAAGCTTCTCAGTGATCACAGTTGTGATGGTCAGCCTAAAACTGATGAGTTGCTGTTGCCACGTGAGCAGTTAGTCTTTCTGCTAAATTGCATGCCAGAGTAAAAAAAAAATCTCTACCATTCCTAAGTATTTGTTTAACCATGGTTAATGGATCTAAAATATAAAATGTGTCATTTAATTATTTTTTTCATTAGTAAGACTTTCCAGTCAATAGTTAACTATTTATTTAAGAAGTGACTCATTCCTGGGGAGCCGAGATAAGTTCCCAGCACACACATACACATATATGCTGTGGGATGATCTGTATGTCAAATTGCTCTGATTGGTCAATAAATAAAACACTGATTGGCCAGTGGCTAGGCAGGAAGTATAGGTGGGACTAACAGGAGAAAAGAAAGAACAGGAAGGCGGAAGGAGTCACTGCCAGCCGCCGCCATGACAAGCAGCATGTGAAGATGCCAGTAAGCCATGAGCCACGTGGCAAGGTGTAGATTTATGGAAATGGATTAATTTAAGCTGTAAGAACAGTTAGCTAGAAGCCTGGTACAGCCATACAGTTTGTAACCAATATAAGTCTCTGTGTTTCCTTGGTTGGGTCTGAGCGGCTGTGGGACTGGCGGGTGACAAAGATTTGTCCTGACTGTGGGCAAGGCAGGAAAACTCTAGCTACACATACACACATACATCAAAATCAAAATCTTCAAAATCAGTTATTAGTAGTTAAGTTACAGGAGAGTCAAGAGTTATCCTTAAGTCTCCACCTATGCTTCTCTCCCATGGTTTGCAAGAGTTGAGTCTGATGTTTGACCTCCCCTAGAGCTTCCTCCTCCTCTGTCTTCAAATTTGACCAGATAAGTTTGACTGGATAAGGCCTCAGTCTCCTGTGGCTTGAACACCCTCTCTGTGAGTTCCTGTGGTGGGAAATCATTGTTTGTTTCCTTCTGTCGAGATCAGGGACAGGTACTGAGGCAGAGGCCTGTTCAACAGTTTCAAAACAGGCCGGTTGCATGGTTCATGGGTAAAGGTGCCTGCCACCCAACGCTGACCTGAGTTCAATTCCCAGGACAGGCAAGGTGGGAGGAGAGAACTAACTCCTGTAAGTCGTCCTCTGACCTCCACATGTACACAGCGTCATGCGTGTGCCCACACAACTACACACATATACACTGCAAGTAAATGAGTAAATGTAATTTAAAAACCTTCAAAACATACTGCTCTTCATTCCTTCCTAGTATTTATCTGCTGCCATTGCTTTTAGAGGAGTAAAGAAAAGTAAATTGTATTAAGCAGTAATGTTGAATAGTAACAAAACTAGTAACAGGAGAGAGGAACCTGCTGTTTGTGATCATTTGTTCATGTCCCTAAAACTAACCTACCCACCCACTCAGTCAAATGGTAACACAACCAGTACTTTGTGGTCATTATTTTGCAGGGATACCTAGTGACCTAATGCTAAGAAGAAGACACAAAGTTTCATGTGATGAATTTTTCATTAAGGAAATTGATTATGGACTGTTCTCTTGAAGACTTTATATGTAATAGGTCAGGACTTTTGTCCTCTATTCTCCATCTTGTAATCTCAAATTCTAGGCCACTAACACATGTCCATATGATTCAAATTAGTACATTCATTCCACCAAAGTAAGTAATATTTCATACAAGGAATCTTACCCTATGACTTCTGAAGGGTTCTCAGATCCACCATTTCAGGCCCCAACTTTCCCATGTTCCCTCACAGCTTGAAGACTTAAGCTGTAGACCTTTAACGTTGATATTTAGGCAGTTTTGACCAAGAATGGTTGATATGGGATGTTCTAGAGCCAAGATAATGTGAACCACCTCCTCTGGAAAGCACAAGGGTAGATTTCTTGTCAAGGTACCACATCCAGCTGCATTGTTCCAACTAGTACCTGGTCCAGAGCAGTGAGGCATGACTTAGCAGAGGTGCATGATGGGACCTGCAGAGAGCTGCTTCAGTGGTGAATGCAAGAGGTCTGCTTACTCTACCAAGCTGAGCTTTCCTCTCAAAGCAAACTGATAGTTTGCTGCCTCTATTAAGCATATGTTCACTGATATTGGAGTTAGTCAGAGATAATTTATGTCCATATCTTCAAAAAGGAGACTTGAAGAAAGGTTATGACTTTACATATGTTCGATCAATGCTTGTTTTTTAATCTTTATATCATCTCATGATTGGGGTTTCATAAACAACCAGTTTGATTGCATTAACAATCACTTTGATTAAAAAGAGGGCTGGGTTCATATATTAAACATATGTTTCATTTGAGTCCAGGTCAAATTGTCTTTGGACTCAAAGAGACAAACTGAAATGGTCTCATTTGTAAACTTGAGGAAGCAAACACGAGCCTCTGTTAGCATAGGGAAGCTGTGCCTGTCTCCCTCTCACTCATGGATTTTTACTTGGTCTTTCACCTACTTCTCAGATAGTGCTGGCTGTTTTCTTCTCCTGCATTGCTCTGGGTCTGAAGAAGATGCTTTACCCAGCCTGGCACATCAGTTCTTAGGTATCTGTCTACTCTGACATTGCCCATTTTTAGTTCCTGAAACCTGATTCCCATAAAGAATGCCTAGAATATAGTGAGAAACTTCATGTGTATGGGCTCTATTTTTGTCATACTATTTTTAGTTCTAGCCTTATAGGGTATTTATGACCAAATTTTAACAATCCTTGTTGCCTTGTGTGTCTTCTACATATTTTCTAGCTCAGTCATAGTTGAACGCTGCATGTGAAGCAAAAATTATTTAATTGCTAGAACAACAGTATGAGGCAAGGCTGCCTTTGTGTAGTGTGAGCAGTGCCAAAGCATTCAGCTGTAAATGGATATCTTTATATTCCACAAAGCACTGCATCTTTTAGCTGCAAATAAAAAGCAAGAGAGAGGAGACTGACATTTGTATTTTATGTAAAAATGTCTATGTTTGTGTTAAATCAAGGGTTTTATATACTGTTTAAGGGTTATTTGCAAAAAAAAAAAGAACAAGCAGCCAAAAACCTGGTTCATGTTGTAATTACGAAGAGTCTCAACGATTAACCTGTGATGGCTTTCTGAGAAACAAGTGGAACAAGTTTGAGGTGACCTGAACAGCTCTGAATCTGCTGCAGAATTGTTGGGAATTGATCTAGGATTTATTACTCATTAACTCTCAGTTTTATATGTAGCTTCCCCTGATTTCCTATGGTAAATTGCACTTTCTTGGTAATGCAGGAAACAGTACACAAAATATTAATACCCATTGTGTGGTTGGATTTCTGAGTTATTTTTTGTTGCTGTCCTTTTTAAATATTACATGCCAACTAGTATCTCTAGAAATTTATTAATAATATGGCATGCTGAAATTGAATTCAAGCCTGGTTCTGCTATCTAATAACCAGAGACACGAGAAGTTACTTTCATCATTCATGAATGAAGAATATGAACGTGATTTTAAAGAGCAGTTGGGTCTAGAGCATAATCACAATGGTAAGAAGATCACATTACCCTCTTGCCAACATGCTGATTCTCTTGTGTTTGTAAACCCAAGGCCAGAAACCAATGAGTGATGGTGGTTACACCATAGTAAAATATAAAAAATAAGTTTGAACCATGCTGGAAAATGAAAGGTTCCACTCCACTGTTTCTGGCTTTTCTTGTATAAATAACATCGGGTAACACTGTGTCTGCAAGCAGGACAATAGTGCAGTGAGACAGGGGGCCAGAGCCAGTGGCAGCTGTAACCTGTCTCCAAGCCACCTGTACTGACTATAGGAATGTTCTTACACTCCTTTCTGTCTCTGTAAGCACCCCCTGAGTTCCATGCTGAACCTGTGTAGACAGCTCCATGTGATTTATCCCTTCTTTCCATATAGTGTGGTGGACTGATACTTATATGAAAACATTCCTGAATTCACATCCCACTTTTGAAGTAAGCTTTTAAATCTTCGGTTTGAAATTGTGAAACTGAGGCAGAGAGGAACTAAAGTGAGCCAACATCAGTCATGGGGCCGTCTTTGGTAGCACATTTAACATGTACTGCACCCCAGAAGACGGCATAGCATTCACAGCTAGGTTAAAAAGCTAACTAAATGCCAGCATTTGCTTTTTCAGCATGTATAATCTTTTCTTCTTTGCATTGCATTAAACTAGAAATGTCTAATGTTTTAAATTTACTTTAGGAAGTTTGCTTGCTGTTAAAAGAAACCATTGATTCCAGAGTTAAGGAGTACGTGGGCATGTATAAACAGCACAGGCCATCAAATGCAGAATTCACAAGATCCAGTCCCTTGTCCTTAAAAGGTAGGCAACAAGCACTGCGATTTTGGACAAAGAAAATAGAATTTCTGCTTTGTAGAGATTGCAATTATATTTGACTCTGTCATGTTAGCATAGTGATACATTAAAAAAATATGCTGTAATGAAGATACTGAGTTTGAGTAACAAAAATGCACCAAAAAGCCCTAAAGGGCTTTTAATGGTAGGCAAAAATATATAAAAATAGCAAATAAAACATTCTTAAGGAAACTGTAAAATTTTAAAGGTCTTTTTTGGTTTTGGTTTTTTTTTTTTTGACAAATAGTCTTACAAATGGATTTATATTAATACTGACATAAATTGATTCAGTATCTTATGCTTTTAAAAATGTTTTCCAGTATGTCACTACTTGAGATGTTCTCAAACAGGAGCAATGTTATTCTGGGGGACATTTGGAAATGTGTGCAGAGAGTTTTGGTTGTCATTACTGGCAAGGGATTGGGTGCTGCTGGCCCGTAGTGAGTAGAGGCCAGGGATGACACTACATTCACAGGACACAGAGCAGCCCCTTCATAACAGTCTACTAGCTCCAAAACCCGAAGGGCACCAACACTGAGATCTACCTGTGATGACGTGGGGATGTATTTGTCTTTGAGTTACAGGTGAGGAAGCTGAGAGTCTGTAGATGAAGTGTCTTGACCAAGTACAAGGTCATCTCAGGATCGAGATTGTGGCTTCCCCTCATCCTGTCCCCAGTACTTACCTTGGTGCCTGTGATAGAGATGTAGTGACATGCTGAGTGAGAACTCCGGTGAGAGATAAGTGGCGGAGCTCAAATCCAGACCTAGCTCTTGTGACCTCCACCCCAATGTTTATTCTATTCCCCCAGTCTTCTGTTTTGTTTTTCTATTTTATTTTGTTTGTTTGTTTCTCACTTAAAATCAGCATTTCATAGCCTGTGCTACAAATGCAGTCAGTGCATGGTAATTATCAGACTACAGTGGGTAGACTATGGTGAACCCCACTATGCTAACAGAACATCTGTTTAGGAAAAATACTGAATTATGTACTCCTCTGAAACCTTCCTTGATCCAGAGTGCTCACCTTATGTCAATGATAAATAAACAAGTAGTTTTTGTTACCCAAAGTGAAAGGCTTAGAGAATGATATTTTTAAACCAAGCAGTGTTGCTTTCCAGTGGCTCTCAACCTATGGGTTGCGACCTCACAGGGGTCACATATCAGATATTTAAATTACAATTCATAATAGTAGCAAAATTACTGTTATGAAGTAGCAACAAGATAATTTTATGTTTGGGGGAGGGGTCATTACAACATGAGGAACTGTATTAAAGAAATTAGGAAGGTTGAGAACTGGCTTTAGACTACACTCTCTGAATTGCCATTCAGTATTGTCATAAATTCAGAGAAAAGCCGTAGGTTTTTGTATCCATTATACCTAAGTAGACCTGGCCTATCTCACATTTTATCTGGTGCAACAGGAAAAAGAATGGAGCTGGATTCTAAGACTCCTGTCTCTGGTGCAGCTTTTACAGTAGGTGATTTGATCCATACTCCAGCCAGCCTTTCCCTTCCATCCCAGCCCTGACTGCTGAGACTGAGTACTCACTACCCAGCTTCTCTCACAGACAGTTCTGGTCCTAAGATGACAAGAATATGTCCTCAGGTTTGTGTGAGGAAAAGGCGTGTTGATTTTTAAACAGACAAAGTGATCTTATTGTGTACACAATTCTGTAACCTTTCCCCACCTAATATATTGTAAAAACAATTTCATATATCACCATAAAAAACTGTTGTTGGGCCGGGCGGTGGTGGCGCACGCCTTTAATCCCAGCACTCGGGAGGCAGAGCCAGGCGGATCTCTGTGAGTTCGAGGCCAGCCTGGGCTACCAAGTGAGTTCCAGGAGAGGCACAAAGCTACACAGAGAAACCCTGTCTCGAAAAACCAAAAAAAAAAAAACAAAAAACAAAAAACTGTTGTTGTAAAGTGCAGATAAAATTTACTATTTAACAACTTTCAAGTGTATACTTTTGGCAGCATAAATATGCTCACATTTTTGTACAGTTACTACCTTACCAATCTCCAGAAGTTTTTCATTGTCCCGTCTGGAACTTTAGCCATGAATAATGTGTCCTCATCCTCCAGCCTGTGCCCCTGGTAACAGAAGTCTTGCTTTCTGGCCCTGTTGTTCCTACTACTGTCAGTACCTCATATGAGTGGAGTCATGTAATATTTGTCATTTTATTGTCTGGCTTATTTCCTTTACAGTTAGTTACATTTTCAGCATTCTTATAGCGACATTTATAAGAATTTCACATCTTTTGTAATCTTCCAGTATATGTCACATGGTCTGTTCATTCATCTACTGGTAGATTGCTTCCATGTTTTGGTTGTTATGAACAATGTTGTTGCAAACACTGTTATACAAATTATCTTTTCAAGATTTTTGGCTCTTTGGAATATATGTTTAGAAATTTCTGGATCATGGTAATTCTTTTGATTTTTGTTTTTGAGGGACTAACATGTTTTGCCACCATGACTGCATCATTTTACATCCTCACCAGCACGAGGGTTTTGTTTTGCCTCCATCTTTGCCAACCCTTATTTCCTGATATTTTAATAATAGCCATCTTAATGTATGTGAAACAATCTGTAATTGTGGTTTGTTTTGTAGTTGCTGTTGTTGTTTTGCCATTTACCTAGTGATTAGTGATGCCAGCCATCTTTTCATGTATTCATTGGCTATTTACATATCTTCTTTGGAGAAATGTCTATATGTCTAGTCCATTTTTAGATGGGGGTTTTTTGAGGGAAGGTTGTTTTTGGAGGGCTTTATATATTATACATATAAATTCCTTATTGATTATATAATTGACAAATATGTCGCTTGAATTTTAAATGATCTTTTAATTAAAAAAAAAAAACCTGGAGCCAGATATTGGGGTAAATGCTAAAAGATCAGAGACAAACAAGCCACTGCCACGTCTTACCTCTAGGACTCCTCAGCCTGCAAAGCCTTCAATTCCTGTCTCATGCTTTATATACCTTTGTCTACCCAGCCGTCACTTCCTTTCTAGTGCTGGGATTAATGGTGGTGTGCTTCCCAAATACTGGGATTAAAGGCATGTGACTCCCAAGTACTGGTATTAAAGGTGTGTGCCACCACTGCCTGGCTATTTCTCTGCTAGACTGAATCAATCTCATGTAGTCCAGGGTAGCTTTGAATTCAGAGATCTAAATAGATCTCTGCCTCCTGAATGCTAGGATTAAAGGTGTATACCACCACTGCCTGGCATCTGTGTTTAATCTAGTGGCTTATTCTATTCTCTACTCACCAGATTCCTTTTTAATAACAAATACAGGAGAATTGCAAGGGCTGGTTGATTCTTCAATATGCTGAGCATTTTACTGCTCTTATACCAGCTGTTCTAAGGCCTGTAGTTTTTCTGTTCTTAAAGGCCACATACAGGCTTTTCTGTTAACCATTTTAAAGGTAGGGATGTTGGTGTCTTTGAAAGATCAGCAGCTGTTGTGCCCTGTTCTTGTACAATCTGAATGGTTGGTGACTGTTCTGTATAATAACTTCTAATTTTTTCCCAGAAACGTGTTAGTTTATGGTTTGTTTCTGAGATTGGAGGAATGTTATTCTGGGTATTCCATTGAGCTAACAAATCACGGCCCCATAGATTCATAGCTGTATTAGCTACATATGGCTTTAATTTCCTCTCTGTCCTTCTGGCCCTGTACATTCGACCCATCTCACCTTCTGTTTCCCTTGAGATAATGTTCCAGTCCCTAAAAGTTGAACATTTACCTCCTGAAGAGGACAATTTGGATGCCAAGATTCTAGTGCAATTATTGTTACATCCACATCTGTGTCTACAAGACCTTCAATGATGTCATTTATTTGTTATTTTAATTTTGTTTTTTGTTCATTTATAGAAGTTTGCCAAAAAATTCACTTTATGGTTTCTCCCAAATTTTTTCTTCTCTCTTCTATAGCTTTTCTAACACCCCGAGCAGTATGTTTTTTTATAATAGGCATTAGGTTCTTTAATTGCTCTGAGAAGGAGTTTCTTCCATGGTGACAGGAAAGGACTGAACAGAATTTGACAAATATTTTCTCAAATTTGGTGGTTTATCTTTTCCCTCTCTTGATGGTTTACCTTGTTATATAGATGGTTTTGAATGTGCTAAAACCAGAATACCACTCACTTATTTTGTTGCCAGTGCTATGATGTTACGCCTGTGGAAGTCATTGCCAAGTCCTGTCTTGTGAAACTTTTCTTGTAAAAATAGAAGTTCTATGGAATTTTAAAAAAATAACCATTTTATTTAGTAACTTGATCCCATTTGAGTTAGTTTTATATGTAAATTAAAGTTAAAACTCATTTTCACGTGGTTGTCCAGTTTTCTTGGTATCATTTGTTAAAAGACTACTTTTCACATTGAATGGGTTTGGTAATCTTGTCAATAATCATTTGAACATCAATGCTGGTTTATTTCTGAGCTTTCTATTCTGCTTTAGTTGTTTGTGTCTGTCACTGGTACCAATTCTACAGCCTCTTGATATACCATAGCTTTGTGGTAAGTTTTGGAATCAGAAAGCTTTCGTCCTTAGTCTTTTAATTTGTTAGTCTTTTTCAAGATTGTTTTGACTTATTCCAGATCCATGTTGCTATTTTGATGACTGCACAGTATTCCATTAAACATTGGTGCTCTTAATTTATTGGTGGAATTTGGATTGCATTTGATACTGTTAGTTCTAAAGAAGAGTACGGTTAACATCTAGAGATACACATATTTGTCAGAGTTGGATTTAACGTTTATAGTTTTGTGGCCACATAGACTCTGAAAGTGTTCTGCTAGTGGGCTATATGAGCTATAACTTTTTCTTTTACTTTTTTTTTTTTTGAACAGGGTCTACCTGAGTTGTCCAGAGTCCAGGCTAACCCCAAACTTGATATCCTTGCTTCAGCCCCTCCCCAATACTAGAATTACAAGCATGCACTAGAAACACACACCCTGCCTGTAAGAGCTCTCTAAGAATATTGACATATGTGTGCATGTGTGTTGGAATATATGGGTGTATGTCTGTGTATATATGTGTGTGCACAGGTTGATGATGTCAGGAATTATCACCGGCTACTCTGCCTTATCCATTGTGGCAGTTCTCAGTTGAACCCAGACCTCATTGATATAGCTAGTCTTGCTCTAGGGGATCCCCCATTCCCACCTTCCCAGGCAGGAATTATAGGCAAGTGGCTGTGCCCACTGACATTTATGTGCATTGTGGGGATCAAAACCCTAGTGGTAATGCTTGTACAGCAAGTGCTTTAATCCCTGAGCCATCTCCAGGTCCCCTGCAAATGATTTTCCTGTTGTTATCTGCTCTTGACTTTATCTAGTTGCATAACCACAAACCAGGCCCTATATGCTTTGTGCAGCCTTTGGTGACCATTAGTGGAATGAATATGGCATTTAGTGTGGTGAAATGATAGTATAACCAGAAGAAATAATACACACACACACACACACACACACACATGCACACACACGCGCACGTGCGCACGCATGCGTGCGCGCGCGCACACACACACACACACACACACACACTTTCTTCTTTGAAAGGAAATTTTCTAGGAAAGCCCCATGTTTTGTGTCTTCTCTCATTCAGATCTTTGAGTATATCTGTTGAGGTTCACACCATGGCCAGCCCCTTTCCCTGTAGCCTTCAGCCAGTCTGGATTCCCACTTCATCTGGACAACTGTAGCAAGTACCACTCTGGCTTCCTATCATGTGGTCAGTGTGCCACCTTCTGTCCATACATAGTCAGGCCATCCCTTAAAATCTCAGGTCTGACCTTGGACAGATCTGTAGAAAGCCATTCAGGATATTCTCAGGGTCTCTAAGATAAAGGCCAAGACCCCCGAGGAACTGCCTGTCAGCTTGTACCACGTTTTCCTTTGTAGCTAGAGAGATTCTCCCCAGGTCCCACCAAGCCCTTGCAGTCCCACAACCCATGTATAAAATAATCACTCAGACACTTATATTACTTATAAACTGTATGGCCGTGGCAGGCTTCTTGTTATCTACTTCTTTTATCTTAAATTAACTCATTTCTATTAATCTATAAGTTGCCACGTGGATTGTGGCTTACCAGTACCTTACATCTCCCTTGTCATGGCGGCGGCTGGCAGGTCTCTCCCCCTCAGCCTTCCACTTCCCCCAATTCTCTTCTCTTTGTTCCGCCTATACTTCCTGCCTGGCTACTGGCCAATCAGTGTTTTATTTATTACCCAATCAAGCAACACACATAACATACAGAACATCCCACAGCACTTTCCCTTTTCTTTTTTTCTAAAAGGAAGGTTTTAACTTTCACATAGTAAAATTACAGATAACAAAACAATTATCAAGCAAGAATTACAGTTATAATATCTAGTCTATTTATAATAACTAGTTTATTTGGCAAAATTAAAGAAAATATCCTATCTATCTTATATTTGTGAGTCTAAGGTTTTATATCTAACTTATCTTTTATCATAACTAAGGAAAATTGTAACTATCTAGCTTCAACTACATCAAAGACCTCAGAAGGATATAATATTACCTGAGAAACGGCAGAAGGATACAAGCAACTTTCGGGAGTCTTGCAGGGTAGACAGAGACAGCTGGCAGCCTGGACAGTCACCTAATGTTCCTTTGTAAAGTTGGGACATCTGTCTTCAGCCCACAGGGCTAGAGTCTCTCGGTCATTTTTTTCAGTGTCCTGTAGAATGTCTGGCAGTTTCCTCTGCGAAGCAGGAACCTGAAGGACCATTTTGCCGAACGAAGTTCAGTGGTCATCTTTCTATGGGTTCTGCATGTCCAGTCGATTAAGCAGTCCAGACAAGAACAGTTTCTTGCCCAAATGGCTATTTTTGTCAAGGTGAAGATAAACTCCATATGGAGTGTCTTTGATGCCCATCCTCTGCTCTGAAGTAAATCGGTGCTGCCAGGAGCAGACATGACTCACTGTCCAGAAAGTCTAAATTTTTAAAACATTTTAAATGCCATATTCTGTAGGCCTTTGAAGTATTTGAAGATTACCTATCTATCTGAAATATATCTATGTATACCTAGAAAGTTTAACTAACATGTTACAAGTTTGACTATCATAGAAGACTAATTATTAATCTGTATTTCTTAATTATCCTTTACAATCTAAATGAGTTACATAAACATAATATCTCAAACAAGAATAGAAATATATATATATATAGTATAACAAAATTAAGTTTAAACTTGTATCAATAGACTAAAATCTATACCAATGTAAAACATTTTAAACAAGTTGTTTTTTAAAAGTAGGTTCATTACCCTTTTATTCTATCATCTCTATATATCTATATATATCTATATCATATCCCCTTTTCTTTTTTAGAAAGAGATCACATTTATAATCAACCTCTTTTAAATAAAAATATTGTTTTTTCTCTGTCCCACACCAGAGGGCTCTTCTGATTTGGGACACAAGAATCTCTTAACCATTTTTTTTTAAGCAATATGTCTGGGTTTAGAGAAGGAATGAGCCAATTCCATCTCCAAAGCCAGCTTGGTATGTTTGGGAATTTGGGTGTAGCTTCTCTTACTACTTCCTGCTGGAGGGGGGCGCTGTTCTTATGGGAACACAAAGAAAATTTTAGGATCATGGAGTAGTCCATGAGGGTGTATCGTCTGAGCCAGTTGTCTTGAATCCGATCTGGATGTTGGATCATCTGGGCCATGGTGTCATTGGAGACCTTTCAGGGGGTCTTGGCTGGTCAAACCTGATGTATCTTAATCTGGAACAAATCCATAGCCTCTGGCTTTCTGTAGAACCAAAAGCAGAGCCTCCTTTCTAAAGCAACATATCCTTACATCCAAATTTTGAAGTCGAAGTACCTTTAAAATACATTTTGGCATAATTCAACAGCTTTTACAATCAAATGTTTTTCTTCAGTTACGAATATCAAAGAGAACATAATCCAGTTTCTCTGTGTGATAGCCATCTTTATGTGGCTTATTTTTTATATTACCTTTACTATCTCTTTAAAGACTTTATTTTTTAAAACTATCTACTTGTTTATATAACTGCATATATTCCTTTTTCTCTCTCTTTCAAGCCTACGTAAATTTTTACATACATTGTAAACTGTTCCATCTGAATCAGTCTTATTGTGAACCTATTGTTTTAAACTGCAGCATTCTAAGACTGAAATGGTGCTGTGGCTGCTGGCTTCGCCCACTTCAGCTTCCCAACATGGCGGTGGTACGTTTTCCGCCAGCTCTGGGAGCCATCAACTCTCAGAATTAGTGGGTCGATGCTTCTATCAAAGCAGCGTGTAGCCCAGAAACCTCTTTTTTTTGTTTTGTACTAGCAAAGGCTAAATCCACCAGGCAGCGTAATGTGCCACTTGTAGAGGCCTCATTCCCGCCATACTGCAGGTCGAGCTTGCACATCAGGAACCTGACATAGTAGCTCAAACACACAGGCCGCTAACTTGAGAGAGACAGCTTGGAACTGTTTTTAGCTCTGTTTTAGAATCTTTTTTCTCAGGTTTTAGGTGGAAACTCTTGCCCCACGTTGGGCGCCATTTGTAGCTGGAGAGCTTCTCTCCAGGTCCCACCAAACCCCTGCAGTCCCACAACCCATGTATAAAATAATCACTCAGACGCTTATATTACTTATAAACTGTATGACCATGGCAGGCTTCTTGATATCTACTTCTTCTATCTTAAATTAACCCATTTCTATTCATCTATAAGTTGCCACGTAGCTTGTGGCTTACCGGTACCTTACATCTTGCTTGTCATGGCAGCAATGTTAAGAATTGCTGTGTCTTACCTGGCCTTCCTCATTTTCTGCAAACCTGCTTTGTTTCTACCTCTGTGTCTTCGCTTTTAATAGCTTCTCCACTGACAAACGAAATCTCATCTCAAATTTGATATTTTTCACCAGTTTTCTCATTTCCCCCTTCTCTGACCATGTGTTATTTGGCATTTAATACTTACGTATCCTGCACCATACTGTGTCTTAACTGTGCTGTAGTCTACTTACCTGCCTTCTCCCTCCCTGTGAGGGAAAGGCTGACTGACACCCCTAGAGCCTCCTTTCCAGATTGCCATGCTGCAGAGAATTGTCTTTTGAGTGCTTGTTCTCCTCACAGGCTGTTTCCAAGGTATGAATGCTACACACTTCTCTCTCCCACCAGATCACCCTCCTCAGTTGACAGGTTCACCGTGGGCCAGTTTCTTTTTTTCCATTTCCAGATCCATATCAGGTTAACATGCCTCAGCATGGCATGTAAACTAAATATGTAATCCTGGGTAAGCCAAAGTCTCCAAGCTCATAACCTTGCTCATTGTTCTAATAAGATTAATACTATTCATGCTTTGTGAGTGTTCTTTACAACAACTGTATAAGCTCCTCCGAGGCTATTTCCTTAATTTTATTAAAAAAAAAATCATAAAGATTATTCTCAAAGTCAGTGAGCTGCATAACATAGATATTAGCTTCATCCTTTGTAAGTTATCTGAAAAGCCATTTCAATAGAAGCAGTATAAGATAGTGACATGAGGAAGTTTTCAAAAAGATGTCACCATCAACTCCCACTAGCTTCACCTCAGCATTTTCCTCTAGTCTTGACAAGAATTGCCAGAATAGCAGCCTAAAACTCAAACATGAGAATTGTGCTCTTTTATTTTCATTCATGTTTTTATGTGTTCACTGACAGTATGCTTACAGTTTGGCCTTCTATTGGATTGCCTTCCCTCCCTCCCTCCCTCCCTCCCTCCCTCCTTTTCACTCCTTCCCCTTCCTTCCTTTTTTCCTTCCATTCTTTCTTTTCTTCTCTTCTCATAACCAGTCACTGACTTACCACCATCGCCTCCAGATCTACCTTCTAATTCTTCCACACCTCTGCTGTCAGGGCAGTACACATTGCTCTGCTGGTCAGAGTATACCTGCATCCTATAGCTTACAAGCTTTTCCCAGTGCCATCAGGTTCTGGCCTATGCTTTGCATTCTAACTGAATTTTCAGTAAACCTCCCAATCATTATGTAAGGCCAGCTACATTTGAGTATTGTTTGTTTACTTAAGACCATTGACTTTTATCAATCCATTGTCTTATTTTGACTAAGTGACTTATGCAGTTATGGCCTTTAATTGCCTCAGTATTTTTAGCCATCTAGTCATCACATGACTTCCTACTTTAGGGCTTTGGTGGTTTACAGACACCATCTGTTCTAATCATTAGCCCTTCCAGCTCTTGATGCTCTGAGGTTGTCTCTAACCCTAAAGGAGGCTGTCCATTCAGGGACTTTATGGCAGTGCTCTTCCCACACTGGCCAGTCACTATTTTACAGAGGATTCTGGGAGAACAGAGGAAACTATTTGGTAGGAGGTACCATTCTTATGCAGATCTTCAGGCACATAGATTGCCATTCTCTTAGCATCCTTTAAAGCTTGCTTGGCTGGGTCTAACTCAGTGAACCGTATAGCTGAGTTCTGGAACAGGAGCCCAGTTCTCTCAATTGTCTTTTTTATTGGACAGTCATGAGAGTGACCTTCTGGGTATGGAGATGGCAAACATTTCCATCCCAAGTTAAGTAAATGTGAAATCTTGCTGTTAAGAAGAATGCTGAGTAAGCCACTCGCCTAGTCCTGTAGACTTTGGAAGGTCCCAGGTAGATCTATGAGACACAGAGCTTACAGGAAGTTCTTATTCCTCAAAGAGAAGGAAGTACCCCAGTGGCCTTGACCAGCGTACCTGGAGAGCTCCCCAGACTATTCTTCAATTTGTCCTTCTACCTTGATTAATCTGTAGTCCCAGAATACAATGCTCTCTCAACTCTCAGCTTTTATACGTGTTGCTTCTACTTCTCTAGGAAAACTCTCGATATTCCAGGACAGGGCCCTGGCACCATCAGACACTGAGGAGGAGCACAGTGTTGGAAAAAATAGAAGAGCTGTGGCTACTTGTTGGTCACCTGTTTCTTGACAATGCTCCTGGTCTGCTTCCACTGCAGCAGAGGTGGAGGTGGTCTGTGAGTTACAAATCATTAAGTAGCCTTTCATTTTCCAGAACCACATCCTGTCCTAGTATAAGATTACAGGACATGGGAATCACCCAGTACAAAGGGACAGAAAATGCTTTCCTCTAACCCATCCCCTCTGGCGGTCCTTTAGCATCTGTCTGTCAGTGCCTATTACTGAATGTCAGCCCATCAGATACTAGCACAGCTGTCTGACACACACCCAAGGCAAGCCCTGGACACAGGCATTTCTTGCCACTTTTCCTCCCCATTGGTGGGGATTAAACTCAAGCTTTATACAACTGCACCAGTGCTCTACTGCTTGGCTGTGACTGCAGCCCACAGCCATCATTCCTAACCCTTCCTCTGAAGCTGAGAACCAGGCTTGGAGTTGTGTAACTTGTCCAAAGGTCTTGGAACTATGAATATACAGCCATTTAATGTCTGACTGTCTTGTGACTCCCTTAAGAAGAGTGGTATGTACTTATGCTTTCTTTACATCAAAATATCTTCTTGTTATTAAAGCACAGTTCTTTATAAATCACCCAGGCCTAGGAGCAGTGTTCTGCTTGAATTACCATATGTGCATCTTTGTTTTGGACTTTGTATCTCCTGTCTCTGGTCTTGAGACAGGAAGATAGACCCCACCCCCTACCCCAAATAGCTCATCTTCTAGTTCAGAGTACTTGGTGCAATAAATTGTATAGACAACCGTCCATTTATTCTTGTGGAGCAGTAAGAGGTTTTTTTTTTTTTTTTTTTTTTTTTTTTAGCTGTGTATTACTCTATTCTATATAACCTTTTCTTTCAGTTAACATCTAAGAAACCCAGCCCTTTGGAAAATGTCATAAGATAAATTAAATTTCCCTGGGTACTGTGGTTTCTGCCTGCTAAAGTTTTTTTCCATGACTGTTCTTAGTTGAATATTCCTCTAAAATCTTAGCTTAACTCTCTAGCCAAAATGCACACCCGTCTGCTCATCCTTTTGTGGCATCCTCCCAGGTATGGTATGTGAGTGGCCAAGGCAGGAGGACTCAGGCTTCTTCCTCTCCACCTACCTCCTTTATAGCCTTTGGTGCTGGGGCACATCACTACTGTGTTAGAGTCAATGGGTGTTCACACAAGAGAAGAAAAAGACAAGAATGGCCAAAACAAGCAAGTTCTTCCTATTCTTCCCTCTGTCTGAGAAATGTTCCCCTCCCTTCCCCAGTGCCTGATACAACACAAGATCCTGCCAAGGAAAGCTTTCTCCTTGCTGTTCAGACTCGGGCTTGTGGTGAGCTCTACTCCCTGATGTCCCTGTGAGTGAAGAATTGTATGTGGCATTTTGTTTTGTATTTATTTTCCCAGCCTATTGAAAACAGAGACTTTTCCTAATTAAAATAAATTTTGGAAGTGAAAGACGTTTCCCCTGAGCCCAGCCCTTCCTCAACATAACCCTGGCACTTTCAGGAAAGACTGCAAATGTGCTGTAGCACACTGCCTATATGCCTCCCTTCAGCTGCTGCTTCTCTTAGATTTTAAAAACAATTAAAAAAAAAAAAAGACCGTACATCATACATCCAGCAACTGCTATATCACAACAAACACAGGACTTTGATAGATACGATTTTTATCATCAATTCTTGTGAGATTCAGCCCCCACAAGTGGAGCTCTGCGTGCACACCCAGAGCAGGAATGGAAGTGTACTTCAGTCACAGACAGAGGGAGTGTAGGCAGTTTCTGATTCTCATGAGCAGGGAAGGACTGAAAAAGGAGGAAATGGTCACTTGTGCGGTTTTCTGAATAATAAGCCAGAACAGCACATTTTCAGTTACCTGCTCTGTTAAATATTCTCAATTTTTACACATTGTTTTTTCTGTCCACAGCCACTTCAGGATTGAAATGAATTTCCCTAGTCTGTCATAGAACATAATAGAAGCATATGCTTTCTTTTTATACATGTGTTTAAATAGCTTTGGTTATTATTTACATTTTTCCTTATAATGTACTCAATCAAAACATTTTCTAAGCTTTCATCCACACACAAAAAACTTAAAAGGACAATAATTAAAGTAAGTGCCTAAAAGCCCTCTCGTGAATGTTACTGCAGCATCAGCAGGGATTATTCGTCCAAGAATGGGCAATTTGAAGAACTTGAAGTTTCAGACATTTTACTAAAAGCATGCTGAAGCAGCAGTGACAGCTCAAGATGCTTTGCTTTCTCAAGGCAGGGGACATGGTGTTCACCACTTACTATAATGTATGGAAAGCAAACGAAACTCAGAAGAGTAATGGTCCCTCCTGTTATAGTCACCTGATAGCAGGGATAGTGCAGAGTTGCAGATGCCTCATCCTTTGTTGACTTCATTTTATACAAAATAAAATACAGAAGTGCTCAAAGACAATTCTCTGAACAAAACAGTATTCGTTTCAACACGTGGAATGCTTTATTGTCCCACTTGAGGCAGTGCTTTGACTGTCAGTGTAGACTTTATTAGAATGACCTCACTGGCCAGTAAGTGGACTGCTGCTTTCCCTCCCACGGCCCTTCTTCCCTGAACTCAGCCTGAGCATCACAGACACTTTTTGAAACACAATTGATGTTGCTTTTGCTGAGTTTCAAGTTGTGGTGCTAATCTTGCTGGGATGTTTGTAGTGATTCAAGTCCCGTGTTACTTTTGCTGGAGCTCTTGTGATGAGTCCCATGTTACTTTTGTGTCTGCTTAAATCTGATCACTTATATAACTGGACATTTTGCTCTTAAATTGCTACATGTCTTGGAACTAGAAAATCCTCAGTCACTCTACCAAAGCCTCCATGAGTCTTAGATGCTACAAGGCTTTTTTTTTGTCAAACATTGGTTTCTAAGAATGTTTACAGAGGAGTTGTACAGTTGGCTGAGAGGCCTGCCCTTCACCAGCTCCATGCAAACCAATGATTTATTACTAGATTTTCCAAAGCCATGCCACTCGTAGGAGTCAATTGAACTGGTTAGCACTCATATCTGCTAAAATTGTAAGGAAGAGTAGTGGAAGAGAAAGTTTCCAGCTCTTAAATTGACATAGAAATGGGACCCAAAACCCAAAATAAAAAACTTTTCATTTAGGGACCTTTTTTTTTTTTTTTTTTTTTTTGTATTTCTAATTATGATAGGGCTGTCTAGGCATGCTGAGGATCAACTAGTACTTTACACATGCTGGGCATGTACTGTACCACTGAGCTGCATGTGTAGCCATGTGACAGCCATCATTAACTAGAAATGTCACCATTTCTAATGCTGACAACTAGATGCAAGGTCTGTGGCTCTTTACTTTTACCCAGCAGATGAGAATAACCCATTTGCTGTTCTGCCACTGTGTTTTCATCACCGAGTGCCAGAACTTTTATCAGTTTCCAGTTCTTAAAACTATTTTATTATAAACCATAACCTGGTGGAAACTTGGTCTAATCTATTTTGTGAACCACCTTAGAAAAGTTCTGTCTACATTGTTATTGAAAAATAACAAAGAACACCAGCAAAAACACTTCACATAATCTCAAGCGTGAAAAAGTGAATGCCTGGACCAGCCTATAGCTCAGCTGGTAGAGTACTTGTCTAGCATAAAGAAAGCCCTGGACTCAGTCCCCACTGCTACATATACCAGGTGTGATGGCATGTGCTTGTCTTCCTAGCACTTAGGAGATAGAGATAGGAAGATAAATGCAAGGTCATCCTTAGCTACATAGTGAGTTCAAGACCAGCCTAGGATACATGAGACCTTGTCTCAAAATGGGTAGATAGGGGATGATTACTTAGAAGAGATGTTTTAAGTTTTAAGCTAAGATCAATCAAATTTCATTCCTAGGGTCATAGGAAATGTGTGTTCAAGTAAATATATGAATTATGTTTCTGTATTCAATGAGTATGTTTATGTATATGTAGAATCTGCCATATAAGTTACTACTAAAGAAAATTAAAGTTGCAAGCCTTGAAAGTGGACACCCAAAATATTATTTCCTTACAAATATTTGCAGGAATTTTGCTTAATTGCAACCAGAAGCCTGACCTGGAAGTCTAGTGTCTTGACCCTCTAGCTGTTTGGTTTCCTATTTGTGGTGGTTTGCTCTCCCCAACTGTGAGAAAATCTGTTTTACATGGTTTTAACCCTGTGTATTCTTAGAAACACTGAAGTAGAAAAACTCCCTTGGGGAGAACAGCATTCTCATTATTTACAAGATTGACTTGTAAACGTTTCTCTTAAATAGAAAACATTTTTGAAATAGTTAGCAAATCTTTCTCTTTAGGATCTGTTTGGAAGTAAAAGCTCTGAGCTTCCCTTGGAGGTAATGTGAAGTTTGGGGAGATTTTTGCATTGTATGAATTTACCCTTTCATTAGTAAAATATGTTTTAATCAGAGTGTAGTTTATAAATCATCCTCTTATAAGGAAACCTTTCCATATACCCCTCATTTTTAGTTAATTGAATCTTTTCTTCTCTAACCTTTTAGAAAAGTGAAAAGTAGGCTAACCTGTCTTGGGTGGCTCCATAGTAGATAGCATTCTAGTGATTCAAGAGAGTGGTTAAACTGGTCACTGGGCAAGGAAGCCTTCAGTATTCATACCTCAAAGGCTCATGCCATATTTAAACTCGCTTTATAGACCAGGCTGGCCTCGAACTCACAGAGATCCACCTGCCCTTGCCTCCTGAGTGCTGGTATTAAAGGCATTCACCACTTACTCCTGGCTTGGTATTTTCAATTAGAGGAAATTCTCTTTCTGTCTGTCTCTTTTTCTCTCTGTCTCTCTCTCTCTATTATTGGGTCTATGGAGGTGTTTGTTCCTGGGCGCTTGCCATGGCATGCATGTGGAGGTGAGAGAACAACTTTGTAGAGTTAATTGTCTCCTCACTCCAGTACATGAGTTCTGGGCTTACATCCTTGGGCCTTTACCCACTGAGCCATCGTGTTGCTGTAGAGGAAATCAGTTGTAACTATTTCAGGGGATTAAGAAAAAGGAACACTAGCAGTTCCCATTCATTCAGCTGAAGAATATTTTTCCCATTTTTTATTGTAGTATCAGATATGTGCAATATTTCGTCACTGCATTAAGGAGCCCTGGACAAATTAGCAGTTTCATCTATTTTCTGCTGATACACCTTCTATCCCTATCCCTAAGCAAGAACTAGTTTACTGTGCTGACCTGAACATTTCATGGAATAGAATCACACACCATGTGGTTCTTTGTAACTGGCTTCTGTCACTAAGCACTGTGCCTTCAAAATCCATTCATGTTGTATATGTCCAGTCATAACTTCATTTCTGTGTGTGTGTGTGTTTCTATGGGTGTGTGTGTGTGTGTGTGTGTGTGTGTGTGTGTGTGTGTGTGTGTATAATTATGCATGCCTTTGGAGACCAGAGGTCAACTTCTCATGTCGTGCTTATGTTTCTCAGGTGCCATTCTACCTTAGTTCTGTTTGTTTTTTGAGAACAATTTTAATTAAATCATATTTGTTGCTTTGGGAGAATCCACCTGAAAAAAAAAAAAAAAAACCAGACGGTGTGGCAGACTCCATGCTTGCAAATGTCAGCAATGGAGAGGGCAGTCAGGCAGATCATTAGGACTTAGTGGCCAGTCAGCCTAGCTTTCTTGACAAACTCTAGGCCAGTGAGAGACTCCTTCTCCAAGAAACAAGTTAGGTCAGTGAAATGGCTCAGCAGGGAGAAATGCTTTTGTAAGCCAGATGTTCTCAGTTCACTCACTGGAACCCCTGGTGGAAGGAGAGAACCAACTTTTTGTTTTGTTTTTTAGCTGGATTCTGGAGTTTAAGCTCAATTCTCCAAGCTTGCACAACAAACACTTTATTGAGCCAGCCCTCTTTTCAGCCTACCTACCCCATTGCCTTTTAATTGGCAGATACTGTTCCATTCAGTGATTATACCATGTTTTATCTATGAATCAATTGATGGACAATTTCAGTTTGCTCTTTATAATTAATGTTCTCTCTCTCTCTCTCTCTCTCTCTCTCTCTCTCTCTCTCTCTCTCCCCCCAACTCTGAGAATGGAGCATTGGGTTCTTTAAATGCTACACTAGTGCTCTGCTTCTCAGCCCACAGCTATTATGGTTATTAACTACGTGTATATAGGTTTTTGAGTGGATATCTTTTCATTTCTCAAAGGTGTATACCTAGGTGTGAGATTTGAGGTTATTTTTTTATGTCTGTGGTTAATATATTAAGAAAAGTATAGACTATTCCTAGTAGCTACACTATTCTGTGTTTGTACCTGTATCATTTTTCTCCATATTTCCACCAGCACTTGTTACAGACATTTTGATTATACCCATCATAGTGGGTGTGAAATAGCATCTCATAGAGGTTTGTATTTCCATCTCCTGATGGCTAGTGATGATAACCCTCCATTTGAGTATTTATTGACCACTTAATATTTTATTTAGAAAAATGCCTGTCCAGATCCATTTCCATTTCAAGTGGTCTTATCACATAGATGATGTGAAGCCTTTTCTCTTTGAGTTGTCTTCTCTCTTCATAGTTTTGAACTGTGATTATATGCACTTTACTCTATCTTTATCAGGCTACGGACTTCAATCTAAGAATACTATATAGTTCTAGGTCACAAAGGTTTTTTTTTCTTAATGTTTTATAGGTTTACCTTTTATAAATGGGTCTTTTAGCTGTTTAGTTAATTCTGAATTTTGTATGAAGTGGTGGATTTAACATCATTGTTGTGGAATGTGTTACATTCATTTATGCTGTAGAATATTTGTTTAATGATGCAAAGATGTGTTGCATTCTTTTATGTTGCATTTGTTTAACTCTGTAAAGCTGTGTTACTTTGCCTGTCTAAAACACCTGATGGTCTAATAAAGAGCTGAACAGCCAATAGCAAGGCAGGAGAAAGGATAGGCGAGGCTGCCAGGCTGAGAATATAAGTAGGAGGAGAAATCTAGGGAAGAGAGTGAGGACTGAGAAAAGGAAAAGGAGAGGAGGACCCCAGAGACCAGTTACGCAGCCATACAGCCAGCCATGGATTAAGAAGGAAAGAAAGATATATAGAATAAAGAAAGGTAAAAAGCCCAGAGGCAAAAACATAGTTAAAAGAGAAACAGGGTAATTTAAGTTAGAAAAGCTAGCTAGAAACAAGCCAAGCTAAGGCCAGGCATTCATAAATAAGAATAAGTCTCCATGTATTTATTTGGGAGCTAGGTGGCAGGCCCCCAAAGAGAAAGAAGAAAACCAACAATACATCATCCTTTGGCAGATGGATATGCAGATATCTTAGTACCACTTGTTACAGAGATGATTCTAACTTCATTTAATTCTTGACTGCTTTATTGAAAAGCAATTGATAGTAAATGTATGTGCTTGCTTCTGGACTCCGGTCTAGATTTCTTTGCATCTACCCTGCCAGTATTACACTGACTTATTCATTGTTGCATTACAGAATTACCCTAAAATCAACTTCCCATTCATTTAAAGAGGTTTGAAAAAAACACACACAGAAAAGGAGGTGGGGATGAACAAGTGTCTTTACCTGCCAGAGCCATCTTACAGACTCTTTCCATTCTTTTAAGACTTTTTTTTTCCTCCTAGCAGGGTCAGACTGCTGTTTTCTGTTTAGCTCAAGAGTCTGTTTGGGGGCTGGAGAAGTGACTCTCTCTTTGTAAACATGAGGACCTGAATTGGATCTGAATACCCAAGTCTCCTTTGAGACAAAGACAGTAGGATCACTGAGGCCTGTAGGTTACCAGCCCAGCTGCAGGTCCAATGGGAGATTTGGATCAGGGGAATAAGGTGGAGAGTTGCTGTGGGATGTATGGCAAATGTGTTGCTGATTAATCAATAAAACACTGATTGGCCATTGGCTAGGCAGGAAGTATAGGCGGGGCAAGGAGGAGAATAAAGCTGGGAAGTGGAAGGCTGAGTCAGAGAGACACTGCCAGCCGCCACAATGACAAACAGCATGTGAAGATGCCGGTAAGCCACGAGCCATGTGGCAATGTATAGATTAATGGAAATGGATTAATTTAAACTGTAAGAACAGTTAGCAAGAAGCCTGCCACGGCCATACAGTTTGTAACCAATATAAGTCTCTGTGTTTACTTGGTTGGGTCTGAGTGGCTGTGGGACTGGCAGGTGAGAGAGATTTGTCCTGACTGTGGGCCAGGCAAGAAAACTCTAGCAACAGAGAGTGATAGAGTAGGACACCTGATGTCCTTCTCTGTCTGCCACATATACTTGAACACACATTGAGGAGTGTCTGCCAGGAGCTCCTGTAGAGGAGTCAATTTCTACTTCCACTATGTGGGTTACAGGAATTGAACTCAGGTTGCTAGGCTTATTAGTAAGCCCCTTTACTTCATGAGCCATCTCACTGGCCACAGACTCTGTGTGTGTGTGTGTGTGTGTGTGTGTGTGTGTGTGTGTGTGTGTGTGTGTGTGTGTGTGTGTGCATTTATTTGTGTGCACATGCGTGTTTGTGTGTGTGTTGAGTAAATCTTTTTTGAATCACGTGTGTGTGTGTGTCTTTAATTCCCCTAAGTACCTCTTTGTTATTCATTTCCTTTTAATGTTTTTATTTTGGTGCATGAGTATGCACATGTAGCATACATAGCATACATAAATCTCTCTCTCTCTCTCTCTCTCTCTCTCTCTCTCTCTCTCTCTCTCTCTCTCTCACACACACACACACACATACACACACACACACACAAGACAGAGAGATGGGGAGAGAGAGTGTGTCTATTTTAACCTGGTCATTGAAAATGTAATTTTAAATTGTTATAAACAAGTAATGTTTTAATAGTTTGTAAAGTGCTATTGGTCTTACAAAAAAACTGTTCCTCTAGGGTCTTAGATGAAAACTTCCATAAGTTTGTTGATTTGGATTATTCTGTTTTTGCCAAATCAGTGCAGAGAAAGAGATCCTTGCTATAGTCAGGGTCTTCCTGTGCAGAAATGTGCATTAGTTACCCATAGGTATCAGGTGTGACTGATGAGTCTCCTGGGTGTCAGTATTCACAGGTGAAGCTGAATGAGTTCTGGAAGACTTAGCTAAGCTGAAGTCCCATTCTTATCCTGCTGTAGCTTCCTCACTGGAGGCTTAGGGGAGGTGGGAGCTTTTTAATTACCTCTCAGAGCATTTTTGTTTATGTTTCCTTGGGATTATTGTTATCTACTTAGAAAAAAAATGCAACAGAGTAAAAGATACCTGTGCATTCCTTGTTAAATACTATTTTCAGTCTTAGAAAATTACCTATAGAAGCAAGTTTCAATCATGATTTATATTCTGAAACTTTGAATGAGAGGGCTTTATGAACACAAATACTTAGAAGAAACACACCATCTTTAGTCCTTGAATATTTTCACCACATGATGTTATTTAAAACCCTCTTTCATTTGTTAAACTTACCGAAAATTTCAGTTGTATACAAAGATAGAATCATATAATAAACCCCCACTTACTATCTACATCATTTTTTTTCTTGTATAGCCAATGTCATTTCATTTATAACCCCCTCTACTTTTCCCTCCCCTCCTTGAGATTGTTTTAATATAAGACTTAGAATATTTTTTTCATGTATAAATGACTCAACATAAATAGCTCTAAAAAAAAAACAAGCAAAAATGATCAAAGTGCTAATTTTACAAAAGGAAGTTGAGCTGGGTGTGGTGCTGCATGCCTGTAATCCCACTCCTGGAAGGTGGTGGGAGGAGGGTTGGGAGTTCAAGGCCAACTTCAGCTGCATAAGGAGCTTGAGGCCAGCCTATGCTATGTGAAAAACCTGCAAATGAAACAGCCCACAAAGTTTGTAATTTTACTCTCTCATCCATCTTCAGATTTCTGAATGTCTCAATCCTTTTAGAGTTGGATTATTGAAATCAAGATGCAAATAAGGTTGAGCCATTTATCCGTACAGTTGGATGCGTCTCTTTGCAATAAATGAACCTCTCTAATATCCATTCCTCTTCCAGTTTTCTTTTGTTTCCTTATGTATTTACTAAGAAAGCAGGTCTAATGTCCTGCAATTTCTCAGGTTTGGGTTTGGCTATCTGTGTCAGTGTGGCATACTGACATATTTTCCCATTTCTGGTATTGTATACCTCCTGACAGTCAGTGCCACAGTCTAAATGGAATTGAAGTCCTGTTGGCATTGGGTCTTTATCCTTGATTAAGAATACTGGGTGATAGTTGGGGAGCTTTTCCTATTGTATCTCACCCAGCAACCTCTGATTTCTGGTAATAGCACTTCTTAATTTCATTCTAACAATGTATATTTAATGAAGATGCAGTTTCTGCTCTATGATTTTTTTATTAGTGTTTTAGATTTGTTCACTTTTATTTATATTGCTAATGAACCATGCTGTTTAAGCAAAACAAAATTATAACAACACCCTTATAACTCTTTCTGAAAATTGTCTAAATAGGTAGCTAAGATAGGAATATCAAAGTAGGCTGTGCATGATGATAGACACCTTTGATCCCAGCACTCTGGAGGCAGAGACAGGCAGATATCTCTCTGAGTTTATGACCAGCCTATATTAGTGTAAATATTAAGGCAACTCCACGTAGTTAAAAAGAGATTTATTTAATGGCATAACTTACAAATTAAGGGATAGGTAGGTCGCGGGGTCTGGGGAAGGTGTATCACAGTCCAGCGGTGTTCTGTGGTGTTCTGTGGTGTTCTCTGCTTGATCCACCTCCACCATCCAGGGTCCCAGAATAGAGAGAGCGCCTGCCGATCCAGATCTCGGGTCTCCAGGCGCCTCCCTTGGCCCAGCCTTGTAGGCGTGACAGTTGCCGAAGTCTCAATGGGGGTTGGAACTTCCAGATCAAAGCTGGAATGGTTACCCACTACAAGCCTAGTCTACATAGCGAATTTAGTCTAGCCAAGGTTGAATAGTAAGATCTTGTCTTTAAAAAAAAAAAAAAAAAAAAAAAAAAAGGTTAAGATGGGTATTTGGAGAAAAGCCGTAGTTCCTTGATCAGTCTGAATCTGCATGAGATCTGATTTAAGGCATTGTGTGTCTATAATCTTAAAATAATCATGACACATTTTATATGAACTCTTAAGAACTTGTAGAAGATAAAACTGAAAACTATGTGGTTTTTATTTCTTCTTTTTTTTAAAGGAAGGGAAAACAAAGAAGGCATGAGACCCATTCTCATTGTCAAGAGACTTTGTCAAGAGGTGTGGCGATGACTAAGCTAATATGCATTAATGTCTCCTGAGTTACCTGGGGAGTTTGAGCCTTGGGTGCCTTAGAAATTGCCTTTCTCCTAGTGCCCCTTCACTTTGCTATAGAAGCCCTGCCAAAGGTCTGTTTGTATCTGTTTAAGGAACTAGGGTAATGCATCTCTTATTTTCACAGACAGATCGTGTATCTTTTTTTATTTTCCAAGAATTCTGTGAAGTACCACCATTACTCTAACAAGACTCTCATTAATTTATTTGTGGCATCTTGTAAATCAGCATGATAATATTTAGAACTCAATGACTTCCAAACTGACTCTGCATCCAAATTCCCTGGAGCTCTTTAAAAAGAATATAGCTGCCTGGCTATATATATCTCATATGCCATATATGCCTCATCTGCTATGAAAATTCACATTCCACAGGTGATATAGATAGGCACCATGGACCCACAACTGGGAACTGAAGAGACTCTAGACTAGTAAATGCTTATCTGAACATCATAATAGTTTATTTAGTAACTGAAGAGAAAGTAGAAGAGGTGATCAACTTGGGAAGTGTTTAGTCGTGCTATCCATGATTTGAACAGTGAATGCATTAGGACCAGGAAGAGGACCCCACACCTCCTAAGATGGAATTGAAAATCTAAATGACAGTGATAGAATTGAGAGACATCTTCTTAACAGCCAGATGCTGAAGAGCAAATGTAGGGGAGAAGACAGACTATCTAACTGGCAAGAGAAAGTCAGAAAGCAAGAGGCCCAGGACCAGGAAGTGAACACGGAACTGTGGTGTGAAAGAACTACATTGTGCCCTTCCTTTATGTTTAGTGGCTCCCCGAAACCCAAGGTTGTGTTCTGCTTCTCATCTCCCCTAAATTCCTGACACAGATGTTTGCCTTTCTGGAGCCACTCTGGTATCCTCTTTCATACCTTCTCCACTGAAACTACGTCAAGAATACTACCAAATACCTCTTGTGCTCAGCTGTGGATCTGTCTTACCTTTTGGTCAGATTTTTCTCAGTATATCCCCCAGTATGACTTCTCTCCTGAAATCTATTCTGTTTTGCCTTCTAAATAGAGTCACCCAGAATACTCATTAATCCTTCTCTAAAGTTTTATTCATTATCTTATCAAATCTTCATGTTTCTAGTAAACTATGATTTATTTATGATGTGTTCACAAAGATGAAATTCTCATCACTATCTATACCTCTGTACATATTGAGGTAATCACCAGGCCTATCTTTGATTCTGTGTCTGGTGTCCCTTATATATGTGTTTATTTGTCATTTTCCTATGAGTGCTGATGAAACTCACTTTCTCCCACTTGTCTTTGTTAAAAGCTTGAAACAATAGTCAACTTAATGGAGTTCATTTAAGCATAGACTAATTCCTGAATGATATAGTACTCCAGATCAGAAGTGGTTCGGAGAGCCCTCCTTTAGCAGTGGGAGTAGTTGGCTGTTACAGGCTTAACATTCAAACAAACTGAAGAAAGTACTGGATTAGGCTATAGGTAGGCATTATCTACGAGTATAGTTTAATGGAAAGTCTCCAGTTATCTAACAGAGCAGTTATGTGGCTTTCTGAAATTGGCATAAAATGCAATAAAAAATTGGTTAGTTAGAATTAGTGCATCTAAGGTAAATTTGTTGTTTATTTGTTTATAGGAACAATCTGCAAGAGTGTCTTTGGTAAAATACTGAAATTTTTTTTGGCATGGGGAAGGGGTCAATGTGGATCTGGGTATGGTGACATATATATGTTTATAATCCAAGCTTTGGGGATCCTGGGGCAAGAGGATTTCAAATTCAAGGCCAGCCTGAACTATATAAAACTGTCTCAAGCTAACACAAAGTATTTACTTCATAATTGAGAATGTCAGATATAAGCCTGCTAGCAACAATATTCATTGGTCTACTAGAAATCTCAAGCCAAAGAGTAAGACAAGGGATGAAAACCACAGTTGAAAACAATGGAACTAAAAAGTTTTTCAGTAAATATTATGATTATATCCCGAAGAAGAATGTTCTGTATGAGCCCATACCCACATCTGTGATGGAACCTTAGTCGGTGTTGTATGGATCTGCGTAGGTAATGAAAGCTGCTGAAAACTCAGGATTGCAATGGTCATGTTATACCCAGAGAATCCCATAATAATGTTCATTATTAGGCTTAGTAATTCTATAATAATCAAAGTAGTATAATAGTTGCACAAAACTAGTTTTCACCTATTTGGAAAAACATGAAAGCTCTTGAAAATGATTAGGAGTTTTATCATGTTAAATTTGTAATGAATTTTAATGGAAAAATGTTAGTTTTCTTGAAATTGATCTATATATGATTTAGGGTCTTTTAAATCAAATGTCCAAACGGATTTTTTTTTCATGTATTTTGACAAGCTAAATGAAAGGACAGAAGGCCAGGAATAACAGGTATTATTGATAAAGAAGAAAATAATATTGAGGAGCAATAGAAGAATTTGCTCTACTACATTAAGACTTGCTACAAAGAAAGTTTAGGTAATTGTAAAGGAATGCAGAAAAGGGGCATGCATGACAGAACTGAGATTGTGGGTCAAAATGTGCCTTCTATCTGATATTGAACTTCCCATCTGTGACATTATGTGTACAATGTGAATTACATTGGAATAGCACTGATCTGGGATGTGTTGGCACATGCTTGTATTCTCAGCACTCAGGAGGCTGAGCCAAGAGTATAGTAAGATGATCCAGCCTGAGCTACTTAGAAAGACCTTATCTCAAGACAAACATACAGTAGTCACTGCCTGTTGTCCACTGCCTAAAGGACACTGTTAGGCAGGTGTAGTTGTGCACATCAGCATTGGGAGGTGGCAGTAAGAGCATTGGAGTTCATTGCTAGACTTGATGCAGTCTTAAATAAAACCATGCCGGGGCTGTGGATAGCTCAGCAGATAAAGTACCTGCAGCCAATCCTGATGAAAACCTAAGTTTGTTACCTGGTACCACACAGGAGAAGGAAAGAATCTACTCTGCAAGTTGTCCTCTGTTCTCCACACACATGGTGGCATGTATTCTACCCCCTTTAGTTAAAAAAACAAATAAATGTAATATAAAATAAGTAAATCACACATGGGATGTGAAGGAATATGGAGAAATAACAGTGAGATATTTATTTACTCAGATAGGGCCTTGCTCCAGAGCTCAGACTGGCCTTGAATTCACTGTATAGCCTGGGATAGCATTCAGTTGCACATCTTCCTGTCTCTTGCTCCTAAGGGCTGAGGTTACAGACGTGTGTCAACATGATCAAGAACATTGAGTTTTCTTTTTAACAGAGTTGAAAAAAATTTATTGTGTGGTTATTTCTTTAAAAAAAAAAAGTAGCATATAAAATAGCAGGTTTCCTCCTAGCATTTCCACACATGCTTTGTCTTGGTTGGTCCTCTCTCTGCTCATCTCCTCACCCCCAACCCCCAATTCACACTGCTCCTATTCCACATTTTTTTTTTTTTTTTTGTCCTGTGAGTTCTATTACCCTGTCTCTCTTCCTGGCACCTTTCCCCCTTATGATCCTTTTTCTATACTCATAGTCACTGCCACAGAAACATACAAATGTAAAAAGTAGAAGCTAAGATCCATGTATCTTTCATGTTGGGGATTTGGAATAGAGTCAGAAAGACAAATTACACATAGATATGCGTGCCCTGTGCCTGAAGGTTTTTTTTTTTTAGGTTAGAGTAAATGATTAAATCAGAGCTGAATGCTACCAATCAGAGCGTTTGGAACCAGCCAAGTTTCCTTAGGCTCTGCTAAAGACACCAAACTGCAGGCTTCCCTGGTGTGAAGAATTAATACAGAGACACCAAACTGGCAGCACCAGGTTGTGCTGCACATCACAAAATTTTATCTGGACTATCCACTGTATTTTAAGTTTGAATTTCTTTCCAGTTTAAAGTATGAATAGTTTTTATATAAAAGTTCAGATTAGTGGTTTTTCTGATACTCAAGTCCTAGGTTTCTAATGGCAGCTGGTGGCTGGAGTTGAATAGCCTGTGTCACCTTTAAACAAGAGGATGGTATTCTTTGGCTTTCTCAGCAGATTTCAACCCTTTTTTTAGTGCCTGTTTTGCCTTGTAGGCATGTAGTTCATCACCTAGATTTGGGTGCTAAGGAAGGATGCAGTTGCATGTGTATAGGTACAGCATCCTCTCACCTAGTGTTTCAGATTGTTTTTGTTTTCTGGTTTGTTTTATATATCCTGACCAGCAGTCAGGAAGTGGGCAAGATGCTTGTCAGGGTTCTGTCTTGTACTGTGATTTTATAGTCCTGTTGGGAGGTTCGGGAACCTTTCTCTTTCTTTATACGTGGCGCTAGAACGTCAAAAGTTGGAATAGGCTTTCTGGAAGACAGGAAGGCCCCAGAGGGCATGGAAAACGGAAAAGCTATTCCTGAGGCGTGTGCTCAAACAGCTAGCAGTTCAAGTAACCAGCCACCTCATTCAGGAGGTTTATCAAAAATCTGTTTCTTTTATTAAACAAAGTAGAAAATGCATATGAAGAAAAGATCTGGAGTAATAATCTCTTAGTTTGTCTATCCCAGCACTTGGGAGGCAGAGGCAAGCAGATCTCTGAGTTCAAAGCCAGTGTGAACTACAGAGTGAGTTCCAGGACAGCTAGGGCTAAACAGAGAAATTGTGTCTGGAAAAAAACAAAAAGAGAAAAAGGAAAGAATGAAATTTTGACTAGTCTAAAAAAGCTTTCCATTCCGTGTTAACAATCGCTGGTGGGCCAGCAAGGCCAGCAGGGTGGGAGGTAGCGAATCTGATTTTTAAACAGGAAGTCTGACCTCAATTATTTCCTTCAGCTTAAGGTTTTTTTTTGTTTGCTTGTTTGTTTGCATGAAACTAACCTACTTGCTCCATTTATTTTGGCATCAAATAGATGTAACTTTTTTGCAGTACCAAGTTTAGAGCTATCATTGTTTAAGGATATGAAATGTTTTCTCAAGGGAACTTTTTCAAAGTCTCTAAATGTCTTGGTTAATAGATAAATTTTCAGCCTAGAACCAAATATTCCACCTGTCAACTTAAATTGTTTCTCAGTTGCCCTCTTGGTCTAGGATCCTGTATACATATTCTTAAGTTTATGACAGAACTCTTGAGTCTTAGTTCCCACGAAATTCCTGTCTCCAGCCATAGTATAGGTAACATGTAAGCCCATGACAAGCTTCACATGGCCCCATGCCTCACAGTTTCTTGTTATGTTTCAATGGACAGTATCAAGCTTATAATTTCTTTACCTTTTCTATGTTAGTCCTTCTTATAAGGATATGTGTGACTTTCTGAATAGATGTGGTTTAGGAAGTGATGAGTTGTACACTTTCTTTTCTAAATGAAATAAGTATAAAACAAATATTCTCTAATTTCTCTGTGTTTCTGATCTAGTACACAAGATACTGTCAGTGCTTGCTAAACATCAGCATTGTTTTTCTTGTTCTCTTACTCAGTCACAACCAAGTTATCAAATGGACAGCAGGCTCTTCCTTCTGGCTTCAGACCAGAAACCATCCTGTGTGTGTGCTGGCACACAGTTTCCTCTGTAGCAGCACACAGCAGTCTCCCCTAATACAAAGGAGACCACACTCCACCCTTCAGTGAGCTTACCTTTGTCAAAATGCTAGTTATCTACAATTGTACCATTGATTTCTTTGACATCATTAGTAGAACTAAACTGTCTAGTCTTTGAACTGCAATTATAGCTCTGGTTTGTACACACAGAATCCTTAGACAGTTAGAGAAGTCAGAAGTTTTATTTTTCTGGCATTCTAAAAGACCATGCAAACTAGAAAAAAATGCAGCCAAGATTTTTTTTCTTGTAAGCTCAAATCTAGAATTGGGGTACTCTCTTAAGATGACTTAGCAGGGGCTGAAGTAACCTGCCACCAAGCCTGATGACCAACTCCCACATGTTTTTTCCTGACTTCCACAAGCTCACAGTGAGCAGGCCCACCGACACCAAAAATAAATAGTACATGTAATTTTAAAAATGGTTCACAATGATAGATCAATCAGTTTTTAAGTTTGTAGTTATAAAAGTGAGAGTGGGGAGGAATATTACTTAAGATTAAAGGAGGTATCAGAGAATATATCTGTTAAAGTGCATGATCTTTGGTTGGATCCCAATTTGGAGGAAAATAGGTGGTCTATATTTTGGGACAGTTGGAGAAAATTGAATTTAGGCTAGCTGTCTGAGCTGTCTGCTCAACTACAGTATTATAGGTTTTGTGTTCATTATCTGAAATTTGTGGGACTAGATGTGTTAACAGGTTTCCAGAGTTTTTTGGATTTGAGAGTTTTTATATAGACTTCATTGTGTAAATATTCCTCGTTTAAAAATTAGCACTCTGCAGTGCTCCAAAATCTGAAACTTTCTGATTGTCATGTCAGTGATCAAAGATTTTCAGATTTTGAGGCAGTTTGAATTTTCAGGTTCAGGGTACTCAATCTATAATATGTAGGTAATAAAGCAGATGCTCCTCATTGCTTAGAGCCCATACTCACATATTAGGAAAGCAAGTCTTCATGATGTCTAACTTATTTTGACATGGTTTAGAAAATATGTATGTGAAATATGATAAAAGATTAGTCATTATGCATTACTGAGTCTAGATGGTGGAGTTGGGGTACTTTTTGGCACTCGTTTTGATTTTCTGGATACTTGGAAGTTTTTATGGTCATCTGATCAAATGAAGAAGTTCTTTCAGTGAGAGACGTTTGAAGGATTCGTGTCTTCCTGAACTTGCCTTGTGCTTTGGGAGGAGGCTTTGCTGGAAGAGAACATGCAGTGGGTGGGTAGAGCCCATAAGGAACCAGCCATACCATCTCATCAACTCAGCAGGGCACACAGAGACATTATTCCCAGCTTCCCCCATATATGGTCCCAGAACAGTTTGAAGGTGGAACTTCCGTGTTATGCACTGTTCTACCAACTTCCCTTGGCAACTGCAGGGATTCTCAAGTCATTTTGGCTGTGAGTCCACTGAAAAGCTAATGAGGCTGAATAGGTTCATATTAATTCAAGAGGCTATTTTCTCTCAGTGACTATGGCACTATGAACTATAATAACTATAATGATAAATATAATAGTAAGTGGCCATTCTTTTAAAATGATTGTTTTAGTTACTGTTCTATTGCTGTGAAGCCCATGTCAGGCCCAGGCTCAGTCTTGCTCAGTGTCTGTCTGTCTCTGTGCCCCCCCACCCCCCACATACACTCACTCCTGTGAATCAGGATGTAGGTCTCAACTACTTTTCTAGCACCAGGCCTTCCTGCATGTTGCCATGTTCTCTGCTGTGATGATAATGGCCTAAACCTATGAAACTGTAAGTGAGACCCCAATTAAATGCTTTCTCTTATAAGAGTTGCCTTGGTCATGGTGTCTCTTCACAGCAATAGAACAGTCACTAAGACAGAAATTGTTAATAGAGAGTGGCATGGCATATTGCTGTTGCAGGCCTGCCCGTGCTGTTGGTTGGAAGAATATGGAAGATTTTGGGACGTTGGATTAGAAAAGCAGTCAGATGTTTTAAGTGGGGCTGAATGGGCCGTGTTTGTAGGAGTATGAAGACAGTGCTGAAGGCAGCTTGAACTGCGGAGCCCCAGCTCAAGAACTTTCAGAGAGCAAGGTTACTAGCAAGTGGCTTAGAGACCATTCTTGTGAACCATCTCTTCATCCTTGAGTCTCCTTATTTCTAATAAAGATGTAATGGAACAGTTTAAGTCAAAGTATCCTTGTTTCTCAAGAATCTGTATACCTTTTTGAACAACCAGTGAAGCCCAGTAGAAAGTTTGTAGTAACTGGTCCTCATTTGAGCCTTCAGTGGGGAGTTGGATGCTATTTGTAGGATAGAGAAGTACATCAGTTCTTTATCAAGAATGAAATGCAAGAAGTAGAAGATTGAAGTCCTTGGGAGCTGCCTAGAGGTAGAGAAAAATGTACTTTCTAGTACTGGGCAATCATATGGCATTAATTAACTGAGAAATATAAATTATATCTAGGAATGGACATAGCTAGGGACTTGTGATGGAAAAAGACTTCCATTACAAAGGCATCCCCTTCCCTCAAGCCTCTGGTTCTTCCAAAATCTAAAGACAATGATCCCTAGTAGGAGAAGGTCACAATAGCCAGTGAGAAGACAGACTACCACAGTGTGATTTGCTGGTGCCTAATGATCTTAGAGGATAATTGCCAGATGGTTTTGAAGTGGAACACAATTTCTACTTAGGTATCTTCTCCAGTCTCCGGACAGGGCTTTTTAATCTATATGTTTTGTTCTTTGGCAGTTTCGTTCATTTGTACAGTGAATTTCAGTCAGTTCACCACCCTCCCATCACCATCTGTCTTCCCCAACTCCTTTGGCAGCTGAAATCCTTCCCAGCAAGTCCCTCTCCTACTTCAATTTCTTCTCTGTGTGTGTTTTACCCACTGAGCTTGTTAGAGTTGCTTTCATGAGCATGGGTAGAAAGTTATTTTCTGGAGCATACAGTGGCTACCAGTGGCTACACCACAGAAGAAGGTGACAGCCCTTTCCCCAACACTACTAAGTGTTTGTAATTTTTCAGGAAGGAGTGGGGCCTCATGTGCTCTTCCCCGTTTCATAATAAAATGATGATTGGCTCAATCTTGTACAGGTAACCGCAGATCTAGTGAATGTTTCTGAGTGTCATAGTCATGTCTTGACCAGATGCCTTTTTGCAAAGCGCTTTCCCTTCCTCTGTCTCTTCCAGTCTTTCCTTCCTCTCTTCCATAATTCTAAACTTTGGAAAGGGTGATATCAATGACCCATTTAGGACCAAGCACTCTACCATCCTCTCTTCTTGGTAATTCTACCAGTTATGAGTCTCTGTATGAATCACAGCCTGCTGCAATGAGAAACTTCTCTGACAAAGACTGAGAACCTAACTTGATTTTCTGCATTTAGAACCGAAGTGTAGGAAGCTGGGAGATGGTGCTGAATAAGGAAGAAAGAGACCTCCTGGATTCTTTGTCATATAATGTTGAAGCCTTGGTTTAACCATGAGTAAGTTTAAAACCTCAGTGGCCAGTTAAACTCTGTAAACTCAATTTCATTAAGAACAAAGATAACAGTGTAGTAGTTTATCTCTCCGCATTATCTATGGAAATGCAATACATCTCCAAAGCATTTCAGCTCAGTATGTTCAGTGGCAGTAATTTTCTGTGTTTATATATCAAGTTTAGTTTGCCTTAAGAACTGACACAAGTACCTTTTGTGTTTAATCTCTCTTTAAACAATAAAGTTTCATATAACCAGTGGAATTAGGTTAAACAGGTGCAAATCTCCCTCCCTCTCTCTCTCTCTCTTTTTAACATGTTAAACTTAATGTTTCATTTAAAGGACTATTAGGCTGCAATTCCCAAGACTACTAATAATACAAGCCACTTTAGGAGTAATTCCTGGACATAATTCTCTCTCAGGAGACACAGGTGCATGGGGCCAGGTTCTGTCCTAGTGATTTTGGTAACAAACCACTTGGCATATGCCTTGTATTATTTTCTGTAGAAGGATGCATTATATTGGAGCTTTATTGTTTAGCGTGAGTTTCTTTATCAGAGTTGGTGCTATCCTCCAGGTAACAGGCTTCATGAACACAGGATCACCTTTACATTTGGCTCCTTCCTGGTTATAACTTTCTGTTGCTCAGATTTTTATCAGGAAGAATTTGAAACTTTGAACATGCCATCGGCATCTTAATTCCTTAGACCTGCAGACTAGCAAAGGCTAATTCTCTTCCTTGTTTAGTCCTTTGTAGACTCATAAATAATTATGTGAAAATTTACTTCTAAATTTTGATGTGTTCTTGAGTTCCAAATTGCTGCTGATTCCTCTCCTATAACCACTCCTCCACTGACAGTAAGGCAAATAAACAGATACAGAGGTAACATCTATCTTCTCAGTGACCTAAAGAATGAAACACTTGTTTAAAGCACTCAGAGAAATGCCAACCTTGTACATATTTTAACAACTTAGCAGAAGCAAGCAATATGACTGAAATACAATCTGATTTTTACTGTTTCGGGAAAATATATGTGATTGCTGTAAATCTGGAGATTATCCTTTCGTGGATGTCGCTGTCATTTCATAATCTGCATGACTGAAGTAATTGTGCTGTCAAAGCCATTGCATGTTTAGACAGAACATCAAGTCTGTGCTTTCCTGTGTCCTGAGCCTGCTTGTAGGGTGGTAGGATGGGCAGTAAATCTAGAAGAGGAAACTTCTTTGGTTGTGTTTTAACTATACACATGCTTTCAGAAAACCTTTGTCATGAAGTTAAAGATAGAAGGTTCTTGATTTCCCTGCGGAGGTTTTTATGGTTCTCAGTCTCTGTCTTGAAGGTTTAGCAGCTTTCTGGATTGTCTCAGTGCCGGGAAACTCTCACCCTCTCTCAGGACTGTGAAGCACTGTTACTTGACCTTTTCAGGAAAAGTCAACCCAGTGTTTTATGACCCAAGGGAAACTGGAGGAAGGGACCAAAGAAAGGAGGGGAAAGGCAGGCAAGTGCTCAGAACTTGGATGAATCCATGGCAGTGGCTTCACTTCACAGATTAGATTCTCTGTTTGGAGCAGACTTTATGCAGTAGCTATAACTTGCACACTTTCAAGGGAAACAATATTTCACAATGTATCATCATTTCAAAACATTCTACTCTTGATGGATCTCCACTTTGGCTCTAGTTTGAGACCATTTTGAAGAATGTTATAATAGAAATACACATATTTGTGGAAGTTCAGCATTAGGTGTTAAGTACTCCTTCAAAATGGCTGTACCCATTTATACTTCTATCAACAGCAAATGAGATTGCCAGTTGTCTCATGTATTTGCAGTCTTTTTTTCTGTCTGTTCTGGTGAGTTGGAAGTTCAGCAGGATGCACGTTGTTGATGTTTTGTTTTGAACTCATGCAGTATTTCTTATGTCTCATCCTTTACAAAGATGTGATTGTACTTGAACTAAGGAGTAACTTATTTACAAAGTATACTCATTTTGAGTAAAAATTAAACTATTCTTTTAATGGTAAGTAGTGGACATTAGCAGGTGGCTGAGATCTATGCATCAGTTTAGACTTAATTTATCATTCATCTGAAATCATTCATTTTCAAACATGTTAGACCTCCTCATTTGTTCCATTTTACAGATGAAGTGACTGAGCCACTTCACAGACTTAGGACCATGCCAGGTGTTGGCCTGGCCTCTTAGCAGACCCAGCATGATAATATTGTTCTCCCCACTCATCTGAGGCCTCTGTTACTTCTTTTATTCTTTTATTTGTTAATTATTGAGTGCATATTGTTTGACATGTATTGGGCAGGGTCTCTGGAATTCAGACAGATTTATAATCTAATTTCTAATCTTATGTTACTTTCATATTACAGGTTTTGGCTTTCAGATCACAGCCTATTTCCTCAAGAGAGGGATACACCTTCGCTGTATTCAGAGCTCACAGAATACTGGTAAGAATCCGATTTCTTGGATCAGACATTTACATAATCAATTTGTCCAAAAGAGGATTGAAAATTAGAGAATAAATATTCCTATTTGCTCTGTGTCTACATCATTTAGTATTTCAAAACATATGTGATGCCTCATGTTCCATTCATAGTGCTTATTGACCATGGAAACAGAGAACTGGACCACAGTGCACTTTACTTTCTTGGTGCATCACAACATTTTCATTGGATTTCAAAAGTGACTCAATGAACGTGTGAAATTTGAATCATTTTGTCAGGGTACGTGCACCCCATAGCCCTTGGAAAGGGGCAACTGAGTTTCAAAAAAGTGCTTTCCCAGCCCAGAGCCAGCAAACCTTCTTTAAGTAGTTAATGAGGCCAGCTCCCAACCCTCACTTCTGCAAGTTATGATACAGAAAATGGTATCATGTCCAATCAACCACGATGAAGTTAGGAGATAATGGCCATTCCTTCTGTGTAGATATGAACATTAGAAAGTTTAGTTTAACTATTTTGGACAGTGTCCTTATGAATATAAGACATGAAATAGGAACTTAGAAATTGCCTTCATAGAGGTTTGCTCATGGAATATTCATGATTGTCTGTACTTTCTTGACTCTTGAATGTTGCTCAAATATATTACCCTCTTTTTAAAAAAAAATAGATTATTTTTATTTTCTGTGTATGACGTCTGCCTGCATGCACATATATGTGTGTCCAGTATGTGTGCTAAGAGTCCTTGGAGGCTAGATATGGGTATTGGATCCCTGGAATTGGAGTTACAGATGATTATGAGCCACTATGATGGGTGCGAAGACTCAAGCCCTGGTCTTCTAGAACAGCAGCCAGTGCTCTTAACCACAGAGCCATCTCTCCAGTTCCTGTATTAGCCTCTTAATGGAGTCATCTACTTTGTTTACCTTACTAAAAAAGTTAACCTTTTATCTCTTACAATACAATCCAGCTATATATTCTGGTAGGGACTGATGTTTAAATCTTTAAGTATTAAAGTAACACGAATCAATTATTACATAATCAAGTAAAGTGATACAAAAGAAACTTCTGAATTGATTTGATTATTATAATCTATTCATATCTTATTCAAAAGTATTCATAATCTATCACTCTTATTTTTGAGACAAAAAATAGAAATACAAAATAGATGGAGTGATAATTTTAAATTTTAATTCTCATCTCCTAAATAACATTGTACTTTAAGTGTCTGATTTATTTATAGGGGAGAGAAATAATGAATTCTATGGCTTGTTTTCCATCCATAAAGTGTAACAGAGGCTCGTTACCACTTAATCTCAATCCCAATAATTTATTTCAAGAATTAATACATAAGTATTAACTGTTTCCATAATTTTGTTCTTAGAACTTTCCAGAAACCATCTGATATTCCCCTTCAGATATAACTTCTGTGTGGGGCTGAAATTTAGACACACCCGTGACCCTACCTGCAACAAAGCCTTCCTATGGGAGGCCCCGTTGGCTGATACCATAACAGCAGATTGGGCTGAAGTCATGGAGGGTCTGAATGCTTGGCACAACCTTGTTAGGTAGCGGGAGCCAGGTGAGGCAGGACAGATGGAACTTTTGCTTAGAACATCTGACCTATTGTGATATATATATGGTTTAGAACAGTAGTCACCAAAGAAATAGCAATGGCCCAGGGGCTCAGGAAAGAACCACTCCAGGAACATCAACTCTTTAGGTGTTTTGGTACACTCTGACCTAGCCAAGTGGTATAAGATGTTACCTGTGTTCATGTTGTGTGTTTATGCAATTAACACCTTTGTAATTAACTAACAGTTGAACCAAATGGAAGTGTATTACTATCTCATTCAGTACCTCACATGCAGAATATTGAAAGAGTTCACTTACCTGATTCAAAGCTTAAACTAATTCATAACTCTGTCTTAAAAATATAGTCACATCTGAAAAGGAATCCTTCTGTTTTAGAAAAATGGCTGTTTTGTAGCAATATACATATATGTTGCAAAAAAGATTTGAACAGTGCAGCAAGTACCAAGAGATGAAGAATCCTACCCATTCAGTCTAGACAGGTTCTGTTCATATCTGTTACACATCACTCCAGACATGGTCCCACAGCTGGATGGTGTTTGGTGAGTGTATAGATGGCTAGATAAGTCAGGTGAAAGAAGAGATGATACAGATATCATTACCAATGCTGTGTTCCAATCACTGACCGAAGGGGCCCTGTTCTGTGCCCTTCAGCCTTTCCCATTGGAAGTAAGTGACTTTGCCATCAGAATCTATAGAAGTGGATTGCTGTGACCGAGTCCTAATACTGTCTCTACTGTTGCATACTATTTTTTTTGCTTTGTATTTTGTTGTTGTTTTTTCTTTTTTTGTTGTTTTTGTTTTGAGACAAGGTTTCTCCGTGTAACATTTCTAACTGTCCTGGAACTCACTTGGTAGACCAGGCTACTGTTGCATGCTTAACCATTCCTTTAATAGACTAGCCATCAATTCCTAAGAGAAATGGTTGTTTTCTTATCCTGATTCATCCTGGAAGCTTGCTCTCTAGGGCAGAATTAGCCCCTGTAGTTCTCTTCAAGAGCAACTGAGTAGGAAGACTAAAGAAACTACCTAGGAAAAGCATGAAAGATTTGTATCTCATTCTCTTCCTCTTTTAAGTCTGTATGCTAATTTGAAAACATTTGATACTTCTTCCCACGTAGGAATTCTAAACAGAAAACAACATACTAACGCAGAGAACAGTTATAATAGCCTGCCTAGAGGTTCAATCTGCTCTAATAGTTCAGTGGCTGAGGTAGATCAGTTTGCAACCCCTTGGCACTTCTCCAACTCACTCTGCCTAGGTGGTGGAAACCCTGTAGAGAGAGAGAAGGGAGAAGAGACCCCAGTCACATATAGGTGCATATTGCCATAACAAAACATTACCAAAGAACCTGGGAACAAGAATTTCTACTTGCATGGTATTGATGCTTTTAGTAACTTGGTCTTCTTTGTTTTGTACAGAACTTCGTATATTTCCTGACAGATTTGTGGTCTGTGTTAGTCAGCTTGCATTCGGTCCTGATACTTGGGCAAGCCAGAATCAAAAGTCGGTATGTATGAAAAACATTCTGTGAGAGAATCTTCTTAGTGCTGATTAACTGTGGTGGTGGTCGTGGTGGTGGTGGTAGTGGTGGTAATGTGAGTGTAGTGCTGGTGTGTATGGTAGTAGTGGGGTGTGTGTGTGTGTGTGTGTGTGTGTGTGTGTGTGTGTGTGTGTGTGGTAGTGTGTGTGGTGGTGGTAATGTGTGTGTGGTGGTAGAGGTGTGTATGTGGTGGTGGTGGTTTATATAGTGGTGGTTGTGTATGTGGTGGTGGTGGTGGTGGTGGTAATATGTGTGTGGTGGTGGTGTGTGTGGTGGTGGTGGTAATGTGTGTGTGGTGGTGGTGTGTGTGGTGCTATGTGTGCTGGTGGTGGTGCTATGTGTGTGTGTGGTGGTGGTGATGTGAGTGTGGTGCTGTGTGTGGTGGTGATGATGGTATGTGTGTCGTGTGTATGGTGGTGGTGGTAATGTGTGTGTGGTGGTGGTAATGTGTGTGTGGTGGTGGTAATGTGTGTGTGGTGGTGGTGTGTGTATGTGTGGTGGTGTGTGTGGGGGCGGTTGCCTTCTATTATCAGTTGTTCAGTGTGTTTTAAGAAGTTAGAGATGCCTGTTTTACCTGGTAACACTGATCAGTTAATGAGTTGATAATTAATGTGTTGGGTTTTTGTTTCTTTCCTCTCTACTACCATGAACATTTAGTTTGATAAGCAGTATCTCATTACTTTCAACTTTAAATGAGGCAACAACACATCAGGAAAACCTTGATGGTGTTTGTGATGATATGTAAATGAAAAGAAGCAAAAAATCTATGCTTCCACTAGAAGTTTCCATTGGGGTCAGTGGCTTCTGCATTGTATTCCGTGGTGAATCACTGACGTTTTTCATGAGAACTAGTGTTTCTCCCCAGTGTATTATTTCATAGCTAACAGGGTTCATTTTCTCTTGCTTTCTTTTCTCATGCTAAGCTTGAGCTCTGTCAGGGCCTCCTTCTGTTTCACTGGAGTTCTCTACTCAGACAAATAAATGTAGAAAACCTACTCAAAATGTAGCTTACAGCTGTGGTTTTTAAGCTTAACACGCGCTCTTCACAGTGTCCTTGTTGTGTGTATATGTATCTTGCTGCAGTCTCAGCTCAGTCTATTTAACTTATCCTTAAAAAATAAAAAATAAAAAAATTTAGGTCTATGGCTTGAACCTTCAATGAGCAGGAAAAAAAATAGAAGACATTAACCCAGCCATAAAGTATGACATGATTATTATGCTTCTAAAATAATTTATGGGGATATTAGATTACCCCTGTTGTTTATTATTTTTTAACCCATATGAAATTTGAAATTTGGCCCACATAGTATAAAACCAGCTTCTTATCTCATCTTAAATAAATACATAAATGTTTCAGAGGCTCTGTGAGACAATAGAGACCCAGAAAAAGCAAAGAGCTGAAAACTCATGCTTACATTTGGTTCCTTTGTTTTGAGCAGAGGATCCTTTTAAAAAAGCCATTGTAACCCTTTTATTTCCTCAACAATGTTCTACGTATATACATGAAATAAGATCAATGAAGCAAATTTGGCCAAAGGCATTAAAAGTTTGTTTCTGAAATATTTCCAGGACACTGCATTATCTTAGTGAATTAATAAATACTAAAGTAATTGTATTGGCATATATTTTAATAAATATTGCTTAACTGATTTTTCAGAGCAAGGAAGAATTGATCAGTGGTTTAAAAAAATAATTATTAACTCTACCAGAATGTTATTGCTTGCAGATGGGATACAGGAGAAATCAGATCTTCTATCTGATGTGTAATGTTAATACTTAATATCTTAAATTGTTAAGGAGGAATTAAAGCATCTGAATACAAATGAAACACTATCCCCTTGGGGGCTCTAGTATTTATACAGATGTAAGTTTTCTGTAGCTGCTGTTATATAAATCCTGCAATCTGGAGAACTTCCTCATTACTGAAAACTTTCATTGTGAACCAGTCCTTCATTTCATTAACCCAGCTGAACATTTTACATGGGGAGTTCAGTTTCCTCGTCTTTAGTGTGTACACTATCAAAGTTGACCATGTTAGCTCATAAGAAAAAGTCATTTACATCACCCAGTTCTTTCATTATCTTTAGTGGCTTTTTTTAGTTATGTCTCAGTTGCCCTTCACATACACGTTCCCAGCAACACAGACAAGAGTCAGGGAAACAGAGTTGGGACACCAAACAGCTCCACTGCCACATGTGCTCGAGTCTCAGTGAGCACCTCCCCTTCTCAGGGCCTTCAGCCCACCACTTTCTCAGGTATAGCATCTGTAGAAGCTGTGAAATATCCAGGCTTCTCCTGCAAATCCCTCATCAAGCCAAGTCATACAGTCTTCCCACCATTGATATCTGACCTCTTGAGAGTACACCTGTCTCAGTTATTTAGGGATCAATAAACAGTCTTTCCCTCCCTGATGCTTCCTGCCAGAGAGAGAGAGAGAAGAAATTCATTCTCAGGATGTACTCCAAACATCCAAACCTGTCAGTGTCAGACTCCCCCAACACCCAAGAATTTGGATTTCTTTTCATTTTATATTGAGATTGACAGAAGGGCAGGATCCATCTCATTCTTTCCTGGTAGTCATTCTCAGGGAACTTCTGATTAGGCAAGGCCTGGGAACTTGGCTCCCCATGTAGCTATATTGGCAATAAACTACAGTTGTTGTTTTTTTATATAATTGTTTATAACTCGCTGTTTTACATCCACAGGATTGATGGGGAATGGTCTTGTTCCTGATAGCAGCCTCAACCTCTCACTGGTACTGTAGCTCTTAGGGAGTTTTCTTTTAGTTTCCTGTGCTCTCTGGATCATCTGTGTCTCAAGTGAGAATTGGTTAGGAAATCTTGGAGCATCTATTGAAAACTACTTTGCCCTTTGCCTAGGAAATCTTTCAGCCTTCAGACTAGGAAGCCAGCAGTATTTGGCATGCCAGTTCTTCAAGATAGCTGCACCAAAGAACGTGTCCCAGATCAGGCAGCACAAAGAGGCAGAGCAGAGTGAGAGTAGTCCTTGCTGTCCCTTTACCACCATGCCAAAGAAGTCCATTTCCCCTCTGTCAGCTCTCTCTGTCCATGTGGGACAGACAGTAGAGGAAGGTCCCCATGTTGCAATAGCCCTGCACAGTGTTCATATGTTTGGGATGTGGAAACTGAGCTGTGTACTTTGGGAAGCAAGGGCATTATTATGAAATGAGTCACTGTATTTTTCTTACTAGAGTTTCTCATAAGAAATCTCAAAACTCTTAGAATCTCAGATTTGACCTAGTGCTGGATGTGGAGCCAGTCTTTCTGACAGTTTTACCTTTGCTTGCTCTGTTCACTTTTTCCTTCGCAATAAAGAACATCAAGTCAGATTTTACTGTACTTGTTCTATTCCACAATATTGGCTTCCCTCTTTTTTTTTTTTCCTTCCCTTTTATCCCAAACTCTGCACAGTCTCCTGTGTAGAGACTGTTCTTTTTTCAGTTGTAAAGCCCTGGAGATTTGGAGAAATCTGAAGTTACTTACTAGTTTCTGTGATTTCTTTATTGAAGTTATGTAAATAACCATGGACCTTTGTATATATCTGGGACATTTCAGGGTCACTGCAAAGCTACTGTTTGATTGTGTGTTAGTTACAAGCCACTCCTTGTCTCTGGAGACCACGGTTCCCATCTGCTCTGACCATTACATGGAACAGAATGTTCTGGGTGCTGGCCCTATACCAGGATCTCTACTGGGCTTCAGTGACACAAAAATAGGAAAATACTGTTGCCTTCTAACTGCTTATAGTCTGGGAGATTGACTCTACTGCTGAGTATCCTGGCCACCTAAAATCAGTCATACCCTTTCTACCATTTCAAAAGGAAGCCCAGAATTTTAGACTTCCATTCTTTCTTTTAAAGCTGTACTGTGTCAAAGTTTGAGATACTTTTGGAAATTCGAAAGTGACACACAGTGTTAGTGCTGCCTAAAAGCAGATCCATGCGTTAAGGTTTTAGGGTTTTCCATCTTGTCCTTCATCTGAGTTATGGCTGAGCCATGAAAATAGCTGTCATGATTGCATACATACAACCCCAGCCATCATGGCAGGGTCCTCTCTGTAGCATGGAATATAGAGAAAGATTATTAAGAGGTCCTGACAATCGGCAGCATCTAAACACTTAAGTTGACTACTTCTCTAAGCCAGGCTACTGTTAAAAAGAAAAAAAAAAAAAAAAACTCCTTCTCGTTTATAAATATAAGAATGAAGTGAAAATTGCTCTCAAGCAGTAAACTATTGTAGACTGAGTTATATTTAGCATGGGTCTTATGTTCCTCAGCTGTGTGCAGTCCAGCCTCTGCTGGCTGAGCCCTCCTCCATATGAAAGAGAGAGTGTCCAGTTATCTCAAAAATCCTTTCTCAGATGGAATTTCGGTCAGGAAATAAAGAAGATGAAAATGCACTAAATGAGAATTTTAGTGTGATTTTCACACAGGATAGATTTAAAAAAAATGCAACAATAATCTTGCAGAATCCTGTCATGTTTTATTTTAGGAAAGATAAACAAAAGTTTTAAGAAAAGATTTTAGGCCTTATGTTTTTAAAACAAAAGAAATACAATTTTTTTTTAAAGAGGAACAGAAGAAATAATACTACTTAAAAATTTGAGTGTACTAACTAACTTCTATGCCCTGATGAGGATAAATAGTCCATCACTTTTCCAAGGTTTGGATGAAATTTCATAGACTTTAAAAAGCCATTCTTGTCCCTGATTTTACTTCTAGTTCATGGTGAATTACATGGAGCTGTCAAGATGTTCCTGCAACACTTGGAAAGGCCCTTACGTTTGGAGGAAAGGCTGTTTACTAGTTCCCATTTTGTAATATTTTAAACATGGTTCTTCCTTAGCAAGTGGTTACCAAAATCCTGTATGCTCATTGCATCGAAAGACTAAATACAAATCTGCTCAAGGAAATTGAAAATTACCTCTGACTTCCAGCCCAAAGAACCTCTCTTACCAACTGACCTTTGCTTCTTTAGGCTTAATAACTAAGGTCAGTGCATATTCACTTTAGCTAGGACCCTTTTCATTTATAAGTTAGTTCATTTCCACTTTTCTGTTGATGCTTTATTGATGATGTCTTTCTATTTATTTATTTATTTTTGGTTTTCAAGACAGGGTTTCTCTGTGTAGCTTTGGAGCCTGTCCTGGAACTCACTTGGTAGACCAGGCTGGCCTCCAACTCACAGAGATCCACCTGCCTCTGCCTCCCAAGTGCTGGGATTAAAGGCGTGTGCCACCACTGCCTGGCTTGATGATGTATTTCTACTTACTGTATAAAATATCCTTATCAGGTAAGGAGAGTAATTCTAAGTGAGCTTATCATTTGTCTTTCAATTGTAAGTCATTGATGTGTGGCAGGAGGAGTCTGTCTTTTCCATAATGATTTCTACCATGGAAACTCTTGATGTTGTATTTTCATATAAGTTAAGTATTTTCCTACAATGTATTAGTTTGAGATGTGCAGTCCTTTTTATTCTGTATGTTGACCAACATCATACTAATCACAGCCTTTAGGTTTTAAGGGAAAGCAACATTCTGTTGCTTCCACTGATGAGCTTCTAGGTCTCATGACAGTCACTTATAGGGTCTAGGTTTTCCTGTTGTCCTTAGAACGAAGTGTTCACTGATGTCACTAAGACATTGGTGTTCTCCTATGAAAATAGCTGCTAGCTGCAGAGGACAGGTCCTCACTATAGCATTGTCTTGGTAGAAGGAATGCTTGAACATCCTGACAAAAAGACAAGATGTAAGCACTGAGTTGAGTGTAGCTCTTAAGTCAGACTGTTGTTGAGTGCTAAAGAATTCTTACAGTGCTTGCCCCCTGCAGAGGCTGACTGCCAGTTTCTTCTCCAGGTAGCTGTGGTCGTGGCTCAGGATCAAAACATGGTCAACAGATAGTCAAGGGACAGATTGGGACAGTGCCATCTGTAGAACAATTTGCCTTAGTAGCACCCTCCCCACTCCCTTTAAAAGGACTGGCAGGTGGCTGATCTTAGTGCAAATGCTAGTGATGGCGGTGAAGATGGTCTTGGTTGCTTTATTTTTCTAGACTATGACACAGAAAATTAGGAAAAATATTTCTCAAGGAAGAATCATTTTTAAAGATTAAATATTGCATACTTGTTACAGTAATCTGAGGTCTTATTCCCCTTTCCTAATAATAAAACTCTCCCAAATTTTTAACCAGTAATATTGCAAATGAGATGTGTTGTACTTCATCACCAAAAGGTCACCTGCCCACTACCGAATTAGACTCTTAAGACTGATAATTAGCTACGGTAACAGAAAATGACATATCTGGCCCTCTAATACTCTGTGCTTGTTTTGCATAATGTTCCTCCTATGTTCAGAGACATGCAGTCTCTCCTCAGTGACCAATTATAATGCAGATTAATTAGGAAAAAAGCAATATGGAATAGAACAGAGGGAAAGGTATTGAAGTTAAAATATAAAGACCTGGCCTTGAACACTGCGTTCCCTATCACTTGGTGGAAGACCTCAGACAGAGAGAGCATTTGGCTTTAGAAAATCAGCCCCTGACTTGGTACACAGAGGTAAATGTGGCATGTGCTATGCAAGCCTTGCTAAGTTTTCTTAGCAGTCAAGTGAAATAATAAATACTAAAGTGGCTTATAAACTCTAAAGCACTTGTGAATAATAATTGTTATCACCATTGTTTCCTTCTTCCCCAGAGAAGAGTTCATACAAATGCCATACTGCTAGATTAGTGAATGATTGTATGTCCTTCATGGTATTGAAATGAGAGTAATACTTGGTAATACCCATCCATCCGCACATAGTATTCTCCCAAGAAGGTTAGACCCTTGTTTTTGTATGTCTCTAATTTTCATCTCAGCTGCATTTGGCAACTACAAAGACTGAAGATGCAAAAGCTAAGTGATAAGCCCCCATGTAGTCAGCTGGTCATGTGGAGCTCTTTTAACCATTTGCAAAGAAGGAAAAAAATATAGACTGTCCCTCTAAGTACCTTGTATTTACAGCAGCTATCAGTAGACTCCTGTAGAGCTGAAGCTTTGGGGGAGAAACTCAGTCATTTCTCTAAGGTGTTAGGAGTTGGGATAGCAGACTTCTCAGGCCTGAATTTCTAGGAGTCCATGCTCCACAGAACACCCACAGGGACAGCACAGATAAAGTTCATTGTGTGAATGGATTATATTTGGAAAATTCATTAATAAGCAGATGATTTAGAATGCACCACTCATTTTCCCAAGGAAACATGTCATGATAGAGATGAGGTTCCCAGACAAGTCCATAAAAGCTGTTCCTATCAGGAGATATGAGTCTTGGAAAGAGGGGGCCTGACTGTCTGTGCTCAAGGAAACTAGCAAGAGCTATTTCTTCCATATCCCCAGGCAGAGAGCCAACTCTAGAAAGAAATTTGAAACGAGACAGACATCTGTGATGTCTTCTCTCTGGCCTTTTGCCTTTTCCCCACTAGTATCCTGATCTCTTTAATCCATCCTTTATCCAGCCATACTACCTGTGTAGTGTAGCCATACCAGCACCCTCTGCTCCCTTTCTGTCCAAGGCCTTGAACTCAGCCACTCAAGAAGTCACAGCAGTCTGGACCCTGAGTAAAGGGCCAGCTACTTGCTGCAGTTGCTGGCAAATTTGCAGCCCTAGATACGGTAGAGGAGATACTTTTTAACAAGGAGACTCTGGAGATAGGCCAAGTTTCCCTAAGGTAATTCACAGTGTATTTTAATATTTATCTGATCAAAGTTAGATAAATTTTATACAACTGTAATAGTGGTCAGTAGCTCCTCATGTCAGCCACAGCCCCAAAGCTATGTGTTCTTTAAAATACCATGTCTTGTTATACTTGTCTGTACCCAACACTCAACAGTAACCTAAGATTGGTGAGGATTTATTTTTAGGTTCTCAAGGGCAGGTGAATGTAAACTGGAAAATCCCCGTGGTGTGTACACTTCCTACAAGATAACTTCCTTGATTTTTCACAGATACCATTTTCGGGCCACATTCTTTGCAGTTACTTACAGGTATTTCCCTAGATTTGTATACAACAGCTTCCTGGTCACAACTTCAAAGGAGAAAAATTATTTTTTTCTTTCTCGATACAGAATCTCATGTGTCCCAGGCTGGCCTCAGACTCACTCTGTAGCTGAGGATGATGTTGACTTCCCAACTCTGCTGCTTCTGCTACTCAGTGCTGGGGTTACCAGCATGTACTACCATGCCCAGATTATGTAGTCCTGGGGCTCAAGCCTAGGGCTTTGTGAATGCTTGGCAAGCACGTTATCCAAAATGAATTACAGCCTCAGCCCTACAGAAAGAAAACTGTTAAATTATTTTAAAGGAAAAATCAGTAGTATTTGTGACTAACCTGGGTGGCAGCATACTCCACAAGCATGGTTCTCTCTCCCCTAGAGATCCAGCCTTTCCTGGAAGCAGAAGTGTGAAAGGCTTAGGGGAGAAAAAGACTACCTTCACTGTGGGAAATGGGCAGATGACTTGACATAATAGAACCTTTGAAATGGAAAAGAGCATGCTTCTTCACACAGCTTCACTTAGCAGCTGCTGATCCCTGTCCTACCTGCTTTGCCTAAAGTATCATAACACATGTCTACTTCCACTGTCCTCAGAAAAATGACTTCAGTCTTGTGGAATTCATCAGATGCCACCTCCCTTTTCTTTTATTCTATTTTGCTTCTGTTCCTTTGAGGGGATACATGATGCTCCTGGATGTGTCTATCCTTTGTTACGATCCTATTCCATCTATCTGTCCTTCTTTTAGTTCTTTAGCTTATTACTGAATAATTTAAGAAAATATTAGAAATGAACTTTGGAAGATGCTTCCTCCTCATTGTTAGGACACGTGCTTGGGATGGCCATGTCACATTGTCATCTGACATGATGCATTCTCGTGTACAAGCTTCATATCAGCTGCCTCTCTATGACTGCCTCAGCTTCCCATACTGTATCACACTTCAGAATCCAGATGTGCCTGAAAACCAGCAGGCAGTGCACTAAAGGAATGTTATATGCTTCAATGCTTTCAGCTTTATGTTTTAATACTGTTACATGTTCCCTAAATAAACGAATATGATATATTACACTTTTACTCTGCTCTTATTGTTTATAGAAGGTGTTGTTGGCAGAGTGCAGGGGCCTGGCACCTACAGTAACTTATTCAGTACAACAGACTTAGAAGAGATTCAGTGAGTTTTGAACCTTTTCATTTTCTACAGACAGGCAGGATAACTCCAAATAGCATAGGGGAGAAAATGAGGTCTTTACTGATATCCCTGACAGCTCCAGACTTTAAGTAGAGCTTGATCAGAAACACGAAGAGTATTCTGAAAACTCACTTTCTTGCCACTGTTAGCTCTGCCAGCCTCTGCTGGCTCTGTTCTCTGCCTGTATATGGTGATTGGTCCTGGCATCTCAAGGTCTTTTCTTCCCAGGCAGAAAGAGAACAGACCTCTACCCAAGGCAGCTGTGCTGGCTAGTTGTATATCAACTTGACACAAGCTCGAGTCATTTTGGAAGAGGAAACCTCAATGAGAAAATGCTGCTACCAGATTGGCCTGTGGGAAAGCCTGTGGTGCATTCTCTTAATGATGATCAATATGGGACTGTCCACCTTACTGTGGACAATGCCACCTCTCAGCTAGTGGTCCTGAGGGCTATAAGGAAACTGGCTGTGGAAACCATGAGGAGCAAGCCAATAAGCAGCATTCCTCCATAGCTTCTTCAGTTCCTGTCCTGACTTCGTGATAGACTGTGATATAGAAGTGTAAGATGCACTAAACCCTTTCCTCCCCAAGTGCTTTGGCCATGATATTTTAGTGCAGCAACAGAAACCATAACTAAGACAACAGCCATGTTGTCGTGTGTGTGTGTGTGTGTGTGTGTGTGTGTGTGTGTGTGTGTGTGACAGATTAAGAAATGGATGCTCAACAAAGATGAGTCAGTTTTCCAAATCTCTCAGCCAGATAATGACTAGAAGGGACTGTAGCCAAGGACTTCTGATTCAGAGTCATCTTGCTATATCTCCATCCCACCGTGACAGCAGATGACATGTGGCCACTGTGCAGAGAAGGGAAAGCACTGCCTGGGGCCGCCCTTACAGATGAGATGTCGGGCAAGGGCTTTTGGAACTGTGAATTTCTGTAGGTGTAGAAAGCATCTTTTCCTTTTTACAAACTCCATATGATTTGTGAAGACATCAGTGTCTCTTTATTGGTTTGTTTGTTTTAACCAATAATGTCAAGAAAAATAATGTAACACTTTCCAGGTTCCAAAGGGCTTCATACACCTCTCCTTACTCACACGCAAAAATGAAAGTGAGCCACTGGGGCTTATAAAACTAGCCCTGGGACAAGCCAGCACTGAGTGTGAGACCTTGTGCTGCCCTGTCCTTCAGCTTTGTGCTCTCTGCCATTTGAGTTGCTGATAAGCCCTGGACAGATCATCTCAGCAGGTGTGATCATGAGAAATGAGAAACAGTGACTTTTTGAGTGTGCCTCACATGTAGACACATAATACTTGGTGAATTCCCGCCTTTAAAAATATAGTTGGACTGTCATTTTAACTTGGGGTGCACAAAACAAACTCTACATTATAATGAGAAAATGGGTTCAGCTCTCAAAAGACGATGGTGATAGTGGTGACAAAAATATATTACTACATTAATAACTGCCTTGGGGGGCGGAAATTGTACTGTCCTCATGTGACGTATTTTACAATCTTACAAACAGCAGTTTGGTGACCGAGCCCTTGTACAGTCATGGCTGTGAGAGATACCAAGAGTACCATTTAGCAAGGAGTAAACTGTGTGTCCATCCTGCACAGGAGTGCTCAGTGGCTTGACCTGGCCCCCAAACCTCTCCCCCATTCCAACCTCAACTAATATTGAAGTCCTAGTGTCTCTAGGTAAATGCTAGAGAACTGGCTCTAAGACTTTTCCAGAAGAAATTCCATCTGTCATGTAGTCATTGGCATTACCACCTTGTGCTATATGTTTATGTTGAATTAGTTCCTGACCAACAGCATTGGGGCTGTAGTAACGTCATATAACCTGCCTCACTAAGCTATGTTGGGAGTAACAGTGAAGTGTGCCTCCATTTCTCTGCTTTTCCTTAATGAAAAATTCTTCCAAAGTATTGTTTAGGCCTGTACTGGCCAACATGGTTTCCATTGACTGCATTCTGCCTGTAAGCATTTGAAGGACAAGTCAGAAATTATACACTCTGTGTAAAGTACATACTGGCTGCCATGGACTCAGGGCATAAAATGGCTCAATATTTTTATATTGATTACATGTTATTATGACACTTTATAGATATTGTTAAGTAGTACATATTGAAATTTAATTTCACCAGTTTCCTTTTACTTCTTTAGTAGACTATAGGAAATTTCAAGTTACTTGTTCTGCTCACATATTTGTACTTGAGAGTTCTGGTGTCTATTATTGTCTTGACTTCCCTCCACCTATGATAGTGCTTAAGTCTCAGTACTTTACCCAAAACATCTACTTACTGTCTAGGGATCCTTTGATTTTTTTTGCTTGTGCTCTAAGGGCAGCATTCCATGTTTATCACTTTCATTATGTTTCATTTCTCTTCTTTTCTTGCCTCTGGGGACACCTTTGTTCTCCTTCCTTAACAGTTCCTTTGTCTCCTTTTCTGCATCTTCAATATCTTTTCATCTGCTTTTTTGGTCCAGACTTGTTCCTCTGTAGCTCTCATCTGAGTGGCTTTGGACACCATATGCAAAGACTTTTCCCGTTTTGCATTGGTAGCTAAAGAACAGAAATGGATTGCTGTGTATGAAAAGCTGAGCCATCCACAAACAAGGACCCATGGCTTCACTGTCTGAGGAAGGTCTGATCTCTGCTCTCAAGTTGGTACTTTGCTGCTGTGTCATCAGAAGGAAAGGGGGAATAGGTCTTCATGTGATGAAAGACAGAAGGGCAAGCAAGAACTTCCTCTGCCACGCGCTACAAGAGAAGCTGATGCCACTCATGAGAACAAAACCCTCATGACTTAATCACTTCTTCAAAGCTTTACCACTTACTACTTTCCCACTGGCAATAGCTGAATGTTGTAGGGGGAGGGGACAAACCATGTCATTTATTTGTTTGTTTCCCCTGTTGATAGAAGCTCCGTGAAACAAGGTCTTTTTCTGTTGGTCTGCATCTTTTCACTAAGCGCGCCAAGCTAAGCTTGCCAAAGTTCAGTGATACCTGATTGGACCATTCTACTCAGTTACCAGTTCCATGTCTTTTAAAAGCAGTTCACCAGGTATAATTCTTCTGGGTATAAGAATCACTGGGGATTCACTTATGAGTGAGTAATACTAGACACAAAGCAAAGGATAACCAGGCTACAATCCACAACCCCAGAGAAGCTAGGTAAAGAGGACACTAAGAGGGACACCAATGGATCACGCCAGGAAGGGGAAAGGGCTCAGATCTCCTGGGTAAACGAGGAGGGAGGAGCATGAGGGCTCGAGATGGCCAAGGTCAGGGAGAGACAGGGAGGGAGAGCAATGAAAGAGATATCTTGTCAGAGTGAACGATTACGGGAATGGGAAGAAATCTGCAGCTAGGGAAACCCTGGGAACTCATAAGATTGTCCCCAGCTAAGACTCATAGCAGTGGTGGAGAGGGTGCTTGAACTAGCCTTCCCCTGAACTCAGATTGGTGTCTACCCTAATTGTCGTCATAGAACCTATATCCAGTGACTGATGGAAGCAGATGCAGAGACCCACAGCCAAGTACTTGGCTAAGATCCTGGAGTTCAGTTGAAGAGAGGGATGAAGGATTATAGGAGCAGGGGGGGGTGGGGGGTAGGGTCAGGATCATGATGGAAAAAACCACAAAGTGGGCGCTCACTGACAGCTGGGGAGCCTGTGTGGGACCGCACTAGGCCCTCTGAATGTGGGTGAAAGTTGTGTGGCTTGATGTGTTTGTGGGTCCCCTGGCAATGGGACTGGGACTTACCCAGGTACAGGAACTGGCTTTTTAGAGCCCATGCCCTATGGTGTGATGCCTTACTCAGCCTTGATACAGGATGGAGGGGCTAGGTCCGTCCCTAACATGGTATGCCAGCCTGTGTTGACTACCAAGGGAGGCTTTACCCTCTATGAGGAGTGGATGGGGGTGGGATGGGAGTAGGTGGAGCGGAGCAGGAGAAAGGGAGGGAGGGGGAATAGGGATTGGTATGTAAAAGGAAAGAAAAAAATTAATAAAAAAAAATGCATGCCCCTGTTAAAGTTCAACTAATAAATTATGCAAAGTCAGAGATTAACAACAAAAATAAAATGGAACAATTATAACAATGTACTGTAATAAAATTACCGGAATCATTTAAAAAAAAAAAAAAGAATTACTGGGGAGCTTGCCTAAAATATACCTGTCCTGACCCTGTATCCCTAGGGATACAAATGCAATGGATTCTGGGTGGAATCTGTCCCATTTCTTAACAAGCTCCCACGGTGATTTTGCTGGATAATGCAAGCCCACTTTGCAAAGTTTTGTCTCACTGTCTCGTTGTACCAGGTTAGGTTAATTTCTTTCTCTCTGGCTTCCCATCTCGAGTGTTGTTTCTTGTATATCAGCAGAGTGTGAATCACCTGGGAACCTAAATATAGATCTCCTAGCCCCACCTCAGACCTTGTGAATCAGAACTTCCACCGTGAGTCCTAGGAATCTATTTAAAAAAAAAAAAAAAAAAAAAAAACTGTCCTTGGTGCCCCTGCTGCAGGCAGGCAGTCTTCCGCTGGCCCACTTTGAGAATCCCATCTGCTCTTACAGACTCCATGAGGAGGTCCTAACTCGAGAGCAAGTGGGTGTTTTCTTTGTCATTTTAAGCCCATCCCTTCATCTGTCCCACAGTGTTCGAAACTGCTGCTCCGTAAGTCAAGTCACTGTGGGATGAACTCCGAGGGTAGTCAGTTGCCAGATGCCTTTGCAGTCTGAATATTGGCCACTGTTACATGGACATCTTAAACCTGTGTGTTCTCTGATTGGAGGCAATAAGTGTGGCATGGCTGCCTATCTTGTTTTGGCGGGGATGCCCTGTCGTCCAGATTTCTGTCCAGGAATTTAATGTTCCTTAGGTCAGAGCAGACAACATGGCATACTGTCCTTCCTCATTGTGTTTGTCCAGTTCTCCAGCTCAACCTTCCCCTTGGATCCGCAGAGGGGGGCATGCTTGGACTGGCTTCAGGCTTGAAGTGTATTCACTGGTCTCCAGAGAGATAGTGGAAGGCCTGACCCCTTTGTCCTGGGGCCTACCTGGGCTACACAAGTTACTGAGGGCAAGGTATCCCCTTAGATTAACTTCTGGGGTCAGTAACCTTGTTCCAGTTCTGTTTTGGTACTTTTTCAGGTAGACCTCTTTAAACCAGAGGTTTAATATTACCAAAAATTGAAACAAAATGAAGGGATGGGGATTGGTCAAATGGTTAAGAATAGAGTATGCCAAGAAATGATATTCACAGAACTTTATCCTTGGCCTAGACGGACAGCAAGCTTCCAGGTTATAAAGAATAAGCCACCTCCTGGTTAGTCTACTTCCTGAGTACCTGACCTCCATAGCATGCTTACTGTGGACTTAAGAGTTAAATGCTAGGCCAGGCGGTGGTGGCGCACACCTTTGATCCCAGCACTCAGCATGCAGAGCCAGGCGGATCTCTGAGTTCGAGGCCAGCCTGGTCTACAGAGTGAGTTCCAGGACAGGCACCAAAACTATACGGAGAAACCCTGTCTCAAAAACAAACAAACAAACAAAAACAAAACAAAAAAAAGAGTTAAATGCTAGCCACTTTGAATATGGTAGATTTGTTTGTGTTCTTGAAGAAGGTTGGCTCATTGCTCACACGAAATCTAAGTAGTGGTGTCATCCCTGTGTGTCCCTGCTAGTGTGCTCCATGTATTTACATTTGAGAGTTTTGTCTCTGGATAAGCAGCAGGTTTCATTTTTATGCCAGATAAGAAAATCGGTAATCAGGAGAAAATCCCTTCGGGAAATCCTATTTCCAGGTGATAGCTGCTGCTTTAGGATTTTTGAGGTGAGGTGGGGGGATAGCACTAGAGACCATGAGCTGTGGTTTGGTAACAAAGGGATGTGAACTGACCCTAGAAATGCATGAACAAGAGACATCTAATGAGTTCTGACAGTTCAAGGACTGAAGGAGATTAATCTTTTTTTTTTTTTCCTGCCCACCCAGTCTTCATACAAATGTAAATATGTCTCTTTCAACAAGTTGCTGAATGTGGTTTTAATTTATAAGCTAGAGACCAGACTTGCTGAATGTCCCCTCAGGAGAGTGAGTGTGTGTGTGTGTGTGTGTGTGTGTGTGTGTGTGTGTGTGTCTGTCTGTCTGTCTGTCTGTCTGTGTCTGTGTGCTCTGTCTCTGTCTCCCCCCTTTCTCACCCCATCTCATTCCCTTCTCCCCTCCCCCTCCTTTTCTGCCCCTTTCTTTTTTGAATTTGCAGGTTTTATACTTTTTGAACTGGACATTTCCCCCTGTCACTTTTCTTCCAGAGACATCCCTGACCCTGTTGTCAGAGGGCTTTAAGACAAGAATAGACTGCTGTATTTCTTAAAGATGTTTTTGAAGTTCTCAGAGGAAATACATGTGGTTTTAAAATATAACTAAGTCAGTGGCTGAATCCACGCTGAGATTGAGATTTGAAGAGCTTGTCACTATCGCTGTATCATACTTTATACAGTGTATGCAGAGCCCATTGTTGTTATTTATGACCCTGTCTGCCTTCCATTGTGGACTTCTTCCAGCCTTGGGGAATTTACATCATTCCTAATAGCAAAAGGCTTTCTGGTTCCCACAGAGTTGTTCAAAGCCTGACTCATGCTCCTTACGTTAATTGTTCAGCTCTGAAAATACAGCACTTACAGGGTGTGGCTGTGAGGGGGAAATCAACTGTATTTACAGGGAATGCAGGACATGTTTAGAAGTGTTTCACACATAAATCTCCATCGCTCCCAATCTCTGTCAGCCTGCCTTCTTTTGCTTCCCCCCTCTGATTTAACTTGAAGTATTCCTTTTCCAAAAATTAATTTTAGGAAACAACAAATTAAAAGAATGACACGTTGCAATGCAATATAACCAAAAATAGCCAGTTATACTATGTTGACTGACAATTAAAACCAATTTAGGTTACAAGTGGACATGTCTTTGAAAGATCCTGGCCCAGGTCTGAAGTATAGGCATGGGCCAGAGCTCAAGAACCCTCCTAACTTAGTGTTGTGAGCACCGATTAGATCAAGCTGTTAGAGATACCATGGAATAATACTAGTGGCTCAAGGACTAGCACTATTCGTTCCTAAGTAAGCCTACGTAAAACAAAGACCTACAGACAGGTACCAAACTTCCACATGGTCACAACATTTTATAGGAATTTGGTGGGGAAGAATACCTGGTATCCCAGGAAACAAGAACAGATAACACCTTATCTGGGCTATCAGCTTCTAAACTAAGGGAAGAAATTCCCAAAACATGACATGAGTCAGCTCTGGCAAAGGTTGACAGAATTTTAAATTTCGTGATTATCTCTTTATGAAGCTTCGTGGGTATGTTTTTTAAAGGTAGATAATTTGTGTATAAAATCATAGTGATGACTGCTATAAGAAGGCAGAGACTCCAGGGTTTTTGGTTATTATTCATTTAGTTTTTATTAGTAACCAAGATTGAAAAGCTCCATTTTTTAAAATACCAATATTGAAAGGTTTAGTGATACTGTTTTAAGGCTAACAAAGACTATATTGTTAAATAATGGGATGTGGAGGAAATCTCAGGAGTGTCAGGATACTGGCTACTGTCTTCTCATAAGCATGCGCTGCTGGCTCAGGGACCCTGCCCTTTGGAGCCACCGAGAGACAGGTATTGTTCTAGATGGCTTGGGATCCGAATGTTTCACATTACAGATTTGTATATTTGTGATCTATACTAATGCATGCATTGTGCCGAGAAGAATCTAAAGCCAGTGTGACACCAGAAAATCCCAACTGAAAGCAGTTGAAAGAGCCTCAAACAGTAGTCTGTTTTACCTGGTATTGACAGAAGTAAAGCATTCCTCCTGTAACTGTTTTCTCTGGTGTTCAGCTGGCAGACTCCTGTTTAACCTTTGTTGTCTTTTGGAGTAGACAAAAAGAACCGACCTCCATGGAGTATCTGACTATTTTGCTGAGTGTGCAGAGAGTTCGCCTTCTCCTGGTACAAAGCTCAAGAGAAACGCTCTACAAGAACTGTAAGTCCAGGGCTGGAGAGATGGCTCAGAGGTTAAGAACACTGGCTGTTCTTCCAGAGGTCATGAGTTCAATTCCCAGCATCCACATGGTGGCTCACAACCATCTATAATGAGATCTGGTGCCCTCTTCTGGCCTGCAGGGATACATGCAGACAGAACACTGTATACATAATAAATAAATCTTAAAAAATAAAAAAAAATAATTAAAAAATTTTAAAAAAAAAAAAAAAAAAAAAAAAAGAACTGTAAGTCCAGCATGTTTCCTGTTCTCTTTTTCTGACTGCCTGTGTGGCTACACTGGATCACCAGAAGTCTCTAACTTAATGAGAGTGTATGGAACCTAACCAGAAGCCCCTCTGCCGTTGGTCTGGCCCACAGCCATATATTAATACATGTCTTTCCCACCTTCCTGTTGCTCTTGTTTTCTGGACAGTGGGAATGGACTCCTTGCTTCACAGGTGTGTGTGTTGCAAGGAGTGATTAATTACAAGCTCTTTGAAGATGAAAAGCACCTGCTGCTGGTGTGTTTCACACAGCTCTTGAGGTAACTGCAGACAGACCTAAAAACTACATTCCCTTTGTGAGATGCTTGCTGACTTTCGTGTAATTATGGCAGTCCTTGGGCCCCTTACTGCAACATATTTATGGGTTTTTTTTTCCACAAAGCTTAGCCAAAGTAAATAATCCAGCTTCAGTGCTTGAATTTAGTGGCTGAAGAAGTTTCTTGCTATTTGTAAATGTACTGTTGTCAACTCCTTGCCAAAATTAAGGGCTTTAGTCTCTCAATTTCCTATGAAGTTTCTGTCTTGCCCTGGAAGTTTGTTTTATAGTTAAAATTTGTCTTGTCTATTATGTATCCTGTAGAAGAGGGAGATAGAGAGATAGATGATAGATAGATAGATACATACATACATACATACATACATACATATATACATACATGATAGTTAGATGATATATAAATAATAGATAAGTAGATGGATGATAGTTAAATGATAGATAAATGGATAGATGATAGACGGATAGATAGATAGATACATACATACATACATACATGATAGATGATATATAAATAATAGATAAGTAGATGGATGATAGTTAGATGATAGATAGATAGATAGATGGATAATAGACAGATCCATGATAGGTAGATGATAGACAGACAGATAGATAGATCTATAGATAGACAGATAGGGTAGGTATACTGCTTGTCATGGTTGTACTTTATTTAATGTTAGTTGTCTGAATATTTTCCAGGACTGACCAAGTCCAGTTAACTGAGGCTTATTCCCATATGGTTGATGAATAAACCTGACACCTTCTGAGAAATACCTTAAAATGTCATGTCATGAGGGGATTTTCAGATTAGTATTTACTCACAAATATAAACTGTGTGTGTGCATATTTGTGAATGTGTGTGGTTGTGCACACACATCCAGTGCTTTGGATGTTATCTAAGCATTCCCTCTTAGTAAAAGTCAGTATATCAACCCCAGGAAGTATTTGCTTCTGACATCTGAAAATACATACCTGTTTGCTTTGGTTAAAATGATTCCATTTTAAAGTGATTCCATCATGATTCCTTTGATGAACCAGCAATGAAAACTTAGAACATACCCTAGTTTAGTGGAAAATGTGGAGGTTATTACTTAATCCAATCTATATTCAACATACACTTTGGGGATTTCCTAGATATGCTGGGGTATTGAGAATCCGGCTGGCACCTGCCTTGTTCTCAGGTGTAACAACCAAAGGGTATGGGTTTGGAGAAATTCATGTCATTGTGAACCTCACATGCCATACAGTCTTTATTGTCCTTTTCAGTGTGAGAAGAACTGAAGCAAAAAGCAGTGCTGGGAACAAATCACAGAGCAGCAAGGACCCTGTTGGACGATCTAGTGACTCAGTCATTACCGTGGTACCAAGGAGGAGGGATGCCTCAGCCATTCTCCCGTCAGAATCCATGGGTCAATCACAGGATGACATAAAAACAGCCAAGAGCCACCGGGGGCTTCCTGTTCAAGAGCTGGAAAATGTTTCTCAGACTCAGCCAGAAGACACTAGCAGCCAGCAACAACCTCATCCCAGGGAGTGGTTAAAGACGGGGCTTCTAAGCGGGAGCCCTCTGGGTAGCTATGAGTCAGCACCACCAGGTCCAAAGCAAAGTCCACGAGCAGCCAAGACACAACAGAAAGGCAGGAACTGTGGCTCTGCCGAAGACTCTGACCACCGCAGGAGAGTTTCTCTTGGAAGTGATGGGTTCGTCCCAGGAGGCGTGACGGTGGAAAAGAGTACAGCTGTCGGTGTTTTGCCAGCGTTAGAGCTGTCAGATCCGGGGCTGCTTTTGAATCAAGATTTGGCAAAAGCCACAGCTAAAGACAAGCTACATGCTTCAGAAAATCTCTCCTCCAGACACCTCATGACAAACAACCCAGGGCAGGCACAGCAGACCGTCTCAGCTGCAACCGAAGAAAGATTAGCTACAGTTCAAGGAGGCCCGAGCAAAAAGAGAAAGAAAATGCAAAGTTCTAGCAGAGGATGTAGTGGCAAGAAAAACCTGAGTGTCTAGTTCCTGGGATTTGAAAAGAATTGGGGTAATTACTTTAAATAAACACATATTTAGAGGCTGGAGGGATGTCTGGTCTTTTAAGAGCACTTATGGCTCTTGCAGAGAACCCAGGTTGGGTTCCAAGCATCCACGAGGTTACTCACAAACATCAGGAACCCCACATCCCGGAGACACAACACCGGCTTTTGGCCCCCATGGGTACCAGGCATGCACATGGTATGTATACATACAAGCAGGCAAAACACACATACACATGAAATAAAACTTTTTTAGAAACTGTTTGTGTTGGGATTAGACTTCACAGTTACCTTGTAGAGGCTGTTTTTCTAATAGGCTTGTTACTTTCTCATCATGTTTATAACTGTCCTCAGAAAATATTGTATTGACAGATAGTCACCTGTCAAGGAGAAAACCATGTATATAGGACCCCATGGAGCAGTCAGTAATGTTGGGCATTCTCACCCCATCACTGTGAAGAACTCCTGGTAGAATACAGAGGGACAGTGCCGTGTGCTGCAGGCCACCTGCTCCTCAAACTGCGTACCTGACAATGAGAATACATTCGTGGTTCTCAGCGTGTGGTTGGAGTTTGAGAGGAGCTGTGATTCTGAAATAACGCTAATGTTGAAGACGATTCCCTGGGAATTATTTCCTCCAGACTGGCTACCATGGCTTCCATCAGCTGGGGCCACATGTGGACATGTACACCCCTGTGCTCCTGTGGACTTGTGAACCACTTAGATTGGGTTTGGTGTGTGAGTCACTTAGTTCCCAGGTTCTCCTATAGGATGGACACAGCACCTAGGGAGCTGTGAGAGCTGTCATTGCCAGAAATGTACATCTCAGCCTTAGGCGAAGACATGGAAGAGGTGTGTTCTGTGTGATACAGGCCTGCCCTTGTCCTTGTTCACGCCTCCAGAATTGCAGTTACAGTTAGGACAGACCAGAACCCAAAGGGAGCTCAGTGACCATTCCAGTTCCCAATTTGGAAAAATTCAGAGGGCATTAAAATATTCTCTTTGGTTGTATAGCCTGCTCTCAAGAAAGACAAGAAGCCCTAAGTTGTCAACCTGGAAGCTTCATCTGACCATGCCAGCCTCAAAGGACCAGAAACTGCTTGCTGGTGTTCCTTTCCTTTCCCGCCTAGCTTTTTTCTTGAGAGCCGATTCCCAGCAGTTGAAGCCTCAGTGGAAGCATGAGCAGCTCCCATTATATACCAAGAAGCAGATCACTCAGAAAGATCCTAAAGTCAAAGCCAGTCTTATGAGATAAGGGGTGCTTCCCACTCCAGAATCAAGATATTCTGACCTGGAATAAATAGGGTTTTAATTGTTTAGTGATTAAGGTCATACTCAGTACTTATTTGTACTTAAATGAAAGATTTGCTTTCAAGAAATGTTTTGTTTTTCACATCTGTTCTATTGTAGGAAATAATGATTATTGTGACTAGGGAGAAAAAAAATAGTATGTTTGGGTTGTACATAGATGTGGTTTTTTTCACAGCCTTCGTGCACAATGGATTTTAACAGGATTAGCAGGGAATGGCTCTGGGCTCCCACACTGTGGCATATGTTTAAGGAATTTTGCCTTTAAGCATTTTTCTTCAGTGTATCTGAAACACATATGTATCTCTTGTTTCTTGATTGGTTTTACAATTCCTTATGAGTATATGTACAAAGGGAAAAGTAATACCAAGTGTTTTGTTACTTATCAGGTGGGGTATTAAATCTTTTCTACTGTTAGGAATGATAGGAGTTTTTATATTCTTAACAATTGTAATAACTTGGCATTTGAAAGTCTGAGACCCTGTCAGTGTTGATAGTCAAAAACAAGTTCTTCAATCCCTTGATACTTCAAATTAAATTTATATTCAGGTCCCTGTGATTCTGATACTTACAGGAGATGTCCATCCAATTCTATTGATGTTACTATAACTAAAGAACTTTCTCAGTATCTGGGATGCTAAGCCACCTCTGTGTACTTTCAAATGACATTCTAATAAATGACAGTTGGTTAGGTCTTTTTGTTTTTTTCTTTCTTTCTTCCTCACCCCCCCCCCCAATTTAAAATCCTGTGGGAAAGGCTGGGCGCAGTTCTGTCCTAGCACTTGGGAGGCAGGCAGATCACTGAGTTCAAGGCCAGCCTTGTCTACATAGTAAGTTCCTGGAAAGCCAGAACTACATAGTGAGACCCTATCTCAAAAGAAACAAACAGACAAAAAAAAAGTGTGGAAATAATCTGAGATTTTTCTTGCACAATTGCTTTTCTTTGCCACTGGAGGTTAACTCACCCAGGTATCATATGACTCGTTAAATGTAAAGGGTCACTTGGCACTGGGAATAGAGGAATAGCTACAGGGTTTTGCTCCCTTGATGCATGCTAAAGAAATATGGAAATGCATTTCCTTCTTTAAAAAACAAGACTCGTGGGCTGTTGATGAAGTGGGTGCTTTGCATGTGCAGGACTCTAGATTTGATCCCTAAGATACCAATAAGAAGGAAAAAGGCACAAAAAAATATGTAGTTTGACTCCTGAAGAATGTAGTTTATCTCTGGATGAACCTTCTCAAAGTGTATCTTGGAGATGATGATGGAGTCTCAGGATAATTGTTTTGTGTTTGATGTCGTATTTGGATTTCAGCAGAGATTGTGCCTTTGGCTTCAGAAAGAGCCCAGTTGGGGCAGACACATAGGGAAGGAAACTTCTATGCCCAAGAGAATGGCCTAGGATCAGTGGCGGCATTTGTGTTTCCTTAAGCTCCTTGGCAGACTTTACTGTAATATTTCCACAAAACGGTAGTGAATGGCCCTCTGAATCACAAGCACCTTTTCAAGAGCCAAAAAACTCGCTGTGCAGCATGCTGAGACTGGAATATGGAAATTGTTTTAATTTCTTCTTTTCTCTTATGAGGAAATCACTGCATTTGGTTTGTCAAGACAAGAGAGTTCATTCCCCAGTATTGAAACAGCGATGAATTGAAACATGTTGGAGCAAGTTTAAAAAAAAAAAGTCAAAATTAAAGTGGTTTCTTTTAAATAGCTTAAAGCTTTCCACAGTACAAAATAAATTAAGCATTGTAAAATGAAGTTAACTCAAGTACAGAAATCTAATCATATATATCACCAGTTTTGCAGTTCCAGGGTATAATTAAATTCTCAGAAATCTGCAGAATCTCCTCTAATTTGGTTTCTATAATATATATTTAATGTGACAAGGAGCAAATGTATGTCAATATGTAGCATTACAGGACCTTGCGTGGATGAAATTTTCTTTATCGTGTGGACTCATTCAGACTGGTCTTCAAGTACAGCCAGCCAGGTAAGTTTCAATAGCAGCAGAGTATCACCGTGCTACATTGAAGTTTCCATCACCAGTAATTCTTACCGGAGATTGTGAATTGTAGTTTATTGAAGCAAAACTCAGTCAAACCATGCATTTGGCTCCCCCAAGCAGCTGGTGGGTGCTAACAGGTGGTAATTTGACAGATTCTCAGCATGAGTTTCCAGGGGGAATTAGACACTGCTGAATCTCCAGGAGAGCCCTGGACCTCTCAGTTAAGTAGGTTAAATAGTCTGTCCAGAGAATAAAACCACTTTTGTAGTGAAAATGTACCTGTTTTATGAATAAATATTTGGATTTTGTGTTGTGTCATCCAAATTGCTTACTTTGGGCAGGAGGCAGAGGCAGGTCTCACTATATCCCCTTGTTCAAACTCACTACGTAGCTCACACTGACCTCAAAGTCTGGGTCCTGCCTCTGCTAAGAGTGTGTGTGTGTGTGTGTGTGTGTGTGTGTGTAAGAGAGAGAGACATGTTCAAAAACAAGTGAATTAAGCTCAAAGAATGCATATCCAAAGCACCCTTTTCTGAGCATGTTATTCTTAATTATGTTCTGCTTGTAAGAATGTCTTTCCTCCCAGGAGCATTTCTTGGGTTTTGGAAATCTTGTTAAGTTAAAGGAACCATTTGAACCACTAGCCTTAAAGATTTAGGTTTAGGAAACCTAGTGAGAATCATTAAGATTAAATTGACTCTTAAGGTTCTGAGCTGTCTTAACAGTATAAGTCTGTTCCCACTGAGTTTCAATGGGCCTCTTAGGAAGGGCTGTCCATGATCTTGACACCTTCTCAGAGAACTCTGTCCTCCTCCCAAGTGAACTCATTTACATGTTGCATGAGCATCTGGTCTTTATTTAGGACTGATTGAAGTTCTGCACCACCTCTTTCTCTGTATCACCTTAATGTTCAGTCCCTTGGGCCTCTGGTCACTTGTAAATAGATTTTTCTGGTGACCCTATACCAGTCCCTCTAAATATGTTTCAGTGTCACTTTGGGGATGTAGTGAGAGCTGTATGTGAAATGTGAAGAATGACCGAATGGGTAAACCCATTTCTTAGTGTTTTGGTCATCTTAGTACACTGTGTGGCAAAACCCACACAAAAGATATCCTGCCCTGGGCATGGAACCTGGCCTGGAGAGCTAAAACCATTTAACAGCAAGGTACTGCAAGCTGCAAACCCTGGATCCAGGAGCTACATTGCCATTAGTAGGTTTTATATATGTTTTAATATAAGTCACTTAACCTTCCAGGCTTCAGTTTCTTCATCTGTCAAAATTGTCTAGTATTTTAAGTGTAACCCATAGCCGTTTAAGTACTGAAATAAGCATACCACAACCTTATGTTAATTTCTCCATCTGTTCAGAAAGGCTTCCCTACAGTGGACACTAGTTGGGATCACCTATGTGTCTTGTAGCTCAGTGTAACTCCCTGGGGTTGGTTGGGCCTGCATTTTTGTATTTTTAAAGCCCCCCAAACAATGATTCTCATGTGATGCCATAGTTAAGAACTACTTTTTCAAAATGGGGTATTTGTACGTATGTAAATCCTGGATGTTGAGAGGCAGGGTTGACTGAGACAAATATCCCTTAAAAGAGGGCTTCCTCCAAATCCAAAGTACACCTGCTTTCAGACAAAGGAGACAAAGGAGTCTTTGGGGACACGGTGTCAATTAATAGCTATGCATTTTAATCAGAGGGATGTGTTTCTTTTACTTCTGAGGCTCCTCTATTCTCTCGTGTTAGACCCTACACATCCACACACACACCATTCCTCACATTGAGATACTGCTACCCTCATTCGGAAGATGAGTTTTCAAAGTGCCTAAATAATTGTCTGGAATTTCTACATAAACCTCTGGGGTTTGCCTTTGATCCATGATCATTAATATCATTAATAGGCTCTCTAAAAGCGCATGTGAATCTCAAGCTAGCATTTGGCAGAGCAACGGAAGAACGAATGCTTTTAAAATACTTTGGCTCAGAAAGCGCATGTGAAATAACCCTGTGGGAAAATCGGGAGACTTTCTCATCCTGCAAAGGATTACCTAGGATGAGATACTGACCTTGTATTTTAAGTTCAGTTACATTTCTTAAAACCTCATTCATTACCGAGCCTGATTTATATTAGAGGGTAAATTAGGTTGTGAGAGGCTTCTATGATGATGTACAGTTTGCGTTTGTCTGTTGCTTTCTGTAGGGGTTCCCAGAAGACGTACGTGTGTGTGTGTGTGTGTGTGTGTGTGTGTGTGTGTGTGTGTGTTTTGTGGTTTCTTTAAAAAGAAAACCAACTTCTGCAGGAGATTTACTACAGCTTTTCTCTCAGAAACTAGCTGGAGACATCTTTTCCTGGGGCTCTAAGGCGATCAAGCCCCAGAAGGCGAGTGTGTCAGGGTGAGCAGAGCGCTGACCTCCACGGGGAAGAGGTCACTTCAGCACAGAAGACTCAAAAGGGAGGAAGAGAAAGCAACTCCACAGCAGGGATTTGACTTGCTTTAGGGCAGAAGAGCTGCTATAAAGGAGTCCCCAGTCTCCCACGCCCTTTCGCCTGCTCTTCTGTTACTGCTTGTCACTGTGCTCAGCACACTCACCACGCCACACACACACACACACACACACACACACACACACACACACAAGCACACTTAGCTCTTCTACTAAATGCCTCACACCCTTCCTCCACCTGCCCCCAAGCAGTGGGCAGATTGGCAGCCCCTTCTCCAGAGGAGGCAGGTGATGGGATGACTGGAAATTTTTCTAGGCCCAGTGACTCCTTAACATGCCTGTCTGGTGAGAACACAGAGGTTTCTTTCCCAAAGCCACTGTGGGTGCCTGGGAGGGCTCATATCAGCTCATCCATTCTTGTCAGAGGAAGGTTGAGTTGGTAAATCAGAGTTGGACTGGGCATTTGGTACATATCCCAGGAGGAGGAGCCTGGAAAAAGCCGCCTTCATCTAAGGATGCCAGAAGCTTGTGAAACAGCAGCATGGTTTTATTTACATATTCCCCCCTTAAAATGCCACCCTGGTAAGCGTTTTCCTTGTGCCATTCTGCACAGTAGGAGATGCACAGGAAACACATGGGAAAGCTTTCTCCAGTGTCTCACCAGTGAGAAGGGCTCTGTCCATCCAAAAGTATCTCTGGAACCAGGGCCTCTCTGTGTAAAGGAGTAGGGGGCAGAGGAGTGTGTCTACTGTTAAGACTTTTATTGTGAAGCTAAGAATCTCTAATTGGAAAGAACTCAAGGACGAATATGCTCCATCCATCTATGAACTTTCTACAGCAAATTGGCATGCTTTCCCTTGAAGATGACATTTCTTATCAAATCTGATGTTCTCCTGAACCCTGGTTGTACATGAATTAGGCTCTTGTTTTACGTGTTTGTTAGGTCTAATCCCACATTCCTATAATATTTTAGGAATGCCCACTGAATTTGCAAGAACCCTTGGCTGCTCTGCTAGCAGCTATGCATGTCTGCCTAGACCAGCTGCCATGAGAGCAAGACAAGGGAGAGAGAAGGTTGGTCTTGACGTTTAGTCTGTTCTCTATCCGGGGGTGTGGTGGGGGAAGACCACTATGCAATGTGACAGGCATGGAGTGTACATAATTGTTGGGAAAAGCTCTATAGGGGAGGAACTATTACAAAAAATATTTCTGGAATGCCCAATCTACTGAAAACGTCTTAAAAGTAGTCAAATGTCAGGTCCTTTCACAACAGTAGGAAACTGATCCAATACCATGTCCCAACGCCCTCCAAATCCAGGCACCTGAGCTGGGCACTGATTTTCGTGGGAGGATGGAGAAAGGAGGACTGCTTTAGTCAAAGGCTGTGGTCAGCAATGTATCCATGCAGACCACACAGTTGTGTGGCATTTAACAGGGCCCCAAGTTGTTTTTCGTATGTTTGCTTGGTTTCGTTTTTGTTTTGTTTCTTGTAGTCTTATAGTTCATTCTCATCTTAAATGGGCTTTTCTTTCTGCTCTACTGGTAGCAGGCACTGAACTGATCGAGGAAAAAGGCAACCCTTTGTATAGTCACCCCCAGAGTGTCTGGATGTGAGCACAGCCTGGGTCAATCCCCTTTATAAGAGGGCTGTAGCTTTCCATTGCTGTATAACAAATTACTATGGATTTAGTGCCTTGGCAATGCATAAATCAATTACCTCATCATTTATGACACCTTTTAGCCAGCTCCTCTGTTCAGTGCCTTATAACACTGAAATTGGGATGTTAGTTACATTTTATCCTCATTTGAAGGCTCAACCAGGCAAAGGTCCATCACTGAACTCTCTTGCACTGTAACCTCCTTCCTTGCAACAGCAGGTAAAGGGTGCCCATCATCCAGCTGGCTATGCCGGGAATCTCCTAGAAGTCTTTGCCATGAGCCCTCCTCCACCTCATTAATGGAGACACCTCCATTGCCTTGAATATCTCATACACTGAGTTCACTGACTTCTCCTTTCATGACCAGAGACATTTTTCTTCTAAAAACAAACAAAAAGCATTACTGTGGTATTGTGACTATCTGGTGTCCCTGGGAAATTTATATTTTAATGTCTACCCAAGTGAGACATTACATTTACAAACATCCATCACTGTAGTACCAGTATTTGTTCAATAACAAGGGGCCAGGAATCCTTGAAGGCTGTCACAGATTTTGGCCTACCACTAGATCCTGCAGCCTGTAGCTCTTCTTTGATATGTGTCCATCTAACTGAATACCTTCATCTTTTAATGGATTCTTATCATATCACAATTGAAAAACTAAATAGCAGCCTATTTTCTTTTTCCTATAGTGTTTTCAATACTGCATGGCAAAGCAATTGAGGCACAAAGAATTCTGGAAATCTCCAAGTCGGTCCAAACCCAAAGCACAAACACAAGGCCCTAGTGGGAGAAAAATTCCAAAACCAGAAATGTGGATGGAAGAGCTGTTACTGGAATCAAGGAAGTCTGGCCCAAAAGCTCTTGCCTTTGAGGATACATACGATCTGGCTTGCACACCAAGAGGGTGAAAGTCAAATGATGAGCCAGGCCAGTGTGGAAGCAGAAGTGCTGGAGGAAATATTTTAGAACCTCTCTGGTAACTGTACTACAGCCAGCGTTGTTCAAATGAGAACACCCAGGAAGCTGGAGATGGCTGGGTGTGGATGGAGAAAGGAAGGCGTGATGAGACCTGACCCTCTTCCCATCTCATCCCATCCTGCTCCCTTTTCTTTACCCCAGGGGCACATTGCCTTAGTTTTATTCAAACCTGCAGGCCATCCACATTTGCCCTACGCTGCTGCATTGTGATATGAACTTTCTAAAATATATTTCCAACACTACAAAGCCATAGGGAACCCGTTGAGAGTATTTGAGGGTTCCAACTTGAATTTGGAGGATTTATATTTCTCTCCACAGGATGGAGTTTATCCAAATCATTCCTTCGTGGGGTACCTGGTACAGAGGGATGGTCTGGCCACACTGACATTGCAAACAGGGACAGATGGGTAAAAGATGACTCAAGGGGGTGAGTCTAACTTACCAACCTGAGTGGGAGAAGGCAGAGAGTGAGTAGCATTTTAGTGAGGGAAAGCAGAGCTGTGACCAGACATATCTGTAGCAGTTAGCTGTAGGAACCAGTGACCCACTGGACATAACCACTTTTGGCTCATTCATTCAATCTGGATTTTAGTAATTTTAAATGATCAGATGATTTTTTTTCTACTATAATATAGAAGGAACCTTCTCAATGATGTAGGCATGTTTAGGGAACATGGTATGAAGCTTGATTAACTACTACTACCACACACCCCAAGAGGATGGTTGTATCAGGGAGGCAAGCAGACCCAGTAGTGACACTACAGTTTTGAAATGCCCATGAAGTTTATGAATATGCACGTGTGTGTGTGTGTGTGTGTGTGTGTGTGTGTGTGTGTACATGTATAGAACTGCATGTGCACATAAGCAAGGGAAGGGTGAAACCTATGGAGACTTGTCTGTTTCCTCTCTGAACCCCCTTTCCTGCAATTCATTTTCTAATTCTATGAAGCAGAAACCTAAAGAGGAAGTCTGAAACTTCCCAAGAACAAAGCAACAGCCCAAAAGGGCTAGAACTTCATCTGTGATTCAGAAAATACCTATTTCTCCCCAACTCGGAGATGCCACTATCAAGGTAAATGCAGTTCAAGTATGGCACAGGTGTCTTCTCCCTGGAGGCTCCATGAGCTTTTGTATTTATTTCCTGTTTAGCACAAATCACAGCGCTTCATGGAGATCTCAGCCAAGGCTGGATCCTGGTATAAATCCGGTAAGTTCCCAGATGAAGCATAACACTGAGCAGCCCAGGAAGGAAGGGCTCCCAAGTTCTAGGCCTGGCTGTTGCTGTCTGAACAATTCCCAAGCCTCTTGACGCCTCAGTTTGCCCTTCTGGGATCCTTTGATGGGGAAGATCACTGCTTATACTAGCATTCGGCAACTCTGTGATGAAGACTTTTCAACTGCACATGTCTCTGTGAGGATGAAGCAAAGAAGCTTTTCACCCTCCTTATGCTAACCACAGAGGGGACAATCAGTATGGCTGCCTGAGTAGTCATTAGAAGCTGCAAACCTGTGCCTCCCCTGGAGTCACCAGGAGCCCCACACACGCCCTGCCAGGACAACATGACTTTAAAACAAAGCTGCATCTTTCATGTTGCTGGTGACTGCTTTTGCTCTGTGGATAAAGAATTCAACCCTTGGTACTCTGGGGTGGGTATTTTCAGAGGGGCGGGTTGGGGAGGCTATGGGCAGACTTCCATTCAAGGTTCTTACTGGATTTAAGAGCCTTTACTGTAAGATAATTTCCCTGACTTGCATATCACAGGTTAATACTGGACCCGTGCATAATGATACATAATTTGAGACTTGTAAAAGCTGCTTTGGACTTGAAAGAAACACACTCTATGCCAGAAAGGTTGTACCTGGCATGCAAGAGCAAGCAGTGCAGCTAGAATCTATGTCCAAAGCAAGGGGGCCACACCCTTTTGACACGGTCTCAGAGGATGCCATACCGGTCCCTTGACTGCCAGGCGACCACACTGCCACAGCACTGCAAGCACCCACTCCCAACCTTGCCTGCCCTTTTCATGACCACCAGAAAGCAATTGCTCACCAAGGAAAAATTCCTTACCTTTAGTACACTGAGAAACATCGCATGAAGTTGAAGTGATGCAACAAGATTGTCCTAATGACCTCTAAACTGTTTTTAAGGCTTCTGGGACAAGAACCTCAAAGAACTGCCTAGGGGGCCCCATTCTACCTTAGATAACCAAGCCATGGTTGGCATTGTTAGAGACTGACATAGTATGAGCCAGGAGGTTTAGCTGCTTGTGCAGTGGGGGGGAAAATGTTAAGAAAAATAATTGTTGTTTTTGCAAACTATCTATTTAAAAACTGAACCTCAGGAAGCAGATTTGTGTTCCAGTGCTTGGATGAATCAGAGCTTACAAAGTATAAATACACATTAGCAGGAGAAGACTTCCCATAACCCCTATGCTTATGTCTTCCCAGCCCGGGAACCTCTGAACTCCTGTTTCTCATTCCCAGTAGAAGCAAGAAAGCAACCCACAGTCAAAACGGAAGTGGTGGAGCTTCGTTCAGCTGAAGTCCAAACCCCGAAGGGCCTCTAGGACAGATTTTGTTTTGTTTTTTCTTTAAAAGCAGCTGATATTTAGCAGCTTACTTGTTCACTGTGAAACAAGCAGGTATAACATTTAGGAAGGTGGGGACCATACACTCTGCTTTCTTTGGCTCCTTTCTACCAAAGAAATATTACTAAATAAGTTAACTTTGACTCACTGACCCCTCAGATCAGCTAATAAAGATGAATCACATAGACCACAACTTGCTTAAGGGGCAGTGTAATCATTTTACTTAAAAATGATGTCAGGTGGTAATTTAGCAACACACTGGCTTCCAGGCTATTTAATTTCATTTAACAAGGAGGAAAAACATTGTAATTAATGAAGAGCATATACTTTAGTACTTCAGTGGAGTTGTTCTCAGTTTTTACTGTGTGTAAGCAGAAGGGGGAAGGGACGGAGGCGAAAGCTTGTTGCAAATGTAGATGCTCAGATCCTACCTTGGTGGGTTCTGATCCTACCGGGTCTTGGGATGGGCCTGGAGTTCTGCACTGAAGAAAGTGGGAGGCATGCTTCTTGAGAGTCTCACCTGCATTTAGTTAAGTAAAGTGTCCACCTGCCTCCTACTTCACAGTTGTCTAGAATCTGGGGCTAGTTTCTCAGGTAAAGGCATCAGCTTCAGGGTAATTCTCATCTGGTGTCTCGTGGTATATTCTAACCTTAGGATTCGAGCTGGTGAGATTCTGGACTTTTCTCTCCCAACGCTTCTTTAAGGAGGGCTGAGAACATCTCCGTGAGTACTGAAGCTCAGTCCTCTTTTCTACCCCTGACCCCAGCATAACCGGGCCTGCTTTGCTTCCTTTTCTCTCCGCAATCCTGGCTTTGAGCCGTGCCCACAGGAGTCTGACCTATGCCCTCCCACTACTCAGTGTCGGGACGGAAGGCTCGTCAAGGCAACACCCATGAATCTCAAGATCACCTCTCTCCTGGAATGAAGAACTGCAGAAGCTCATTAATTTTTTTTTTTTTTTCTTGGCACAAAACTACTTGGCAGCTATCCAAGGAATTCTGGAGTCCTGCAGAATCCAAGTTTACAAACCACCAGAACAAGGTATTACTTCAGACTGCTATTTGAATCTGGTGCTGTTTAACAAGACTGTCTCCTGGCTTATAGGGTCCCTACTTTTTTTCTGACCCCACCTTGCAGAAACCAGCTGTCTACCCACAGAGATTAATGACAAAGTATTGCTTCACCAAGGCAAGATGTCGTGGGAATCTAAACTCATCCCTATCTGGGTCCTTCTGAAGTACTTCAATGAGGCACCCAAACAAAACACTGTTGGGCACTCTTAGGGCTGGTAGAGACACTGAATCCTCTGGTGGTTTCTGTTCATGCACAGAGGTTCTGGGGACACTCAAACCCCTTCATCCATCCTAAAATGAGTTGCCTACCTATGAATAATCCCGAGACTGGTAGAAAAAGAGAAAACTTCCCAAGGACAAAAACAGAACATGCCTCTTCAACGTTGGCTGACCCCGTTTGTGTTATACCATTAAGTTCAGGGGCTTGTGGATAAGCCTGAATGCTAGGTGCTGGGGAGTGTTCTGAGAAAGGTAAGCTCTGGCTTCCTAACCAGAAGCAGGGAATTCCTGGTGACTCTGCACAGGCCCTGGAATGTGTCCATGTGGCTTTAACAACTCATCCCTTGCTGAAGAGGAACCAGAGGCCAGCTTCCTGAACCCCGCCATGTGGGAACAGACAAGGCCCCTGGAGCTACCGGGAACCTCAGCTCTTGCCCTGTACAGATATGGAGGACAGTTTGATATCAGAAATTCTCAGGAAGTCAGATATCCATCACCCAAAGTCTGCATGTTGAGGCAGCCCAATACTCACTCCCTGGGTCAAGGTGGTAACTAGATGGGCCCAAACATCAGACTACCCACTGTGTGGCAAAGAGAACCTCCAGGGATACGCATACACATAAAGCCATAGGGTGTGGTATATAATGACAGCAGGGTATCGCTATTAATCCAACCCCAACAGCTAGGAGGAAAAAACAAACGAGAGAGTACTAAGTCTCTGTCTTCACCCCACACCAATCCCAAACCTGTTTAAAACCCTGTTAGTGCAGTGGGCATCCCCTATGAGTGCTCCCAAACAATTCACCTCCACACTGCAAGCCATTAATCCAGTGGTATTTATTCAAGCAGTATTCACACTTGTCAAATAACCAGGGAATTGAGGGATCCCACAGCTCCCGCCTTCACAGCAGCCCCAAGGTATTTTTTTTTTTTTAAGAACTCAGATAAGCTTTGCTGTTTGAAAGCCTCCAAAAGTGCGTCACCCTGGCCCCTTCCAGATGCTCCATCAGACTGAATGAGCAGCACCAAACAGTGGGATGGAAAAGCCAGCAAGAACTACATAAGCTCAGAAGAGGCCACACTGTTCCATGTTTTCATACAAAAAATTTAATAAATATTACTTTTCAAAATTTATTGCCAGGAACAACACATCAGAGATGCATTCTTATGTTCATATAACACTAATAGGACAATACAAAGTATCTTCCCAGTCTCAACAGTGAACCAGGATTACTCTGTCTTATAAGCCTTTTTGATCTTGAACTTGGTAATAGCACTTTGATATCCTCACTTAAGGCAGGCAGTGTACTCTATGATAAATCTAAACAGTGATCTAACTGGACATTTTATGGTTCAAGTATTCAACTAGCTTATTAGAATACTCCCTAAATGCAGTAGACAACAACAGAATCAAATCTACAAGTGGTTCAGCATTACATACGAACAGTGAAAAGGAATCAGAATTTACAAAGTAAGATTGGTGTGCTTCCGCCTTCACACAATGAATTTGATACTTTGAATGAGATTCAACCACTCACATTCTGGCTACAGCAAATCATAGCTCAGTTCGTTCCCTTAAACTGCTAGGTAGCAGATTACCTGCCTGTCTCTTTTCAAGTCTAAAGCAGGAAAAAAAAAAAAAAAGAAAAGAAAAGAAAAAAGAACAAAGAAAAAGAAAAAACCTGTTCTAGACTAATTCTCAATCTGCCCCAGTCAGTCCTTAAAACGTGTCTTAAAGTGATGCTCTAAAGGAAGTGTTTGAACACCTGACGTCGGAAAGAAAAAATTCCATCAGTATTCCCAGGTGAAGAAGCCTATCTTATCCTTTCAAGAGAAACTACTATTCCAAAACACCTTAATTTTGGCTTACAGGCAACATGTAATGAGAAAAGTTCACCAAAAAGGAAAAAAAAAGTCATATTCTTACAACACTATCAAAAACCTTCAGTTCTAAACACATTACGTATAAATAAAAAGGAATGATGGTTTAAGGCTCTTGATTATTAAGTTAATAAATCAAATATACACAGTGATTAATAAAAAAATTATTTACATAACTATACAAAAATTCTACTTTTGACACATTTTTCCTCTTTAAATTCTTCATTTTACCAGCAACTGCTGACATCAAAGCCCCCCTCCCCCAACAACAAAAATACAATAAAAAAAATAAATAATAAAGTCATTTGTGATAGTTGCTGTGGTTCTGAGCTTGCAAAAAGGCACTTTCAAATACAGAACTACTTGTACGTCATCATAAAACCAATATACAAAAACAACTCAAGAGTCAATAAATATAAATAGAACTATGATCCTAATGCTGCGTCACCATTAGGACCGCTGGCACAAGTGGAAGCTCCTGGCTAGGGCTGGGCAGCTCCTGGGAGCCCCGATGTGTCGGCTGCAGGGGAATGTACACCCAGGCACATTCACTAGTTTTTGCATAGCATGAGCGCTGCACTCGATTTCCCAGCCAACCACAGAAACTACCAGGGCCAGTGGAAGCCAGCTTGTCGAAACTTAAATTAACACAGGATTCTACGTCAACAGCCTCAGACTGGAATACGACAACAGTTTAAAGAAACTACAAGCCCCGGGGTGCCCTCAGACTCTACCTATGGTGGCAGCCCACTGTCTGCTATACGATGTACTCCATCCGGTTCAAGCTCTGGGCACTTTCCAAGTCTCTGTTGTCCTGTTTGTTTGTCCAGTTCGGGTGTTTGGTTGGTGTGCCGCTGGGGGCCTTCTCCTCTCTGTCTACCAGTGTGTACACTGGCTGTTTGGCAAACCTGACTTTCTGCTGGTGTTTATCCATGTCGTCCTCCTCCACTTCGGAATTGTGTGTCCTTATTTTGGACATTTTGGAGTTTTTGTTCTCATAATCCTTAATGGGGACTGTGTTGGCTCCGTGTTTCTCAATGGGGTTTTTGATCTGGTTCAGCTGTTCCCGCACATTGTTGGTGGTGTTGTCCTCAGAGGCAGAATGCGTGTGGCTGCTGGGCTTCCGCCGCTTCCGAACACACCAATAGAAGGCTGTCACCAAGCAACAGACCCAAGCCACTGTTAAGACAGAGCTCAGCAGAGGAACCAGGAAATCTGTAAGAGAGGCAAAAGACCAATGAACTCAAAAAGAAGAGCTATCACCATGGGAACAGAAAAACACCAACAGTGGTTCTCCTGTATTCAGTTCCTGAGAGGGGCACTGTGGGAGACAAGTCCCTTTTCACAACTGCAGCTACAGTTTGTCACTTCACAGCTTGGTAAACTATTGCTGAGATGCTGGCCCTCTAAGATATTTGTCTGCAGAGGCACCTGCTAAACACAGTAGCACTCCTCTGGTCCCTCCCAACTTCACAGGACAGGGGTTGCTTCTGGTCCCAGGGAGTCTGGCTACTTTCGTGGCTCAGGATCAAGGCCAATTTCAGAGTCAACAGAAAACCAACACAAGCATTAACAAGGCAAACCCCCAGAGTCAGAAGCCCTGGTTTCTGATCATCAAAAGGGGAATTTGAATATCCTGACAGACCATCAAGCCATCCATCCAGTGAGTGACTCTCAGTGCTCAGGACCAGCTGGGCTAGCATCAAAAAAGCCAAAGCTGCCTTTGAGCAGCATCAACAGCTCGGAGCAGGTACTGCTCTGCCCCAGGACTTTGCAGTGGATTCAGATCACACCTCTTCTTCATGGGAGCTTGCCAACAAGATAGTACATACAGCGTGCTAGTGGGAGAGAAGGGTCAGGTGTATCTCTCTGCCTTCTTCAGCCAATACCGATGTAGGTTTTATGACCTTGGGCAAGGAGATTGATGGATCTGAGTTTTCCCAGTAGAGGGGCTTCTAAGATGCAAGAGGTGACTGACTGTCAGATCTTTCCTAGCTGATGGCTTTCCTGGACGGTGTGGTCAAATCCATTGTACAGCCACCAGGAAAGGATATGTTCCAAATGGACACCCACCTGTTCTGTTTTTCATAGGACGCCTCTGAACTCTGACTTCTGCAACAGCAGCAATAAGTGAGCTGTTTCCATCACGTTTACTAACAAGATCTATTATTTTATCAGTAATTTCCTTGATAGGATTCCCATCATCCCGGATGTCTTCTGCCGACTAGAAAAAAAGTGAATTATCAGATGGCAGTCATCACTCAAAATAACACCACAGCAAGGATAACTAATGCTTTCAATGCAGTTGCTGTTTGATATTGCCTAACTGAACTCCCTTGTAATCAAATAATGAGCAGTGAAATGGTCTTATACTCACAATGGCCACATGTATTTCATTGTTTGCTGACAGAGAAGGCTCACAGGCTATGTAGATTGAATATTCAGCAGAAACATTCTTCAGAATATTCAGATTCCTCAATTCACTGCAAATGTGCTCAGTGGTAAGACCCTGCAATGATTAAAAAAACAAAAACATGTAAACACTCGTGTAAAACAATGGAAAAAAAAAGGCTCCTGGCCTCAATTATCTAGATTCAAGCCTCACTTTGTTCTAAGAGACAACTTATGGCTGTAGAGAAGTAGATGGACCCCCTCATTTGCCATACTGCTTTGAAAGAAGCAGACACACTCCCACCCCCGGTTAAAGAAGTTACGTACCGGAGACATCATCTCCTTGTTGAAAGTGAAAGTGATGTTTGCACAGTTATCTTGGTAATAGGAGTCAGATGTGCACTTGGTCCTCACTGGCTGGAGACTGGAGGATCGGCATTCGCCCACGCCAGTGCAGGGGTGCACAAAGCACTGGTCATCAAGGACTGGAATGCAGCTCTGACCACTGGGGCATTCGCTGTGCCCTTTGTGGAGCCGGCAAGGTCTAGGGCCACACCAGACCTGTGGAGGAGAAAACAGGAGCCGGTGGCTTAGCAGGAATGTCTACCCATGACTAACACCCGAGAACTACAGCAACTTCCATCGCCCTACCTTGGAGCAGGCGATCCGTCCGTTCAGGCACTGACAGGTGTTACAGTCATCATCCCACCTGGTCCCATCAAGTATCACTCTCCCCATGGTGATGCAAGATCTCCCTGAAACTGAGAGGTGGAGACGCTTGAGGAGGAGGTTTCCTTTTCCACAGACTGGATCATGGTTCTGAACTTTTTACCCCCTCCCTGTTAAGAAATAGTTACACCCATGTCCTTTGTCACATGGTAACAGCTCCTCTTGCAATGTCAGGCACGGGCACTGGCCATCCCCACTGACTGCTCACTTTTGGTGTCTTGACTATAGCAGTGTCAGCAGATGTGACCTGAGAGACCCCTGAATGGAGCTTTCACAGTCAACTGCCTCCCCCCGCCCCCCCACCCCCTCCACCCCCACCATGTGCTTGCCATCTATTGTGAAAAGTACATGCCTCAGAGAGAGCTGATGACCAGTCAACCAGAACTGGAGCTGCAATCATTACTCTGCTCACCCATCATGCTATAAGCCACAAAAACGGATACTGCAAGCCACTGGGTTTTAAGGATTTAAGGAAGTTTGCTACACAGTGATTTTGTGGCAACAGAAATCAACAGCTACCTTCCTGCTGTTCCCTTCCTCCTTGAGCATGGTGCCCCCAGTGTGAACAGTCAAATGGTGACTGCAATGCCCACTCAACTCAGAAGTCACACAGGCAGCCAGACCCTGGCACACTTACCTTCATGGCATTTGGCACCACTGTGTCCCGGAGGGCAGATGCACTGGTAGCCATTGATCTCATCCACACAGGTGGCCCCAAAGGCACAGGGGGAAGACTGGCATTCATTGATGTCTAGGACAAACGGGTTCAAGTTCAGGCTTTAGTGGAAAGAGTTTTTTGTTTTTGACAAACATCGACAAAGTATCCAGATCCTAAGTACAAGCTTGGCGAATTTCCACATACACAACAAACAGATCACTCGTCGCTCATAAAGCCTCTATTGGCCACTGGCCCCCAAAGACCAGGCCTGTCCTGGCTTCTGAAGCCGAGAACATTTGGAGAGGCAGCATTTTTTCCTTAGGTTCTTTCTCTTCTGACTGTACCCTTTACAGCAAGGCTGGCAATCACTCCCTGATCATGGGTCAGAATGAAAATTTGAACTCCATTGGGCCATAGAGTCTGTCCCAGTGACTGGACTCTGGTGTCACCCTGTAAGTAGGTGCAGACAATGAGAAAGAGCAAAAGTGTAGCCAAGTGCCAATAAAACTTCACTTACAGAAACAGGTGGGACCGCTGTGGCCCCCAGACCGTCCTTTGCCAAAGCCTGATTTAGTAGGCAAAACAGATACAACCTATCCATCTAGCGCTGAAGTCCACCTCAGGCTGTGGGACTGCAAATACCACTGAAATTTCAAAGAATATGAGGAAAAGAACAACAACGTTCTGCGTGTGTGTGTGTGTGTGTGTGTGTGTGTGTGTGTGTGTGTAGGGAGGGGAGAGATGTTTTTAAAAGTAGAAAAAAAAAACCTCAGAATTCAGTTTTTCTCTCACTTTTTGATTCTAATCAGTTCTCTGGGGCCTAGACTACAGAACGGTCTCTAGAAGCCAGAGACCCAGCTGCCTTCCTGGACAACAGCTTGACCATCGTTTCATGCTACTCACGAGGGAAGCAAACACTTTCCTCAGGGCCCCCTCATAGCTTAGCTGTCATCCTATGGCTGACGTGCTCCCTGAGAACAAGGAAGGCTGTGCCACCCAGAGAATGAGCAGCGAGGGTATCAGCCAGGGGTATTTAAATCCAAGCTGGATGAAGGAGATTAATTGGAACCATGGTCTTAATTGCCCTTAAAGATGAAAGATTGGAATGCTGAGGAGGGTGGACAAGTAAAGCCATGGGAAAATGAGATACAGTGGTACTTACTTATCCTGCAGTCCGGCCCAGCAAAACCCGGGGCACATTCACACCGATACCAGTTGTCTCCATCCACGCAGGTCCCGCTGTTGTAACTAAGAAATCAAAGGTGACCTTTGTTACCAACATCCAGGTCTACAACCCATCCATCACATGAAGCCATGCCTGCCACAGACATCAGCTTTCACCCCAGGCCATATCTGCTGCTGACTGAGGCGCTTAAAGATCCTGATGCCTAGGTCCCACCCCCTGAGAATCTAATTTTCTAGGTCTCGGTTGCAGCCCAGGCACTGGGACTTTTAAAAGCTCCCCAGGTAATTCGCGTGTGCAGCCCAAGGTTGAGAATCATTGCTCTAAATGAAGACACAACCTGGATAATTAAAGTGTGGTCCACAGAGCAGCAGGACAGGGTCACCTGGGAGCTTGTTAGAAACTCACAGCCCCACTCCACAGATCTCCTGAATCAGAACCTACATTTTCAACTTCATCCCTGGAGATTCCCATCACCTTACAGCCAAGTACTAGCTTAAAAGGTTGCCACACTTACCAAGGCTGAGGACTGCAGTCATTGGTATCTGCAAAGAAAAAACAACTTAACTTTGGGGGTCTCCATCAAAATCATATTTATTTATTTCCATAACACTCAAATGATAAAGTCACACTTAACACCAGTCAGATAGGTTGAAAACCTAGTCTAAATTGGAAGCAGGCCTGGATCATACTCAGTTTCATTTGCCGTGGGATACATGTACACAGGAAGAGGCCCTGGTAGGGAATGGGGGCAGGGGGCGGGGGTGGAATGGAAGGAGGCAGGCTGCTGGTCAGACCCAGAGCTGGGAACAGAGAAACCATCTGTCCCCACTTATCTCACGGGTGACTTTCTCATGGCCAGGTCAGGGCTGTATCCCATCAAGTCATTAATAAGGACCCAGGTGATACAGAAGCAGACATCAAACAGCAGTGTTTCTGGTTTCGATTCCAAATCCCCAGGAGTGTCAAGGACAGGCTGCAGTAGCCCAGGAAGAATTCAAGGGAGGCCACTCACTTTGAGTACAAATAGGTCCCTCCCAGCCTTCTTTGCAGACACAGGTGAAGGACTCGCCGTTGACCACACAGGTGCCTCCATTATGACAGGGGCTTGGCAGGCAGCTACTGTTTCTGGCTGTAAGACAAAAGGTTAAGACCACCACTTCCTGAGGATCCAAGATGGTCTGAGAGGGCAAGAACCAGACCCAAGAGAATGATCATTGAGTCCCAGGAGCCTAGTGGCAGGAAAGCACAGATGATGGCCATGCACACAGCAAGTCCCACCTAAGGCAGAAGGTTACCTATGTTGCAGGTTGTTCCTTCCCAGCCACCAGGACACATGCACTTAAATGCATCCCCTTCATCATAGCAGGTACCGCCATTGTTGCATGTGGCCTCGTCACACTGGCTGTCACCTGAAGAAGAAAGACCTTCGAGCATGAATGTCTGTGCTGGAGAGCTCCCCTCCCACAGAAGACAGACAGGAGGACCCTGGCAGCTACACTTACGGGAATGGCAAGTCTTTCCTTTCCATCCATTTTTGCAGTCACAGTAAAAGTCATTGACCAGGTCTCGACATGTACCCCCATTGTGACAGGGGTTCTGGCTGCAATCATTTATGTCTAGAACCAAAGAGACACAGCTGAAGAAGATTCCAAGTCCATTCGTGATAATAAGGGGCATCTTTCCTATGGTGAGATCCAACCCTGGCTTTCTATGCTGCCTCCCGAGAACAAGTGAGTTGATCCTAGGACTTCAATATAATCACCCTTTTCAAGAAGTTCCCAGCTAGGAGGAATGAATACAGTTATGAAGACAGGATACAATCTTCTGGAATGCCCATGGCAATTAAAATCAAGATGGACAGAAATTACAATCAAATCAGAGAGGTTCCTTCCAGGCACTCATTCTAACTACCAATCTATTTCCATCATTCCCCAGCAGTGGTTCCTCCCCACTGTTGCCCAGAAGCCTTAATAAATGCCAAGGAGATACATGAGATGAGGCCATTACAGCCACCGTAATGGAAATCTCAGGAAGACCGCAAAGGAAGGCTTCCCAAGGGAAGGTGGTAACCTCGTTCCACCCCACCCACCCTCATCCCTCACCCTGGAGCCATCTGTTCCCCAAGGCCGCTGCAACTCACTGGTTTCACAGAAGGCCCCCTCCCAGCCGTCACTGCAGATACACTTGTAGGAGTTAACGCCATCGATGCACGTGCCACCATTTTTACAAGGGTTGCCCTCACAGTCGTTAATATCTGTGAAAGGAAGTGCAAGGGAAAATGAGGAGCGGAAGGGCACATCATGATGTCATCCAGCACTACCTGGTGACTTTCACAGCTGCCTCCTGAGAATGCGCCTAGAAACACCACCACCCTTTCTAGCCAGGGACTTCTAGAAGATACCTCCCGTTTTCTTTAAGACCCTCACACATTGGCTTATTTGGTAGGCCTGACTGGAGAAGAAACTTCTACAGAAAAGAGGGACCACTCGAATAAGTAAGATTCATCTTGGGAAGCTCAAGAGGCTATTGGTGGTCTTATCAATTGACTACTACCCCCATATGAGATCTAAACAAACCTTTACTGGTCTCCTCTAACTTTGTTTCTGACTAAAGCAATTCAAACACAAATGCTCCCCAAGCTCGGTACCCACTGGGCTCCCAATTCCCAGTGGAGTCTTACTTTCATGGCAGTAGGTGCCGGTGAAGCCTTTGTTACAGTCACAGGTGAATTTGCCTCCCGACTGGCTCTTGCACTTCCCATGGGGACCACAGACGTTAGAGGAGATATACCGCACCCCTTCAGGCGTATCGTTGGAGGCCATGGCCACAGTGCAGCTGTCAATCACTGAAGACAGGCTTGGGATCAGACTCCAACCGCACACCCACAAATAGCATTTCTAAGCAGAGGACTTAGCCCATGCCTGCCTGATTGGAGAGGGTCACTCTTGGGCTAATGAGTTAAGATATCAAGAGGCACTTGGGGACCAAAACCCAACAATGTTCCTATGATAGGTAAAATTAAGACTCCCGAGTGGACAGAATATTTTTTAAAGTTACTTGTACGTCGCACCTTAACATCTGATTTGTTAAATGCTTGTCAAAGAAGACAGACCACCTTCACACTTCATCTCTTTCTTTCTCGGTTTTCTGAGACAGGGTTTTACTGCGTAGCCCTGGCTGTCCTGGAACTCACTCTGTAGACCAGGCTAGCCTCGAAACACCTGCCTCTGCCTCCTGAGTGCTGGGACTTAGAAGTGTGCAACACCACTACCTGGCTCTCCTTCTCTATCTTAAGCAAAGCCAAAGGACAAACCTACGTAAGTTTAAAGTTATACTACCCAAGAGAGTAGCTATAGGCCAATGTACTTATTTTTAAATGAACTACACACACACACACAAAAGTGTCAAGTACTAGTGACTTTCTAAATGTCAGCGGCCAACACCCTGCCATGGCCACTGTAACCTATGCAAACCCAAAACTTCCCCACTGCGACAGAGGGCCACTGACAGTGCCCCTTGGAGTAATTCTTTTTGTCACAAACTCGGCCACCTCTGAACTGGAATGACAAATGGATTTCACATTCTCTCCCTTGGGCTACTCATACACGTGGGTCTCCCAACTGGCAGCCTGACAGATTAGCTCCATATGTTCTTGTTTCCCTAAGTGATCCGACAAAGTATTTCCCATCTGCAAGTCTTTCCTCCCCCCATAACCACTATTCAGGGGGAGGTGGCAGGAGGTAGTCTAGAGACAGACAGGTCCAGGGGATGGAGGTACCTTCACAGGGGGTTGTGCGACAGTGGTCTTTCAGGTGTGAGCAGTTCTTGCCCTCATAGTCCTCAGGGCACTTGCAGAAGTAGTCACTGGCACGATTGTAGCATTGGGCACCATTCTGGCAAGGGTTGGGCTCGCAGTAATCGATGTCCAGCTGTCAAGGGACAGGAGTACGAAGGAGAGGGTCAAAGGAAAGCAAGGGTGTCACCATCACGTCTCTGGGCAGTAAACAACTGACCCCTCCAACCACTTCTACACGGAGACACCCTACACACAACAGACCTATATAACCCTTAGGGCCTGCCATATCCCAGAAAATCATTAAATCACAGGGCAGAGTGACAGAGCAGAAACGGGGCTATGTAATGCGACTCAAAGCCAAGCAAACAGGCCACAGTCATGAAGAAGAAACTCATTCATCAACACCCGCTTCTACCCACATTTGTCTAACAGAAATTCCCTAGTCAGTAGGGTGCCAGAGGATGTCAGAGGCCTAAGCACTAGGGTAGGGTAGGGGGCTGGGGAGGATGGAGAGGGGGCAAGGGAGGGTGGAGAGGGGGCTGGGGAGGGTGGAGACGGGGCAAGGGAGGGTGGCGGAGAAAAGGTTTCAACGGTAAAGCTTGGCGATCTGCAGTTTTTGCCTCCACTCACCTGACAGAGGTTTCCAGAGAAACCAGTGGGACACAGACACTGGAATCTGTTGATTTCATTCTGACAGTGACCCCCATTCAAGCAGGGGTTGCTAGCACATTCATCGATGTCTCTTTCACAGTGATCGCCTGCATAGCCAGGTGGACAGATACAGCGATAACCATTAACCAAATCCTGGAAAAGGAGAAGGGGGAGAGAAACACATGCACATTTTCTATGTATTCGAAACCACAGAACGTCAGTGTTTTATCATGACTGCTGTAGCTCTGGCAATCCGCTGACATGGCCACATGCTAAGCTCTGGTGTGGACTAGCAGTTCTGAATTCATGCCTTTAAATGGCCCTCGAAGGCTAGGGTTGGTGAGAAGCTCAGCATTTCACCCGCATTTGTAATCCCACAGGGACAAGGCTCTCCTAGTATCACATACAAATCTTAAGATTGTTCCCATTTAAGCAATGACTTACGTACCCGACAGGAGGCGTCATTCTGACACTGGCCAAGGCAGTCATTAATATCTTAAAAAAAATAAATAAATAAATAAACAAGTCATCATGTTAAAGAGGCTCATAACATTCAATCGGGCTTACCTGAAAAGTACAGGGCTGATAAAAGTTTCAATCAGATTTCCCTGTGCTTCCGGTGAGATAAAGTTTTTACACTGGGTGGGGACCCTCCCTAATCCTCCCAGACAAGGGAGTGAAACTTCACATCATTGTTTTAATCACCTTATCAGAATATGCCCAATTTTAGCAGCTAACAAGCCTGATAAATTGTATGTTTTCCTTGCTGTGCTAGCCTGACCACTCCCTCTCCAAAAACATCCCCTTCCCGCTATAATATAAGGTTTTCCTTCTATTCAGCCAGAGAGTGCCTGCACAGCTCATACACCGCGCACCGCGGCGGCAGCGGGCTCCATCCCTCCCCTACTCTAGTGCTTAGGCCTCTGACATCCTGTAGCACCCTACTGACTAGGGAATTTCTGTAAGACAAATGGATGGCAGGGGGATAAATAGATAAGAGACACCATCAACCAAGTTTCACAGAGAGAGAGAGAGAGAGAGAGAGAGAGAGAGAGAGAGAGAGAGAGAGAGAAATCAAAACAGACACAAAGTCACTCACTTATGTCACAATTCTGACCCATCCAGCCAGGCAGGCAATCACAGTAGTAGCTGGCAATCAGATTCTTACAGGATCTGGCATTTACACAAGGTTTGGCCTCACATTCATTTGCATCTGAAAAGAAGCACGGGTGAGCACTGACAAACGGGGGTTTGCACCTCCTCCCCCGCACCATCCTCTTGAAAAGAAACACCATAGAGCTGGTCTGAAACAGCAGACATTTTAACAAGCTAGCTAAATAAGAAAGAGTAGGTGTCCTCTATTTGGAGCATGGGAGCCCTCTCCCCAGCCATTATCCAATAAGGGACTCTAATTGATAACTTTCCTTAGGGGTGCTGGCTAACAACCAGCCCCCAACAGAATGGCGGAAAGACACCAGGCAGTTCTGGGCAAAATCCAGTGCAGCCCCAGTTGCTGGGGTTTAAATGTGGCAAAGAGAATGCGGACAGCTCATCCCTCAAGAGGTCATCCCTGTTGGGAACCCAGCTGAACACTCCTCGGACAGACCATTGACATGGTTCAAGGAATCCCAGGACTTTCCCACAGGACCTAAAAATGCTAGGCCATTTGCATGTAAGTTATTTCTCCCAGGCCCATTAGACCCCGATAATAAATTACTTAGTATGATGGAGTGCAAATACACACACACTCACTGCTGGCCACATGCTCATCTTTCCGCACAGCTCTAATGAGCAGAGCCAACCTTGGCTAAGAATTATGGTCACAAGAGTTTTCTTACCTAACTGACATGTCTTGCCAGTCCACTGGGGCGGGCATACACACTTGAATCCATTCACCAGATCCTGGCAGGTGCCCCCATGGGAACAGTTATTTGGAGAACAGTCATCAATGTCTGTCCAACCAGAACAAGAGAGGGGCAGCAGTTTAATTTCATTTGATCCACTTGGCAATTAGATAATGCAGCAGCACCCTCCAGAAGAAGAGCCTTCACCTAGGAACTGGACGTCTGCTACAAGTCTAAGGAAAGCCATGAGTAAGGAAGGTAATGAACAGGCCCAAGCCTTGATTTTAGCTTTAAATCCCCCACTGCCCTAGTTCAGTTAATCCGTCCCTAAGCAGCGAGGGAAAGAAATGTAGTTGGAGACATACAGAGCATCAACTTAGTGGTGACAAGGGACATTCGTATCTGCTTTATCTTTACTTTTAAGAGAACTCTTTCCTTCTTGGCTCAGAGATCAAAAAGAAGAGGCATGGAAATGTAACCTTCTTACACATGGAAAATCTTATTCCTGTGAATTGCTTACAAGTTTTCCCCAAACTCACATACACAGAGGCTGCAAAAGGCCCCATCAGAGATCTCATTCATTTATAATGTGTGCCACACTTGATTTATAAATTTGCACACTGAGACTGACTGACAATCCTCACAGAGGAGAACTGCTTCTGCCCCGGTTAAAGAGGGCACAGGAAAGGTTGAAAGGACTGCTGGGGCTTCAGAAGTCAGGGCAAGGGCAGGGGCACCTACTACCTCCAGAACCCACATCCTTAACCACGCCACATACTGCTCCTAAGGTGCCAAGGACAGTGGTTTTCAGGCTTGGCTGAACCCTCATGCTCCAGGAACTCATTAAAGACCACAGATTGCCTAATTCTGGTATTGTGTGTGACCAGAGCTCTTCACTGAGAAGCACACCAACAACATGGTCAAGCCTCACAGCCAAGCTGCAACTCAACTCCTTCTCTCAAAGCCTTCTGACAATATTCAAAGGTTGATCTGAATTCTCGTACCACAGGACTAGGGGAGACAAGTCCAAAACTCACATGCAAGGGAATCCGATTCTATCCATCACAGACACATCACTAGTCACCTTGGTGGTTAGGAAGGGGATTCTGGGAATCGTCCAAGTGCTATTGGACCACGCACCAAACTGTTGAATGTACCCACTCGTCCTCTCCCACCAAGGTAGATGTATCACTAACGTGTACACTGGTCAAGTCCAGGTCTCTCCCACAAACCCTCTCTTAACACAATAATCTTTCAGAACAGACACGTGACAAAACCTGGGACTGACTTACTTGTGGAACAGGTGGGCCCAGTCCAGCCTGGAGAGCACTCACACTCAAAACCCAAGGAGGTCTCCTTGCAGCTGCCTCTGTTGTGGCAGGGGTCAGAGAGGCAAGCGTGCTCAGCTGTGTAACGAGAAAGCGGGTCAGTGAGGGAGGACAGCATGTGGCACACCTTATTCCTTCCCTTCCTGCCACCATCCAGTCTCCTGCCTTGGCGACTAGCCTAAGCAGATAACAACAACAACAAAAGCAAGTTTGTGATGTAACTCTGCTGTGGGGTGACGAGGGTAAAAACTTTCCAACTAAGCTGTCTCAAGTCAGATTTTCAATACCTGCTAGAGCCGAGGTTCATTTAGAATCCCGCAACCTCCACTGTCAACACCACCTCAAAGCACTAGGGATTTGGAGACGTGCCATAGGCTCACAGAAGGGCTGGGATAACAGGGGCTGTTTCATCTTTTTTTTACAGGTGTGTTAAGTGTACTGATTTTTCTTTTGGGATTTTTCCGTTTGTCATGGTTCTCCATGAATGTGTGTGAAGGCTATTATCAAAAAACAATGCCATCTTGACTAATTCTAAATAAAATAAGCTAGCTTCTGTTCATCAGTTGTCTAGCCCTGTCCTGCATTTGAGTCACAGAATTTAGCTACAAATAAACCCCAAATCCTTTGGTGACCATCAATGTTGACACCTCAAGCTACCACTTCCCAGCTCCAAATTTTATTTTATTTTTTTAAGAATTTCCTATTTTGTACTTTTGATCATATTCACCTCCTCCCCCAAATTCTCCCAAATCCAAACCCCCCTTCCCTACCCACCCAATTTTGTGTCTTTAAAAAAAGAATGAAACAAACAAAAAAACTATTTGATTTTCAAATGAAGTGGACAGAAAATGAAGGCAAAGGGGTCCCGCCTAGCTTGGGCCACTTACCAATTTCACAGTTGGGTCCTGAGTAGCCCTCAGGGCAGGAACATTGGTATTTGTCAGGACCAGTGTTGCTACAAGTTCCCCGGTTGAGACAAGGCTGATGAGTTCCACAGTAATTCAGATCTGCCCAAAGACCCGAAAATTATGAAACGAAACAAAACAAAAAACTGCTAACTGGTCCCAGTTCTAGGCCATGCAAGTTTTAAAGATATGGCTCACCCCAAATAATCAACCTACAACTTTAAATTCAAACAGTCCTACTAAGAGGCCTTGTAGAAAGTTAAACAGGGCCAGGGCTGTACCTATAATAGTGGGTAGGGCACTAGCATCCACAAGACCCTGGGTTTAGCTCCAGCAACACCAGAAAACCAGAAGTGGTATTAATGTCGTTCTACCGCGTAACCTCAGTTCCCCCAACTGCTGTCAAGTTCTCACGCCACCCCAAGGCTCCTCTGTGGTCGTACCTTTGTCACAGAGCTGTCCACCCCAGTTGGTCTCACAGAGGCACTGCCAGGGCTCATTGCACGTGCCGTGGACACATCCCGGGTGCGGGATGCACTTATCGCAGTACAGGCCCTGCCAACCATATTGGCACCTGCAGACAGACAGCAAACCCCTTCCTTAGCCTTCTGAGCAGCCAGAGACGCACATAATTATAACACACAGCTATTTGTTTTGTCAGGAAGGACAGGATAGCCGACTTCTCAGACTTGCAGGGAGTTCTGTGTGAACACTTTCACAGTTGGGACAAAGGGTGTCCTCTCAGCCTCCCCTAACAAAAACAGAGTTGTCTGGGGAGCAGCCAGCATGGGGTGCCCTCCACAAAGCCATTCTCTTCCCAGGCTCCCAGGAATGAACTAAGGGGTAGGGACTGGCATAAATCAATCCCAGGTCCTAGTCAGGACAGACCATACAAGGGGAAGGAGCTTCTGGCGACCACAGCCATACAACCCTGCAATGCTGCACGTGAAGCCCTACTCCGTACAACCTCAGTGCACAGAACTCAATGAGACAAGAGGGCGGCAGGGGAGCAGCTCACTGGATCTGTAGACTCAAACAGGAGGGAAGGAGAGCAACCTCATTACAAAGACGTAGATCTCTACACCCATCTCTGTAGGAAGGGGGGGGGGGCAAGAGTGCTAGGAAACAATCCCATAGATAATTCATGACCCATTACCCCGGCCAGGCATGCTGATTTATAGTTATTTCTCACTTTAGAAAGTAAGAGGGGGAGGGGGAAGACGGGGGTCAGCTTGGTTTATGTAGTCTTGGGGGAGTTGAGTTTCCCTTATAAGTACCTTGTTCAACAGACTCCTTTGAGGTCACATGGAACTTTTGATGCCCAAACAGAAACACAAACATAAACCTTCACCTGGGGTAGGGGAGGGCAAGGTCTCCAAGCCCTCTGCAACTTGAACCTCCCTCTCAGAATCAGTCTCAAAGGGGCTGGGGAAAGGCGGGGGCCGGCAAGCAGCCGGAGCATGAAGATGGAGCAAATGTAGGTCCTGCAGAATCAGCCCAGAGCAGAGCCTAGGGAAATGCAGGGTCAGATCCAACTCTGTAGAAACCTCTCAGCTGTGACTCTGGAGGAAGGAAAAAAAAACAAAAAAACCCCCACCCCCTGGTGGTCCTCCCTCCCTCCCCAACCAGAAGGAAGGGCTTTCAGTTCCAGAGAGCTGGAGGCAAAGAGCAAATCCTGGTCATGGGAAAATTATAGAAATCTAGCTATTAGCTAATCACCCAGGCTGAGAAGCCACTGAACCCTTGAGAATCCTGACTACTTCCTAACTTCTCAAGACAGCCATCCGCACCCAAACACTGACAGCCACCAGAATGTGGGGCTGAAAGTTAATCAGACACAGGCTTCTGCTGTCTGTAAACTAGATCATCAGCTGAAATGACAGGTGACTATTTAAAAGACTGACCTAAGAACAAAGTATGTCATTTGGTGGGAATAATTTTCAGAAGCAGATACCCAAGTTAATGGGAGGTAGGAGGGTAGGAAGCCAGTCTGTCAGATCAGTATTCTTAACTTAGAAGACATAAGGGAACTGATGTCTTCCCTCAATGTCCCAAGTGAAGGATGGTTATGCTTCTTTAGTTTGCCTAATAAAACCAAGCAGGACAGCTGAGGACCCAACCTAACCTCCTAATTAATGAAGGTTCAATGCCCAAGCATAAAAAAGCAACCACAGGAGGCCATGGAGGACTTCAAACAAAAACAAATAAAAATCCTGACCCTAACAGAGACATCTACCAAGTTATTCCAGTGTAATGATAGATGATTAGCATTCTCATGAGAAACTGAGAGACTTTCCTGAGATGATGATTCATAATTAAGTTTGATATTTTTGGCAGGCTGGCACTAAACCAGCCTGTATACCCAGAAAGGGGCAACCCGAGTCTAACTGAGCACAACAAAACCAGTGAAGTCAAGGAAAAAAAAAAAGTCCATGTAATACATAATCCAAAAGACAACTTACAGGTAACTCGCCATGCAACTATTTCTGGAGCAGGACCCAACCTGAACTTCCTTAGCTGGAAGGTTCTGTTTTGATATTCTTTCAAGGCAGAGAGAAGGAACTGGGCTGAGAGACTATGCAAATGGCGTGTGGGAAAGTTGCACCTTAAGTAAATAAGGGCACTGGTGCGTGTCTGGGCAGGGAGTGGGAGGTGAGACTTGGAAGGAGAAAGGGCTCAATTCTGGAAACAAAGCCTGTTGTTCTGGCTGGGAGGGACCTCCCCTGGCCAGCAGTATGTTTATTCTGATGACAGTAGCACACATCTCAGTCGGCTGGCTGATACTCATCTGAGCTGGGAGCAGGCTCCAGGGCCCGAGCATAACTGGCACTCTTACTTTCTCCAGAACAACCGCCATTAGCAGAGTCACTGTAGGTGGCTTTCTGCTTGGTCTAGGACAGAGATGCTGTTAGACGACGCCACAGTCAGCTGCGACTAGGCACATCTGTAGTGGGCAAATCCTGTTCACGCTTCCTGCACATCGACTTGCAGAAAGCAGGAAGAAACAACTCCAGGACAACCTGTTCTTAGTTTGCTTCCAGCTGCCTTGAATCTCGCTTCAGCCTCAAGTCAGCCCTCCCAAGGCTCAGGAAGAGAACACAGGGCGCAGTTAAGAGTCATCAAGGTCAAGCGTATAAGTGACCAGTTAGAGCAGTAGCCGCCTTCACGGTTACTAAGGGAGAAATCACTCAGTGAGGTTGTCAAATTCACACTCCTAGGCCCAACTAAGGGCTGGGAAGTCAGTGGCAGTAGGGTAGCGCCAGGAATCTACACTTCCAACAGTTCTCTGTTAATTCTATAGTTTGGGGACAACACAACCACCCTCAAAAATCAAGAACTACATTTCAGTGAGAGCCCTGGGTACCTCATTCTATGAGTTTGTGCCTTTAGACTGTTCAGAAACCACCCTTGGCTCAAGCCAGAGCAGCCTTCTAGAGCAAAGGCGACAGGACTGAGGGGTCCACTTAGTGTCTCCTTGGATTTGCTAATTCTTAAAGGCTTGGGGGAGAATAAAGCGTGAGGCCAGTCAAAATGCCACGGACACCAAAGGTATTTCCTGAAACAAGGCCTTTCCAAATTGGCATAATGTACATTTCAAAAAGCCCCCCAAACCGGCATCGGAAGGGGAAACAGGCAGGCTAGGTTTCCGCTTGGCTTCAGTATTGTCCCGGACCATAAAGAACAGACTTCAAAGGCCAGCAGCAAAGTCTACATTCATCAGACTCAACTGAGCAGATTCCAGCACAGCCATTAACCTCTCAGCACCGGCCCAGCTCCCGCCTGCAAAGGGGCCAGGAGATTGTACTAATCCCATTCTAAAGAGCGCTGGACTTTCGCCTATTGATGGGAAAAGTGGGGGAGGGTGACAGAGGAAAAGCCAGGGTGGAGGGGGAGGCACAAGGAAACAAAGCTACATCCCAGTCCAGTCCATCAGCACTCAAGGAAGATTACAAACACGTCTTATCAATTTACGGAACAGTTAATACAGGAAGATGCCAGCTACGCCCGTTAAGTCTTGTTGGTTTGGGGTTTTTTTGGACCAAAGGAGAAGTGCATTCCACCAAACAGCTGGTATGATTTAATAAGCTTGGGATGTGCCTGTTTTGTTCCCCCCACCCACCCACCCATCTTTTTCATCCTCCAAAGAAAAAGAGGCACATTCACAATGAAGTCAGTCTCTGTGCTGCATCCAAGAGAGAAAAAAAGGAGAAATTACTGAAGATCAGTTGGTCATTTACCTGCAGTCACCGGGGAGCTTGCAAGAACCATGCTTGGGACTGCAGCCCTGTCGGCAGATAGCTGCAAAAGACCAGAAAGTTTCATTAGTTCACAGCATTGCCTACGCCTTGCAGGCCACTGTCGTGAGAATGGCTTAGTGCATAAAACTGGGGACCCAAATAACAAATGCAGATTTAAACATCAAGGCCATGTTAGCAGATCTTGAAAGTACAATACTGCTTAGAGACAAAATGAAGATACATGATAGGGGAAATCCCTTATCATGTCTATTCCTTGAGCCTTGCCTGGGCCCAGTTCCCCTCACCAAGAGACAGATAAAGACATCCTGCCTTCCCACCTTAACACTGTCCCACCACAGGATCTTCAGGGGAGCCTCCCACTAAATGCCTGGTTTCAACAATCCCACAGGGCTAAAGAACAAGGCAGGCTAATCTTGTGGCCAAGTAGCCTCACAAAGCAACTCTATACTCGCTCATGGGAAAGAAAGAAATCAAGCAGACACTTAGAAAAAAAAAAAAAAAAACACTGACATTAGAGAATTTAAGTAATTGCTGTTTAATTTTAAAATGCAATTATTTAAACTATATTGAGCAATTCCTCCTGTCATCAGTTCCAGAAGTGCCATCCTTTAAACGAGACTACTATCATACCAGCACTGAAGAAAAGACTACTGCCCTAGAGGCCATATGCCCTCTCATGCCCCATCCCTCACAATTCAAAGATAAACAAAGGAGTTTATTTCATTATTGTGCAAATCAGCAAGGTACATTATATGTCCGTGAGGGCATAGCATATGACCTGGGATCCCCCACTCTATTTGCTAGAAATTAGAATTACTTCATTTTAGTAGCATAAGGGACAAAAGACAGCAAGGGACTCTAAAGGCTTAGACTCCTTTGGACGGGTTCAATCGTAAGGAATATGAAAGTACAAGGTAACCATCTCACACCCCCCTCCTCCACCTTAGTGCTACAAAGATGCCCAGGGAAACTTGCAGCAGTGACACGTGAGCCCAGGGGTGGTCATTCCCCATGGCATTGTCTGTTCAACCATCACTGGCCTAGCCTGTTCCTGTTTGGCATCAGGCTCCTCAGAAACAGTCTGAGGCGGAGATGTGGTAATAGGAGAGAGGAATGGGGAGGCAGATGAGACTGAAGGAGGAGTTGAGCAAGGATATGGCCTCAGCTGGGGTCTGATTTCAGCAAGACCCCAGGGGAACCCCTGGAGTGTGAATCTTATTCCACAGGGTTAAAGCAAAGGGGCTGGCCTTTGTAACACCCCCCTCCCCGTGTCAGTCATTCAGTCACTGTTCCCCGGCAAGGATGGGGCAGAGAGTGGCTCCTGCTTGGCCAAGGACAACTCCCTGGAGAAGGAGCAGCTGTGAGCTGTTAGCAGCCAACAGTCACAGCAGCTGGGGGGTGGGGACACCAGCTGGTAGAGGGGATCCGGACAGGGCACCAGCAGAATCTTCTACACACAGCATCTTCATGCTTTGGTCCAAGATAACAGTAACATCCCACCCTGCCACCTGACTGCTGTAAGGGTGAGAACTTGGCACCAAAAGTGACAGGCCAATGGCATTTGTCAATCCCCCCAGCTGCAGGCACGCATACCTTTGTTACACTCAGGACCCATCCAGCCTTCCATGCAGGTTTTGTTGCCATTCTGGTCACAGGCATAGTGTCCAAAGAAGTCATCTCTGGGCCGACAGAACTTATTGCAGCCAAAGCCATAGTAGTGGTCATCACAGGTCACTCGGATCTGATACTCAAAGTGGGCAATCCCCGTATTTTGTTTCAGTGTCTGCCATTGCCGGCTGGGGTTTATCATGCCTGAGTGAGAGGCCTTTTCAATTATGCTATCAGGTTCTAGAGGGGGAAAAAAAAGATGAAACTCATTAACGTTCACATTAGCATCTTCTGCTCTGACAATTTTGGCTACCTTCGGACTATAAACAAACACACACAGTACAAAAAAAAAAAAAAACAAACAAACAAACAGTTATGGGAAAAGCTGTACCCTCTTCCCTGTATGCCAATTCATCACTTTAACTCATTGCCACATGCTTCATATATTTTCTTGCCTGGAAATACCATTAAATAAATGCAACTCATCCCTGATCTATAGGCACTCAAGCCATTGAAGTGAGCCTCTTGCTATTCAAAGCTGCAACAAGCATGTTGAATGCATCCACTCATGACTGTGGAGCCAGCAGCAAGAAATACCCTAAGACCGTTAGTGCAGATTCGGAATATGTACACAGACAACAGTCCATCCACGGATGATTCCCCAACTACCTGCCAGCAAAGCCTTTCAGGTCTGTCTTCCAACAGCACAAAGAACTGCATCAGCAGCCGTACCATAGTCTGATCTCCACACAATAGATAAAACAGTGTCTGTTTTAACTGGCCTTCGGTGACAGTGACCATTTGTATTTGTTCCTCTGCTGTGTCCTTTGCCAACTTTCCGAACATATTGCTGCTGGCCACACTAATTTGCAAAAACTCCTAAATGTTATAGAAGGCTGCTCCTCAGCAAATTTTACTTTTAAAGAAATTTTACTATTCCAGGTAAGGTTAGTGACCTTTATTTCCATTTTACTCTCAAGTTTCTCTTGGAAAAGCTCTATTTTCTCCACTGAAAGCCAAGGGGTGGATTGCAATACATGAAAAACAAACAAAAACATTCATAAAGTCTTTCAAGCTGGCATTCCATTAGCAGCATCAAAAACCTTTCACTTTTCTCATAAGCTTACGCCAGCAGATGTGAGAGTAATTTGGCCTGCAGACAGGTAGGTTGAGGCATCATCATGTTTGTGTCTGTTTTAAGTCAGTCTCCTTAAAAATGCCTGCTAGGCAAAGTAAATGTCTAGAGTCCAAGCAGTTCTCAGAAGCAATAAGACCTGGCCTCTACACTGAGGTCACCTGCAATCTAGTCTCAGAGAAGAGACAGGTACTAAAATAGCTCCAAACCCCAGGAGCAAGGAGTGCAGAAGGATGTGAGCAGACAACAGGGCTCTAAGTCAGCACTCAGCCTGGTGCTATGTTTGTTTTCTTAAACCTGCCAGTCATCACCTTGTCAAATTCAAGGCCACCTTGGAGAGGCAACTTAGGACCTACTTGCAATGTCTTTGTGATTCTTGCACACCCACACCACTGTTTTTCTAGGCCTTGGGCCTGTGCTCCTTGACAAAGCTAGACAAGCCCTACAGGTGACCAGGGGAAGAACTCTTGGGTGGCTCCATACACAACCAACACAGGCCCAGTCAGTCTGGACTGTGGTGTGGGCAGGAAAGGCCTTAAACAAGCCCATGTACCTTCAGGCTTACATCCAGCAATACACAGAACCACGTGCAAGCAACACTGTACTTGAGTTTTTGCAAATATACACAGCCAAAGAATGGCAAAAACACCTCTCCATTAACTGCCTGTTGGTTTTGCAGGTTCAGTTAAGCAACGTAGTGGGCTATAAGAGATTAATGAAGGAACTGTTAAACACAGTAGCCAAGTCGCAAAGGTGTCTTAGCTTCTCTCGGGCTGATATCAACAATAATTCAGACCAGAAGTCAGGACCAGAGTGCTAAATGATGTGGAACTCTGTAGTTGAGCGTACTTTCTACCTACTTTCAGGAAATGCTGTGAAGATGATAACTTCAGAATCCTCAGTAAGGCTAACAAAGCTATGGAAACAACTCCACACCCACTGAGGCAAGAGGCTGCAGTATATGGCATGCTCTACACTGTCTGAGTTATGGAGTCTGAGTTTACTGTAGGATGATTCTACACTGTCCCCTGACTCAGCTCTCCCATTAGTTCAGGCCACTAAGTACCGGTCCCAGGGGCAGCTCACCTAGGGTAGTTCCAGCCTTAGGACTGGAAAGGAATCTTATCACACATCCCAGTACATTTCAGTGGCATAAAGATGCATCATGAAGCATACACATGTCCTTATACACCAAGAAGAAAGGAGGAGGGAACACGAAGAACACAGCTCAAGGACCACCCAGAAAACCTAGATAGTGGCCTTAGCTGAGAAGTCTAAGCTGTATGCAGAACTTTGTCTCAAGGATTCCTGGTTATGCTTACACATCAATCAATTAAACATTACCATATACTGAAATCATTTGCTCAGGTAGAATAAGAGAAACTTGGATCTTTATATTCTACAATCCTGATCCATATTAGAAAGGACTGAAAGTCTGAGGGTGGGAGCCAGCCTTGGAACTTCAGAAGCACCTGAGCTTAATCTAGTCTAGACTCTGTTCAGTAGGGTTAATTGCAGAGCTGATGTGAAAAGGAATTCTGTCTCCAAACTCAGGGATTTCCCTAGAAGTTACATCCAAAGCCAGGGTGTTTGCAACTTGATGAGCTACCAAAGGACAGCCCACACCATTTGGCTCCTTGGCATCCTCAAAGGCTTTGGAAGGGCAGAGGGTAAAGAAAACAAGGAGCCAAACATCCCGGGAAGAACAAACAGTACACATCAAGGTCCTGAGACAAGAAAGAAATGTGATATACTCAAGGATAAAAATGGATAAAGAATGCCTAGGATATAGACATGGTAGACATGTGTGTTAAGACAAGCCACGAGGAAAAGGAAGAAAAGGCACACCAAGATCTGACCCAAGAGCCATGAGAAGCCATTAAGCAGTTGGCTTTCACTATTAGGATGACCACCAAATGTTATGCTCAAGAAAAAATAAATATGGAACAAGAAGGGAGATGATATTGGAAGTTGACCAGAGCCAATGCTAACTTGGATACAAGCAGGCAGCGTAGTGGACCAGGGCAGCAGCAGCAGACATGGCAAGAAGCAGCTGGATTCCTATGGACAGTAAAAGGACAAGATTGTTCAGAAGTTGGAGGCTGTGCAGATATGGATGATAAAAGAGGACATAGGGGCCTTCCAGATGTACGGCTTACGGCACTGGTGGTCCAAATACTAGTGCTTGTCACCCAGAAAGGGGTCCATTAGAGGGGAGTGCTCTTAGAGAGGACACACCTCCAATTTGCTCTGACCACTGAATTTGTGATACCTCGGAAACATGGACGAAAGATAAAGAGGGTGAACAGGAACGAAAATAAACCACCAAACTCATAATGTAAGTTTCTTTAACTGCAATGGGCATCTGCGACTATATCAACCACTCTTCCTAGAGAGTGAGATCTGAAAGCACTTTGTTCTCATCTCAGTTTTCCTTGTCTCCTGTCCAGGGACTAGTTAGCCTAGGAAAAGATATCCAGGAATTCCAAAGTGTAGGGATTTCCAGTGCCTAGAAATGTGGATGACTGTGGGGAGCTGTGGATATGCTGCAGGTCCCTGGAGGCACAGCTCTGGAGTGTGAGATGACAGACAGCATAGCAGAAGTTCCACAGATGCCGGGGAAGGAAGCCTCTCCCAGGTCCCTATCAGACCTTCTGACCTGGTCAAGGATGGATATTGATCCATCCATTGGATTATTTGAACTGCCAGTAGAATACCCTTCCTGTACCAGTGTACAGAAGGTCCACTTCTTCTACTCCCCTGTGCATTGCATTGTACATAAGGGAGAGTGATAGAAGAGCTCACTGTTTGTGGGAGAAGAGAACAGACAGGTATCCATGACCTTGGCTGGCATCAACCATAAGCAAGACCAGCAAAGAGCCCTACCAACACTGTCAAAGTATACATGTCCTTCACAATAAGATAGCTCAGATCCTGGCCTTCCACAGGCTCCTTCCTAGGCAGAGCTACAGTCTAAATAGCTGGATGCCAAAGCAAGAGGACATCCCAAATGACAGGCAGCCTGCCTCACATCAGGGCTGGGCAAGGATTCTGTGACCCGAAGAGGCCCAAGGATCCAGCCATGCTGAACTGCCCACTGAATTTAAATGCAGTCATCACTGTGCCCATCTGGGTGCTGACTACCTTCAGCTACAGAAGAAAAGCATAGTGATGTTGACAAGAGAGGGAGATGTTATTAGTAGTGGGAAAAAAAAAAAAGAAGAAGAAGAAGAAAGAACTGGTAAGCCAGAGAATCAGAAGGCATAAGACATTCTGGGAGCATAGGGCAGAGGTAAAAATGTGGATTCTTCCTGAACAGAACAAAAAATTTCAGAATCATGTTTTCCAATGACAAGCCCAGCTCTGGTGATTAAAAAAAAAAAAAAAAAAAAGGAACTCTATTTTGATGTGAGGGAAAACATGTTAAGTTATAGTTGACCACTGTCATCAGAGCCCACCTTCACTGCCTCACCTCCCCCAACGCACCCCTCTGCAGGCCTGAAAAGCAACCTGCCTAGGAAACAGAGCCATCTTTCAGAAGGGACAGGGCAGGTCATGACTTCAGGGGCTCTGAAATTCTGCTTCAATGGGAGGTTTGTGGTGAGCAGTGTGGGAAACTCAGACTGGCTTGAGGCTCACCTGCCCACCAAGTGAAATTTAAGGTTGGTCTTTAGAGCCCAGCACCTCCCTCCACAGCTTTATCTTTCTGATGAGAGATTAAATGCTCACTTCAAGTTTAAATGGACTTTTCAGAAGTCACTACTTTGATCCTTTAGCAGTCTACAAGGTTTTAAAGTTGTAAAACCATTAAGATCTCCATCCAGAGATAATCTAGGTCCCTTTTTTTTTTGCAAGGACTGAGTAAACTGGGAGTCTATTCTGGCTACTTAATATTTCAGATGAAGTTCTAGGAAGTTAAGGAATAGGCTCCACAGACAGGTTCAGCCGGGGTGGGGGTGGGGGTGGGGGGGGTGGAGTGGGTGGGGGAGGGGCACTGGGGACTTTTCCTCGGGGAGATCTGCCAAGCACTGCACTTCCCAAGCGCGTTTAAGAGAAGAATTCCCTGATGAGATACTTACGAACAGTGTCGTTACTGGAATCCCATGCCTCCACCAGCAAAGTGTAGGACCTCTGCAAGACAGATAAGCAACGTTCAGTGATTGAGACAGAGGGGGGTCAACGCTAGGATGCTGCAGTCTCTGGGCTCCCTGTGTGTCCTGCCGACCCAAAATAGAAAGCCAAAAAGGCAGCTGGGTATTTGAAGGCAGACCAGCCTCCGCTTTTCTCTTCAGCACTCACCCCAGGTTGACAACGCCTCTCACCCGGCAGGGGCACCCTGGGTCTCAGACCAAGCAAGCAAGCAAGCAAGCAGCCCCACGTCCTGATCAGAAAACAGTACCTCCCTATATGGGAACACACAGCATATAGGTTTCCCAAAAACTTTTCAGTCCCTAGTTCTAGGGCATAAAAAAAAAAACCCACACAAAGAATTTATCCCAAGCCAACCTACTCAGGTATTTGTGCGGGAGAACTGCTAGGGTTACACTTTGGGCCCTGGTGAGGGCAGTCCCCAGGGAGGCCCCCTTTTCCTTTTCAGAACCCCTTTGAAAGCCCTGTCTGTGTGAGACCATCCCAGCTCCCACAAGTATCAGGTGACTCTAGGAAGAAGGAGGGGTAGGCTCCAAGACTTAAGACAAAGGCGGCAACCTAGCTTGGGTGGTGGGGTGGGTTGCGGCAGTCTGTGGGAGAAAGTACAAAGGAGAAGCCACTGCACGCCCGTGGGTTATATTTATTGATGAGCGTATCTGTCAATAAGATCTAACATTCCTGGAATAATCAGTTAGGTAACTAAACAAATTCCCTGGATACTGGCCCGATGCCAGCCGGTCTACTGAAGCGCTTGTTATCCTCTAAGCTTGTCTCTGAATTCCCCCTCTCTTCCCCAAGACCCAAGCCATTAGCAAATTTCCACTTTTTCCCAAATCTTCCCTCACAATAAGCACTGAGGTGAAGCTTGCTAGAGCCTATCTGGGGACCGGAGAAACATGGTGGAGAAAAGGCACAGAACGGGTGTGTGTAGCCTTGCTCTGCCATCGCCATAAACCCATGCAATGCTTCTGTTGCTCAGATAACCACAATGCCACCAGAAACGGGGCTGCCAGGGGAAGAGATGGCACCGATAGGGTAAAGGCATGGGAGAAAAGCAGGAGGTTTCATTCATAAATCAAGGCCAGCTTATTACTCTCTCAGTGACACAGCAGGTCTGCTCTGACTACAAAAATATCTCGTGATAGACCCTGCCTTGGAATTCAGCCGAAATATGTTTCATACTTACAGCAGGATTCCATTTCGTTCACTGATAACTGTGGGAAAAAGCTCACAAAGCAAGCAAAACCGGGCAAGCTGGGACACATACCCAGCCCTCTCCTGTTGGTGGCTGTGGGTCCAAATACATTGTTATTGTCGTTAATATTTTATTAGTGAAAGTTACACCTTATTTACAGCCTCTTTAAGTTTCCTAGGACTTCCTACAAATTATAGGACTCTTCCCGAAGAGCAGCAAGAAATTATATTTCTCTACTGATTCATGGTGAGAGCCAAGTCGAAATGAGGCCAGATGTGTGGCTGATTCTGTATAATTAAGCCCTTCATTTGTTGGTCACGTTGAGGCCCACATCCTTCACTTCAACAATATTGCTGTAATTAATCCTCTGATTAAATGCATTGATACCGAGAGTTTTGACAGACTTGCACAAGCACTAAACACACATAATACCCACAAACACCACTGCAAAGGAGGGTGCCTTAGAACCAGCTGGCACAGCAGTATTAACTCAGCTTCACATTCAAGGCAGAAGGCATCCTTAGACCTTGCACAAGAACTTGTGAGATCAAGCCATCTGCCAGGTTCATCTTGGATTCAAAAGTTGCTGACCAACATTACCCCCGCTAGAGAAGGGGGCCGATGGTATGATCCCTTAACTACGTGCCTTCCTTTTGGGAGGTGGAAGTGGGCTAGAATTAGGGTAGGGGCTTGCAGTGACAGTAGTCAAGCCTGGACTTTGCTCACTCTTGGGAGTTCCAGGTCTCCTGGGGCATGGGTGCCCTGCCTTCAGAGAAAGGATTCCCTCCAAGGCTTTTATTAAGAGGCATTCTTCCCTCCCACTCCATCCCCACACTATAGATCAACAATCAAGATAATTTGGCAATGATTATTAGTTGCTAGGGAGCTTTAATTTTTTCCCAGGCCCACGCTTGACCTCTGTACATCCCCAACTATATGTCCGGACCCTGAGATTCTAGACCATGTGTACCTCCAGCCACTCAAGCAGACACCCAGCTGCAAATCGGCCACATGTGACTGGCTGCTACAAATCATCCCCAGCAGAGGCCAAGTCCCCAGACCTAGGGGGACTTTGGGTTTGGAAGGGGCTTAGAAAGGCAAGTTTTGCTCAATCTTAACTTCACACCCAAAACCAAACAAAAAGCAAATCCTGAGTTTTGCTGGGGCTCAAACAATAAAAGACTTTGAGGGGTCAGTCACCTGGATTTCTTCTTGTGTCCTTAGTCTCCCCAGAGCAGTAGTCTGAGGGCGGGGGGGGGGGGGGGGGTGCGAAACAAGAGGCATGATAGTTACCAGATCTTCCATCTGGCCCTTCCCAGCCCCAGGCTCAAGAACATCTGGCAACAGGGCAGCTGACTTCCATTCTTGTGAAGCATTAAAAAAGACTGGTCAGCTTTCAGAATGGCCTTTTGGGAGATTTCCATGCCATTTTACCTACAGAAGAGTCTTGGCATCAAAGTCCCCAAGGCATACCACAGTCACCAGGTTGCCTTACCAAGGCTCGGTCACCAGGCACCTCCTCCTACCCTGCACACTTGAGCCGCTGGTCTAGGGTTCATTCTTTGTCCTGCCCTACTCCATGGCGGTTACCTTGGCACTGGGCAGAGCAGTAAGCACATAATTGCCACATTAAGCAGGGGGGGATGTAAGAAACAAAGGTGATTGTGTTGGCAGCTGGGAGCTTCCTTTTCCTGGCAACAGTGGCAGCCAAACCAAGCCCTAAGAAGTGGCTGCCTCCCCTCCTGCCAAGCTGACGGACACAAACAAACCGCCATCCAAACAGCACGCGTGTGGAGTCCAAAACCCCAGACCGCTGCGACAGGCAGGCCGGCCAGAGGCATGCACATCCTGGGAATGCCCTGAGTGCCAACACAGCCATTGTAGGTAGCCTGCTGGCCCCGGGTCTGTCAGGGGCCCTGCATGCGCTCTGCTGACTCAACTGTTGCTTCCTGTCACTTGTCCTGTATTAGCAGTATTTCTGGAGAGGCCCCATTCTTCTCCGTAATCCTCACTTCAGTCAGTCCAGCCAACTCTATTGTCCTGCCTGCGTCTGGGTGGCCAGAGTATAAAATATTCCAGTCACAAAACATGTGAAACAAAAAAGGTTTCAGAGAGTCCATGTGTGGGCACACACAATTCCTGTCTTTTAGGGTTTTGGCAAGGTGAGGGGTGAAGAAAAGATCACTCCCCTCGTGCATGCAAGCTGAGGCTCCAGTCATAGAAAGCGACCATTTCTGCAGGGTTTGACATGTCAATAGAGTGTGATCTGGTTACAAAGGGTGATTTTCTCATCAAAGCCCACCTCAAAGGCTCACCAAGGGGCCCCAGAGCTCATATCCAGATTTGAGACTCTCAATGAGAGGCCCCTAGCCCCTTTCCCATCATTACCCTTACCTGTTTGAAAGGCATCCCACTGATAATTAAATGCACCAGTTACAAAAGGGTGGTGAGGTTAATAGATAGAATACCAAGAAGCCAGCCAAGCACAACCATCCAGTTCACACAGAGCAAGCCCGAACAAGAAGCCTTTCTACTTATTTACCAAAAGTGCATAAAAACTGGGCTGAGCTGGTAGAGGATTCAGTCTGATTATTTACATGCCCCCTTTAACCACTAGGAGCCACCCTGGGAATGTCTTCCCCACACATGTGCTGCTCCAATAAGAGATGTTACTGACACCATGAATAAGGGCCAAGGAGCTGCTGTGGGCCAAGCAGCAATCAGAAGCGGGCAGCAGCTTTCTGAACCCAAGACCCACCTCCCTCCCCACCACGTCAGAATCTTCACTTTCATGCCACCAAATGCATCCTCCAGCCCTTGGAAGAAAAGGTTAATGTCTATTCTGTTCTAATTAATTTTTAAGGGTATTTAAAAAAACAGGGTCAAATGGCACTTCTGAGCAGCCTGAATCCCAAAACCTTGGGTTAGGGGGATGTCTCTAGAACTTTGCCAAGGAGAATTCTCAGGTTATGTGTCACTATGGATCATCAAGCTAGCCGTGTGCACACCCACAGCTTATGCATCCTCACGTTGTTAAGTAATCCAGAAAGCCTGACACTGGGACCAAGTTTGGCCCTTCTTCAACTGGAACAGCGGCTGCTTTGAATCTGGCCAGTCAAGACTTCTGCTTGCATTCCTGTTTTCACATGTAAAATATGAAGACTCCGGATGGCCTTGGCCTTGTTTTCTCACAAACAGCCTTTTTCCTCCATGCTAAATGTCCCACTTGTCCTCTGTACAGTGTCCCTGAAGGTCCCAGTACTTGTAAAGCTGTTCGGCTTTCTGTGAGGTTATGCAGCTAAGGACAGTGCTGCTGCCTCTTATTCTGTCCCATTCAGCTTCCAACGGCACGAAGCCCAAAGTTTCACCACTTTCTACAAATGTTCTGAGTCCCTATAGAACTATGCACGTGGAGCTGGTGGGTCGCAAATTCCTGTAATTACTGGAGGTTTGAGCAAGTTGCTAAGAAACAAGACAAGGGGGAAGAAAACAGAGAGGGTTATACCTGCAAGAGAAGGAAAACTATTAGAAACAAAATAAGTACCTGGGACAGGAGTCCATGCAGGTCACAGCAATTCTACTGTACTTATAAGCCACCCTATCTCAGTGTTCCCCCAAAGCCCACTACTGCAACATAAACATGTTTGGGGCAGATTTCTTAAAGCAAAAGAATGTTCTCTCTCCATGCAAGGAACATTCCTTGCGCTGAGCACATACACAGGATGCTGTTTGCACACAGGGTAAGTAAGCATGCAGGTGAGGTACAGAAAAAGGTAACTTGAAGAGAACCTTATTCTTCTGTCTTCCATGTGTCCACACACATCTAGAGGAAAGAAGTCAGAGGGCATAAACATACCCAAGGACTGGTAATTTATATCCTGTGATTAACCACCTGATGGCAACTTGACTCTAACCCTTGTTATTTAGTTACTCAGGCTGTAAGTGAGAGAAGGGCTCAAGCTGGCATCCTTCTGCTATGTTACAATCACATTTCATTGGCTTTTCCTAAAATAATTAATCTCAGCAAGACTCTGAATGGGGTCAACAGTATTTAAAGATAAATCCAGATACTCCATTTGTTTTACCCTAGTCTCTACAATTTAGGGCCACCAATGCAGCTATATGACTGAGGTCTTCAAAAACAGCAGTAATTACAGTAATGCATTTTTAATGAGCAGGCACTACTGGGATTTTGAACTAATTTGGGGAGGTGCAAATTAACCATTTCGGTGATTTATTAATGGTTATCCCCAAATCATTTCTTGTTAAGCCCAATTATGTGTCATAATGATGTTCTTATCACCTAGTACCCCAAATTGAGAATAAATCAAGCTAGTTGCTGCAAGTTGAGCTCCCTTGCAGCATGGATGACAACACAATCAGAAGCCCCTGGCACGAAGCTAAAAGACTCTCGGACGAGAGCAGTTGATACCAAGTGGGATGCAGCCCAAGATGGGTATGACCAAATCTGATACTGATCTAGCAGGGAGGCCCACTTCAGAGCGCCTCACATGCTGGAATGTAGATTGTGTGTCATAGCTGACCAAATCATTCCTCTTCGTCCTCTATGGACCATGAACGGGGGCCATAGCACCAAACAAAAGACAGGAATTACATGACCTCCTTCACTGGACTAGCTTTGCCAACCACAGTATTTCCCTTCCCTTGTAAGCCAATTTAGGAGGACTTAGCCCAAATGACAACTGTGCCTGCTTAGGGGTTGGCAGCTTATGTGGCTAAGAGGCCAAGGAAGCCTGGAGTTTCTGTTTGCTTTTTAAACTCTATGTACATCTCTCGAATTCTATTATCTACGCACCACATTCTACCTACCCAAGGGAAAAAAAATTTTTTTTTTTTTTTAATTTGTGGTGCTTGGAGTCAAACCCAGGGTCTTGGGGAATACTAGGCGTATACTCTGCCAGAGAGCTACACCCCCAGCCCTAGAGACCAGTTTTTGATGACAAGCTCCTAATGTTAATTACCCAAGTGAAGGAAGCTGTGCTATCCATTAACACTAGTGAAGCTTAAGGCTTTCACTGAAGCTACCACTCACCCTGGAGTCACTCTTGGAAGCTACAGACAGCTGCGTTTCTCTAACCACACTGAGGGAAATAAACTAAAACAATACACCCAAACTTCAGTTTCTCCTGGGAAGTAAAGCTTGTATTTCACAGGAGGCCTTTTTTGGGGGCAGCAGGGTGGAGACTTGTTTATGAGTGATGCATGCTCTTGGCCCAGCTTCAAAAGAACCACATTCTCAGTGCTGACCCAGTGGGTCTCCCTCTTTCTAGAAAAGCCGGGTCTGTTTCACGGTTGGTGACCCGTGGGGCCTGAAGGCCCTGAAGAATACTACAAGTCAGTGGCGGCAACCTGCTATCCACTCACACCATTTCAGCTCCGTGTCTGTGAAGGACCCTCTGCCGGGTGTCAAAAGCAGACAGCCACACTTCTAGGTCACTTTTCCCCAGCTAGCCAGTGGAGCAAGCCTGTCTGTTTTCATCCAAGCCATCCTCCCTCTGACCCCTCTCTCCAAAATAAACCTCAGCCAGGCCTGCCGTTTTTTCCACATCACTAATAAGATTCCTTTTATGGTCTTGTGAAAAGCGAGGGGGTCGGACTGATCCTAGGGAGGGTGGAACCACCTGCAGGCCCCTTCCTCCTAAACTCCACACACAGTTCAAGGGCAGCCAGTATTCACCCTAAGCTTGGACCCAGCCAGATTTAGAGGTGGCCAACCTCTTTAGCTTAAAGTTCTCCCTAATAGGGGATTAACAAACAAGACAAACATTCTTTGTAAAAGTGAAATCCCACAACAGACACAGCCCGCAGATCTGAAGAGAACTTCACCTACAGCAGCAGTCCCCTGCCAAAATAAGACCCTTTTAATAGCATGTTTTTGATAAATGTCTTATCGCAACCCACAGCAAAGGCCAACTCCTGTAAACGCAGACTTTTAAGAGCCAGCTAGCTCAGCTTCACACACAGACTGAGCCAGACAGGCTCCTCTCCCGCCCCTCTTCTGAGTTTCAAATCACAGCCCAAACCCGCGGGTAGGAGGCAGCAGAGCGCACCCCATCAAAGCACGTGGCGGAAAGCAATCCTCCGGGGCACAGAGCTCCCCCTTCTTACCACCCACCCTCGGAGCTCAAGCTTGGCCAAGCACCAGTCCTGGCAGCGAGTCACGCCTCCTGGACAACGGGCACACCCCCACCATTTCCCTTTCCTCCCCTTCTGCAATCGCACCCATCTTCCTTCCACCCATTTTGGGATGTTGCAAGGGCTTTGCTACAGAGTCGGCCAGCTGTACGCCGGCCTCAAGCTGTTCAGAGGGCCCAGAAGGGAGATGAGGGTGCATGGACTTGCACCCGAAAACACTACTTCCAGCGGGCCTCCCCTTCTAAGCCTTGCCACAGTTCCGGAAGGGTTTGCGGAGGCTGTGTACCCTCCGGACGAGTGTGTTCCCGCCCTTCCCGGAGAAGTTTGCCAACACAGCTGTTCCAGAGCTGGGGAACCGCTGGGAGCAAGGCAGCCAAGGCTATACCGAGCTGGGGCGGGAGGAAGGGACCGACAGGGGGCGGGGGTTCACAGACTAAAAGCTGGACATCAACCGGAGACAACCCTGCAGCCGCCATCCCAGGCTGGGAGAGCGCCCTCCAACACACCAAAATCTCCCCTGAAGTCGCGGGAAACCGGCTCCCCCACACCCTGCAGGAAGGACACACCCGCCCTCGGGGCGGCTCACGGGAAAGGGGAGGGTGCCAACTTGGACAGCGTTCGCAGGGCAGACTGCGCAGTGGCCTTCCAGGGCGCTCTGAGTTTTAATTAGTTAAGCAAAGAGATCATATACAACTACCTCCTGGTTGGGGGTGGCTATTGCAAGTAGCAAGCATAAAACTAGCATCCTTGGGCATCCCCCTCCTTCCAATCCTCTTCAGTGTCCGCACTTCAGTACGCTTCTAAGCAAACACCATCGAGGATGGAAGACCTGCCAGGCCCATCTTGTTCAAGGTCTAGCTATAGCATGAGGTCTCAGACTCGCCACCTCAAAAGCCTCTCCACTTAGCGCCAAGTTTCAAGCCAGGGGCTATTAAATCCTTCTCAAGGGAATACAGAGCTCCGCCCGCGTTCGACTCCGTCCGGGAGTCGTTCACTCACCGGCCAGGCGAAACTGAAAGGCAGCACGATGCGATTACGGTCGTTGCCACGGCTGGCCTTGAGATTGAAGGTGTTGCCTCCAATGACAGGAGTGGACCCTGAGCCGAAGCTGCAGGGTCCGCCGGCTGTGACGCGGGACTGATACTCCTTGAGGCACACTTTGAAGTACGTGTCACACTCGTCGCGGATGCACTTGCGGTCGCCGGGGTTCCGGGCGCCGCCGCAGCAGTTCCCATTCTGCAGTTCTCCGTTCACGTTCTGCATGGACAGGATCTCCAGCTCAAACTGACCCGAGGCCCCGCACACCTGCCGGCGAGGAAGGAGGGTCAATTCATGAGAAAGTTTTTCTCTCGAGGTGGAGGTGGAGACTCCCTGCGACCCCCACCCCCACTCCCAAGCGGCGAAGACTCCTCGGCGGCAAGTGAAAATAATTTTGCAAAACTAGGTTCAGGGCTTGACCTGATTCAGGGGCATAAAAACTAAGTGCGAGGGAGAAAAAAAAAATGGGAGAACTGCCCCGAGGGGCCAAGAGCGTAATGAACGTATTCTACTCCGCCTGGAGTTTATCTGGGGAGCCGGCGTTCCCAGACCCACTGCAGCCTCTTGGATGAAAAGTCAGGGTCAGGGAGCCTGGTGCCCAAGGACTTGGGAGCCTGCTCTAGGAGCCACAGCCGCCCGCGTCCAGGACGCTACAAGGGAAGGGTGAAGAGTGCGGGGAGTAAGAGCGAGAGAGACTCCTACCTTGGCTCGCAGGGCACAGAGCAGGGCGAGCAGAAGGCTCAGGGGGCGCCCGGGCCGGCCGCGCGTCCGTGGGGACCGCATCGCTGCGCCGCCCGCCGCGGGCACTCCGGACGCCGCCGCCGCCGCCGCTGCTAGCGCTGGTGCTCCCGCCGAGGCTGCCGTCGCCGCTGCCCCCGCGGCCGCCGCGTCCCGGCTCTAATATACTCCGTGGATTGGAGCATGCACGACTGGAAAACAACACCACTTTTCAAAAGCCCTTTCAAGAGCAGCGCGTTCCAGAAGGCAAAGAGGCTGGCCTCCTTTTATTATTCTGATTGCTTCTTTGAGGCGCTCCCCCTCCTCTTCCACCTCTCGGCTTTCTTTCCTTCTCTCGCGCTCCCCTTCTTTTATTATTATGATTATGCGCAGCCTTTTATTCCCTTTCAGATCAGCTGCATGGAACGCGGGGGAGGGAGGGGAAAAAAAAAAAACAACCTGAGCCTAGCTCGCCGGCCGGCTGCAGGTAACACAATGACGCGTGCCCGCCTGGCTCTCGGAGAGAGGGACCCGGAGAGCCCGTCTGGGAGCCGCGACTCAGGCTGGCCACCTCTACCCAGCACGCGGAACAAGGCGCATGCGCGATTGTTAATATTCATAAGGGGCGTGTCCCCTAGCGGGCACGCCCCTTTCCTCCCGGTTGATGGGGAGGGGAGGAACTTAGAAGGGGTTGGGGGGCTGCGGGATGTACCGGGTGGCGTTGCCGTCCGGGGGGCCCCACACGCAAACCACTGCCCTGGGGACCTCGGGCCGAGAGGATGGAAGGACCCGGGGGGAACGTGGAGGAGCCGGTGGCTCTGGGACGCCCGGAGTGCCTCCGCCGGGCCGCCCCCTCGGTGCGCGGCCTGAGCTCCCAGGCAAGCCCCAGGTGTAGGCGCCGCGGTGCGGCCGGAGCAGTTGGGGCGGGCGGCTTCCGCCTTCCGAGCCGCCTGCGTCAGCTGCGGCTTTCGCCCCGGGAGGAGGGCCTGCCCGCCGGGAACCCGGGCCGCTCCCAGCGAGCGAGCCCAGAGTTCTGTGCTGGCGGCGGCGAGACTGGCGCGCTTGTCGCCGTCTGCTCGCCCCGCAGAGGCGACCTAGGCAGACGCTGCTGGGAACTTTGAAAAACTTTCCCGGAGCCAGACTTGCCGCAAATTCGAGGGAAAGCCTCGGCCGCGCGCCATCCCTTCCCAAATCTCAGTCCGTGGAGCCTCGGAGGGCTCCCAGCTTCCTTTCCAGACCGCACCAGGGCAGAGGCGTGGGGAAGCAGGGGGAGAGGGCGGCGGGCACCCGGGGGCTCTGCTCAGGCTTCGGGAAGGGCTTGCAGAGTCGCGGAGGGCTGCCCCAGCCTCCCGTTCCCGCGCAGTGGCGGGATTGCACCTGTAGGCGGCCTCCGTGTTGCTCTCTGGGTGGCGAGGCGCCTCCCGAATAGAACCTTACCGCTGTCGCGGGACACAGAACTTGGCTTCTCCTGGGTGATGTGGAAACCGATGCCATTTTCCACCTTGAGTTAGGCCTTGCAATTAGCAGCGACACTCCTGCTCATAATCAAGGTCAAAGGGAACCCACAGGCTGGCTGAAGCCTCTGCCAGCCTCTTTCCAGCTGGGTCTAAACGGAACTCTTAAGGAATACAGATTTCCATTAAAGGACTTGAGGGACGAATGGAGTTTCATACCTTGAGTTGGGCCTGCCATGAAGAAAAGTGTGGCTTTTCCTGGATCAGTTTCGCGCTCTGTTAGACAAAGGGCATTGATGGGTCAAGGGAAAAATACTTTCCAACATGCTGAATTATGATAACATAAAAATAGATAATTGTGGCGATCTACATTTAAAGAGGCCCAGTATAGACAGTACCAGATACCTTTTGGTGGGGTCAAGAAAGCTGATCGGTACATTGGTTCAAGGCTACCAAAGATAGTTCAGCAATATTGGCGTTTTAATCACCTGAAAACGGTGATTTCTTAATGGCAGTGAGCCCCATCTTGATCATTCCTGGGGAACTTAATACATAATTGGGAAGCACATAGCCAAAATCAGAATGAGTTTGCAACTGGTCATAGAAACACCTGGCTCAGGCGGCAGACACCTGAGCATTCCTCAATATCCCCACCCCCTTTTCCACCAATTATCACTAACGCAAAGCATCCAGTTGCCAATCTTAATCCAATGCAGGTTTTACCCACTAAAGTTTCCAGAAACAATAGTCCCCACTTCTCACTCAGCTCCTCACTTTTACCTCTCTTCACCAAGTTAGGGTGCTCAATAATGGTTTTAAAACAAAGCTGTGTGAAAAAAAGCTGCACAGGCCATAAAGGCTTGAGTGGTCTTAGAGTTTACAGTCCTTGAGGTTCTAAGGTCTAAAGCTGTCTTCAAGTTTAAAGCTGTATCCAATAGTCCATGCCACCTGGAAAGAGGCTGTAGAGTTAGGCATTTTACTTGAGAATTTTTGGGCCAGCCACCTGAGTTACATTGAAGAGCTGCTACCTGGGATTACAATTGTCCTGCTAGTAACAATTTTGGCTTCATGAAAGCTGAGATCAGTACCTGGGCACCGGTGGTTTAGCTCACTTCTTTAATAGGAAATACAGTAGTTTTGAGTAGTGAAAAGCACCCATATAACTTAACAGGAATGTCAAATCACTAATAAATACCAAACTCTCCCAGCAAATAGCACAGAGCCCCTAGTCATTTCTGAGCCTGGGAAGGCATATATTTGAGGAAGACAGTTTTGACTTACAGGGGATTCTTTTGAAAAATTTCACTTGGGGCTCTTCCAGTGAGCCGGGAGTCCCCCAAGAAGCTAGTTACGTTTACTGCAATGGACTCTGGGTGGAAGCTCTGTCCTCTACTTCCTTGATCACCCGCCCCTACCAGAGAATGGGGAACTACTACTAAACAGAATTCAGATACGGACATTTCCCCTTGCCAAGCCATAGCCTGCCTTCGGGCTTTGCTTTCCAATTGTACATGAATAGTCCAGAAAACATTGCCATGAAAAATGCCACTTAGCCATTACCCTTACCCCTGAGAGAAAGGAGGGGCTCAGAGCCAGTTACCCTAGGACCCGCTGCATGTGTTTGGATAGCTTCTGTAATTTTTTAAAGATGATGCCTCAATTTCTGTTCCACAAAATGTACCCCACCTTTATTGAATCATCAAGGAAGAGTACTGACTTCCCATAGGGCTTACCAAGAGACGTTCAAGTTATAATGATTGTATTTTAAACCGTTTAATCAACTGAAATCCTTAGTCAACACTGATAAGAATCAGCTAATCAATATTTATTGAGAAGTAACTGTTGCATGCAGCAGCAGGGATGATCTAAAGAATAACACGTGAAGGGAAATAAGCCCAGCACCAAGAGTACAACATGTATGAGTTCCTTTATACAAAGCTCTAGAACAGGAAAAACTAGTCTCAGGTGAAAAATGAAGTATGGGAAGGGTGGTGGGTGGTTGGAGATTTGATGTGCTTGATGCTTTCCTGAGCGTGAGATAAGGCTACTATCTGTGTCTTAATAAGGAGTTGGGTGACACAGGTGTGCGCATTATCAACTTTCACTAACAAGCACATTTGAAACCAGTGCCATTCATTATTTGTTCAGAGAGAGAGAGAGAGAGAGAGATTGAAAGATTGAGAGTCCCCCCCACATTACTTATATCAGTACAAAAGCATTTAGAAATATTTGAAATGAGACCTACAATGTAACTTTAAATGCATAAAAAGTAGAGAATGGCTAGGTGGCTAGCTATACTGCCTAAAGAAAGCAATAAAGTCTTAGAGCCTAGCACTTGGGAAGGAGGAGGATGACTTTGAGTTCAAGGCCAGCATGGTCTATGTCCTGAGATCCTATCTCAGCAAGACAGAAGAATGAAAAGAGAGGGGGCAGGAGAAGGGGACCAATGAATCTAGGGAATAGACTTGTTCACTGTAAAATTCCTCCAAATTTCTCTTCGAAATGTCAATTATAAAATGTTGAGGAAATTGTTATTGGTATACCTGTTATTATCCAAAGTTCCAAGAACATGGCAGAAACCACCCAAATCCTGGACTTCAGCAGGGTAGAGCAAAGCATTCATGTTCAAGGATTAGAGGTGGTGTAGATGGAGGTAGTAACCAAAGTCCATGGCTCTTTTCCCCGATTACTTGTCCTTCTAATTCTTTTCTTCATTGCAGTAAATAGTCCGAATTAAAGAGGAATATATAATGCGCCCTTTAAAATCTTTTATCTTGTTTTTAAAATATGTTTTATGTATATGTCTGGTTAACGTGTGTGTGTGTGTGTGTGTGTGTGTGTGTGTGTGTGTGTGTGTAGTACATGCATGCCTAGTGCCTGAAGAGGTTATAAAATGGCATCAGATACCCTGGAAATGGAGTTATGGATGTCTGTCAGCCACACTGGATTCTAGGAACTGAACTCAGGTGCTCTGAAAGAGCAACAAGTGATCTTAACAGCTGAGCTATATCTCTCAAGGTTCTCTCTCTCCCTGTTTGCAGAAAAGTTAATGCATCTTTTCAAGTCCTGTTCTATGGATATAATATCTCCCTGTCCCTTTTCAATAGAGGCAAAGAAGACTTCTATGTCCTGGAAGATCCTCTTGTCCTATAATGGGTTACTGCTTCAGACTCCTGGTCAAGGTTCCTAGAAATTCTGCCCAGTCAGTTCTCCAGGTAAGTACAACGTCTCCATATAAGATTGTCTTCCTGGATTATTCTCATTCTTCCTCACTACAAGGAATTGTGCATAGAAAACCCCCTACCACTTAAGGGTGGACCACACATGAAATATTAAAAGTCAGGTTAAAGTAAAATAGTTCCCACAGCAATCATAAATAAGCCATGAGCTTACCCCCTCAAGCATAAATTAAGCACAAACATTTTTCCAAAGCTTCATTTCACATACACAAAAAAAGCTGAATTAATTTTCTTTTGAAAACCAAAACTGTAAGTCTGTTGCATTATCAAGACTAATTTAGTATGAGGCTATTTGAAACTTTGTTTTGGTCTGGCTTTAGGTGGATATTATACTTTTGCCTGCCCTGGCCTAGTTGTGCCTCACCCTCACTGTCAAGGTGAACAGAGTTATGTTTCCACATTTTCTTTAACAAACCAATCACAGAAAATCACTCTAAACCTAAGACGCAAAACTTAGGCAGCATGGGACTGATGTCTCTACTTCATTCCTTAGGACTCAATGTTCTTAGTGATAGTTTATCACTTTTGGAGCTATGGGGAGAAATGGTCCTGCTTATAAAGTATACTTTTTATTTCTTAGAATTGGGTCTTTGAGGGGAAAATATTCTGTTGCTGTCAAGTTGTATGTTCACAAAACATCTAGAAATGTTCACTGGTCCTTCTCGGTGGCACTGATGTAAGGAGATGCCTGGACTGTGGATGACACCTCAGTCATAGAAATTCTGGAGTCCTTTGCTCACACACTGAGCCATAGGTGTGACTGGCCAATTTAAATCCTCTTACAAACCTTGCACCTCCTAAAAGGAACCAAAGAAAATTACACTTCCAGAAGCGTAGCATTTGAACACTGCCATAGCCCAGTGAATGCTGGGAGTGTGTTTTCACCTCGATTGCAGGCAGTTTTCCCAAAGAAGTACAGAATGAAATCTACCTCGACATCTAAGAGAGTTAGGGAGAGAGGGAAGTTGTTGGAACTTGAGAACAAGAGACTTGAATATATTGAGTTATCTGGGAAAACTTCCAAAACATGTAAATTTGAGTGTCAAAGAAAAATGATTACACCTGCCAATGGTCACAGTGTTTCATGTTTGGGTTAATGTTTCTCAATAAATTACAACTCTGTGTCTGTGTTTGACACTTCTGTTCTCAAGCCAATGGTCTCTTTAACTGATATATGCTCCGATTTAGAAGTTATTAAGAATATCAAAATTGGATGATTGTAACATTTATGTTTAATTTTTTCATTTGGAAGGTAAATCATTTTTATGGTTGTTTTATTACAAGAATGCTTAAGGATGGTTAAACAAATATTAGTGAGCATAGAAATACTGACCCATTATAAATGTCTAGATCTTCAGTGCTAGCCATAATACAGCTTTGCTGATACATAGATTTTTTTTATAAGCATCATTCAGAAATTATTTCAGGACAGTGGCAAAATTCCTATTTCCTTTGTCCATAAAGTTAAAACATAGAAAAAATTTAAATGACAACAAAGAAGGAAATTACTTTCCAAAAGATTATTATTTTATGCACTAAAGTAACAATATTTTTCTTTTTTTTTGGTTTTTTGGTTTTTCGAGACAAGGTTTCTCTGTGTAGCTTTGTGCCTTTCCTGGAACTCACTTGGTAGCCCAGGCTGGCCTCGAACTCACAGAGATCCGCCTGGCTCTGCCTCCCAAGTGCTGGGATTAAAGGCGTGCACCACCACCACCCGGCTAACAATATTTTTCTTAAAGCCAATTAGAAACTAGAGAAATCAACTATTTCTGTGAAGAGGAACTTAGGGGCTTCTTTTTTTTACTAGACCACACATGTAACATGCTTTAATAGTGCAATTTGCCCATGGTCTGAGCTACATTACTAAAAATATAGGGGGTTGGCAGTTAAGCAAGCAACAACCATAGTCCCTGCATATTTTTTACTAGCCTTTTAATATTTCTGGAAGACTCGTCTCTGGTCTGGAAGCTAGATTTTGTTTTTAAACTGTAGTAAAGTACTCATAACCAAGTTTACCATACTGAACTATTTTTAAGTTAGATGGTGTTTAGAGCATTGATGTTGTGCAATAATCTCTAAAAGCTTTCCATGTTGCAAAACTGAAAGTCAACCCATTAAATAACTCCCTTTGTCTTTCCTCTTCCCCTGGGCAACTGGCAACAACCATTTAACTCTCTGTCTCTAGGTACTTCACATAAAGTGGCTGCATACAGCATTTATCTCTGATTTCACTTAGCAAATGTCCCTAAGGTCTATGCACATTGCAGCGTGTGTTAGGATTCTCCTCCTCTACTGGGGTGTAGCTCATCAGTAGAATATCTGCTTAACATACACAAGGACACGGGTTCCATTCTGGTAATTATTGTAAAACAAAGAAAAATTAATCTCCATTTTTTAAAAGAAAGTATGTGTGTGTGTGTGTGTGTGTGTGTGTGTGTGTGTGTGTGTGTGTGTGTGAGAGAGAGAGAGAGAGAGAGAGAGAGAGAGAGAGAGAGAGAGAGAGAGAGAGAGCGAGCGTACATGCAAGTCCATGTCCCCATATGTACACATTCAGAGGCTGGAGTTGATATTGGGTACCTTAATACATCTCTCTCTAGTTTATTTTTGAAACAGAGTATCTCTTACTGAATGATGAACTCATGATTTAACAAGATTGGATATCCATGTCTGGGGATTCCTCTGTCTTCCTACACAGTGTTGGTGTTATAGGCATGTATCACCACATCTAGGCCTTACCTGGGTAATGAGGCTCTGAAATCAGGTCCTCATAATTGCACTTTACTCACTGAATCATTTTTCTAGCCCCTGTTCTCTATAATTTAATGCTGATTCCATTGTGTGTTTGAATTATGCTTTTTTTAAAATGCATTCTCTCTCTCTCTCTCTCTCTCTCTCTCTCTCTCTCTCTCTCTCTCTCTCTCTTTTTCAAGACAAGATTTCTCTGTGTAGCTTTGTGCCTTTCCTGGAACTTGCTTTGTAGACCAGGCTGGCCTCGAACTCACAGAGATCCGCCTGCCTCTGCCTCCCAAGTGCTGGGATTAAAGGTGTGCGCTACCACCGCCCGGGTGCATTCTCTTGAGATGGACAATTGAGTTGTGTCTACCATTTGACTGTTTTGAATAATTCTATTTTGGGGGGGGTATAAAAGTATCTTTTTTTAACCCCATTTTCAATTCTTTTGGATATATACTGGATACCATGTCTCAGTGTAATACTAACCTACTGGGCCATGCCTGGGAAAGGGCATCATAAGGTCCTAATGTGAAGACCTTTAAGTAGAGCAGCTGAAGGACTTAGGAGAGTGTCCAACTAGGAAAGAGGGGAAAGGAGGCCCCCCTACTATGTTAGACAGGCTGACAAGTAAGGAGATGACTTGAAATGCTGCAAATGGCATATTGGGATTGGTGGATGGAGGTTGCATGGAATTTGACTTTTAACTCAATAGAAAGACAAAATTTGTTTCTGTAACCAGCCACTGTACAGTGAGTCCTTGCCATCAAAGGTAATCAGACAGAGGTTTCTCTGGACTATTGTAAAAAGAAGAGGAGAGCAAGAGATTCTCTGCTGTGGCTGGGAGGTCGTGCTGGGGAATTTCAGGAATCAGGTCCACAGACAAAGAGTACCTAGCAGCAAGCTTTATCATACTCTACCCTTGCTCCTCTAAATGCAGTCTTAGAATCAACACTATTGGCATATACCTGACATCTACTTATAATCCCTGCCTTGTGGGACTCAAGAAAGGGATTAAGAGTTCAAGGCTAGTCCAGGCTACCTAATGAGTTTCCAACCCTGTCTGAAAAAAACAAACAAACAAAACAAAACAAAACCAAAAAACCATAGAGTCTTGGAAATCTCAGGTCTTTATTCCAGAACTCTCTAAATCAGAACCTGCAATTATATAAGATCCTTGTGTGATTTGTATGCACATTAATGTTTAAGAAGCCCTAATCTAACATACATTCAGCACAGATGTCCAATATTAGGTTGATTATACTGCTCTTTCTATAGAAAGCTCATCCATGACCAGCCATTCTCTCTCTCAACCAGAAGATAGTTGTAGACAAATGAACAAGCCCAGCTGAGGTCAGCTGAATGGATCTTGGTCAGCAGAACCTTCCAGTCAACTCATACTCTTGTGAGAATTAACAACTGGTTCTTTTAAGATAAGTTTAGAGCTGGTTTGTTGGGTAGCATTACTGTGGCAACAGAGCCTTCCTCTGTGGGTGAAATTTGAAAAAAGAAAGAAACAAACAAAACCAAGCAGAGCTGCAAAGTGTCAGCTCTTAACCTTCCAAAGAAAGATCATTGTCACTAATAAGCCTCTGAGAGCTACATGCAGCTTAGGGTAACCAAACTGAACTTAGCAACCTCTACTTGACTCAGCAAACTAGAATAAGAGCTAAAATCTCATTACTATAGACTTGCTCTGCTCAGTGTCTCTAAGTTATTTTCAGGCCTCTCTGCAACAAATCTTGACTTAAACTTTTTGTAACCAAAGTTTTAAACTAATCAGGTGATTGACCGAAGCTCTCTGTCCTTCCTGTAATACATGCTGTGTGTTCTCCCACAGCATGGAGAACTCTTACAGTCAATAGACTGAGTTCTCATGTTCTTGTGCAATTCAGTTATAAAGAGGGGTAGGATGGTAAACTTTCCAATCATCAGTTGGGTGGGTTCCCAACCTGTACTTGTTATTGTAATTACATCATTCCAGGCAATGTTACATAAACTGATGGAATAAGTGTGCCAAAAGAGAGCTGTTGCTTCCATGCATACTAAATCAAATATAACTTGAGGAAAACAAATATGAGTAGCTAAAAGTAGATTCTTGTTGAATAAACGTGACCAAGACAACTTTAACTGACTTGAAAATGTCTTAAAAATAGAGATCAGAGTTTGCATTCTGACTGTTTTCTATGGGTCTAACTTTCATTGCAATTTAAGGAATGAATACTAAAAAAACGATGTGTTACCTATGTGATTACATGCAATCCTACCAATGTAAATAAAAAAAAAAATCTTAGCTTAAAAAACGGGCAGACAAATATCAATTTGCATGTTTTCTGTTGAAGTGAAGCATTTGTGTATCATCTTTCATGATTCCATTTTTAGCCAGTGTTTTTGATTAACAAACCAATTACAAGTGATGATTGTATCACTTAAGTGAGTTTTATTCTGTTAGTGGAGTCTGGACCAGTGCCTGACATATAACAGAAACACGATTACCAGCTGTTGAATGAATCTGTTGTAGATGGCTGGCAATATACATCATAACAAAAGTAGACATGTTTTTACACACCAATGTGTTTTAATACTGACACTTAAAACCAGTAACCTAGAAGCAGAAGGACTGGCTTAGGAATTCAGTAAATCTTTCTAAGTATTGCTTCTTTATAAAAGACCTTAAATGAAAGCAGACAATTCAGCGGTTTGCTATTATTGATAATGCCCTACTAGCATGTAGAAGTGTCATCGGGAAGGCTTGTGATTGTGAAGCTTAAGTACAGAATTTCTAGTTAGTCTGAGGTAGCATCCTAGAATTTACATTGCTAACAAGGTCTTACTGTAAAGACCAATCTCTGAAAGTTGCCAATCTACTAATTCCCAAAGTGGACAATTACCAAGCCATTTGCCTCTCCCTCTGGCCATGCGCATCCCAGACCATTTAACTCATTCAAATGGCTGACCTGATTGGGGATTTGGCTTCAGTGTTCTCCCAACCAGTTTTCAGCAGTCTGGGTTCATTGAAGAATAAAGTGAGACAACTGAGGCATGTAACCCTGGGTCAGTTGTGAAGTATAATAGTGTTGTTTTCTTGTTTAATTTAACCCCACAGCAACACTATAACTATACCCATGTTACAGACAGGAAGCTGAGGTTCAGAAAGGACATACCATTGTATACCTACTTGCTTCCATAGAGTTACATAGCTAATAGTCAGTGGGGTAAATGTCATGGTAGGTTGAGTGAGAGTCAAGGGCCTTATTTTTTTCATAGTAGCTATGAAGGCTGTAGATTATTATGCAATTAGAGTGGACAATTAAATCTAGAGCAAGAATTCTTAGACTCTAATCTGCAGGTAAACCCTGTGGATACCTTATTAAAATGCAGATTCTTATTCTATAGGAGGAGGGCAGGCCCAAGGTTAGATTCTGCATTTCTCACAAGTTCCTCAGTGATACTGAGATCATGCTTGTAAAAGTGGTGTTCTCAATCCTATTAGCACCAGTGCAGACCCTGGATGTCCATTGGCAGAAAACAGAGGTCCTAAATAATACTTTAATCAGATCACACACACAAGATAATTTGCCTTTCTTTTCTTTTCTTTTTTTTTTTTCAGTTTGAACAGGGAACAGAAAGAGATTTCATATCAAAAGAATGAATTTATAAAGGTGCTCCAGGACCATATAATCTTCATGGAGCTGAGACCATTAGAGTGAGAAACCCTGCTTGTGTGCTATCTTGATCTCCAGGGAAAAGGGGAGAAGGTGAGTCTCTGTTCACTTCAGAGGCATGCAAAAGGAATCTTTGTCCTAATTACCATCAAAACCAAACTGGGGTCTGGAATTAGAGTGAAAACACTGTAAGGTCTACAAGCTTTAAAACTCTTTTTTATATCTTTTCTAATTTCCAACCTGTTGCTGGTTTATTTTCCAATTTTACATGTTAATATTTTTCCTCATTGAGCTTGGTTTGGTGGTTCAGGCCTTTAAGCAACACTTGGGAGGCACATACATGTGGCTCAAGATGAGTTAGAGGCTATTTTGGTGTTCCTTCAAGAACTCCAGTTGGGGATACATAGTGAGACTTTGTCTCAAAAAAATAACCAGCCAAACAATCAAACAAGAAAGCCTATAAATCTTTCCATTGTAGTTATTTTTCCTGTACTGCATGGTTGAATGAACCTAAAGCCTCATGTGTGCTATAAGCAAGTGTTTTACCATTGAGCTACATTCCAAGCCTTTTAAAAAAATTGTTATCTTTAAAATGTGTGTGTTTGTGTGTGTGTACATTCATGAGGGCAGTTGCCCCTGGAGTCCAGACAGATGTCTGTGAGCTGGAGTTACAGTTGGTTGTAGCCACCCAACATGGGTACTGGGAATGGAACTTGAGTACTGTGGAATGGCATTACCTGATTGCGTAACCCTTGATCCTGCTCTCTAGTCCTTTTTCTTTTTCTTTTTTTTAAATTCTTATGACAAGGTCTCACTAAACTGCCCAGGCTAGCTTTGAATTCACTTTGTAGTCCAGACAGGACCTTCTGCTTCAGCCTCACAAGTTGATAGAATAGTCCTTTGCCACCAGACCCATCTGAAATTCTTCTTGGTGTAGTGTTCTGTGAGTTTTGACAAATGCAGTCCAGACACAGGACATTCCCATCATGCCCAATTACCTCATGTTGCTCCTAGGTAACAGTCCTACCCTCTAGATTCTATAGCTCTACCTTTTCTAGAATGTCCTATGAATAGAACCACAAAATTGGTGGCCTTTTGAGTCAGACTCTTTGACTCAGCAGAATGTACTTATGATTCACATTTTTTTTGCATTTGTTAGTAAGTTCTATCCTTTTAAATTTCTGAATGATATGCTAATACCACAGTTTGTCTATCCCCAATTGAGAGATCTTTGCATTTAATCCTTTATTTTTAATGAATACAACTGCTAGCAACACTTATGCACAGATTTTTGCTTTAACAAAATACATTTTTATTTCTCATAGATGAGTATCAAGAAGTGGGATTATTTGATCCCTATGTAAGAAAATGACAAACTGTTTTCCCAATGGCTACACCATTTAGCATTCATCCTAGCAACATTATTAGTGCTATTTCTGAGCTCTATTGGCCTCTGACCACTGGACACATTTCACTTTGGGGACCTCAGTGAGGATCTACCATGAACAAGAGCCACCCAAGAAAATGCTGAAGTCACAGGTTTGAGGAAAGCTAGAGAAGCTGGATTTCTTTTGCTAGACCCCCTCTAGCTCTATCTGTTGAGGTCTTCATGGACTCTTGCTTGCTGGTGGCTTTGAGTCCACCTCTCCCCGCCCAAACATCACTCTTGTGGCCAGATAATATGACTTTGAGAGCAGCCCCCCCACCCCCGAAAAGATTGAAATGTTCTGAGATCAATCCTCAGCACACATACCACTAACAGAGCTCTAGCAATTTCGTTCTTCTGTCCTTCATCTGGCAGCTGCAGGGACAGTCCCCTGTCCCAGCTCAGCCCCTGTATCAACCTGAAAGCTATTCATTTCATTTAATCCACATGAAAATCCTCTCATGCTCCTGTTCCCCCCGCTCCCTTTCTCTCCCTGAGGTACTGACTGCCAAGGTAAACCTGGGCTTAATTTGTATATTATAGAAAGGAGATGAGAAATGTTACAGGATTTGACACTCTATTCAAGATACCAAGTCTTCTCTAATCTAGAAGCTATGAGTCCTCACCCCTGTTCAACAGTGCAAAAGTTTTCTGAGAAAAGTGACACTTGGGATTTTTTTTTCCTGTGCATTCATTTCTGAAAAGAGAGTCAGGGACCAGAGGTAAACTGGAGATGGCTTGAGGGGAACTCCATAGCTTTCAAACTTGCTATTACCCGCTGGGTAAAGTCTTATAGGTGAGCAACTGAGTTCTTTTAGGGGTTTAGTGATGTTTTTGTTTTTATTTGGACAGGGTCTGGATGTGTAGTTCAGGTTAATCTCAAACTCATTATGTAATTCAGACTGACTTCAAACTCCAGATCTCCCTGCCTCAGCCTCTAGAGTAGTGGGATTATGAGTACAGACCAGCTCGCTGTTATTGCTGGCTTCCACCTGAATTATTTAATTTTTGAAAATGTGGATATAGGATACTGTGAGCATCAAATATTTCCTTTACATTCCAGAATCACTGGTATGTGTCATTAGCAACACATTCTTAGACTCTCCTGCCACATCCTTGCAGACTTGGAAGACGTTCCCTATAAGAGTTCCCTAGTTTCTACAGTTTCAGAAAAATAAAACACCATAGGAAATTTCATACACAAAATACATTCCTTTTGGCTTGTTTCAGGACCCAAGCAGTATTCAGAGAATAAATGGTCTCCAGTGACTAATTAAAGGTGAGTGAGTTCCTTATAAGGAAGATTACTATAAGAACCTCATGAAAAATCTTTATCATTTCATGGGTAATATTTTTTAAACTTCTACTTTATGTTAGATGACCCAGGAGGCATATGGAGAAAACCAAATGTGAAGACCATCCAGAGAGCTTTGTAATCATAGGGTATGTAAAAAAAATATATCAGAATTGTACCAGGACCATTAAACCTGTAGTCATCACAGACAACCTTAGCTACACAATAAAATCACCTGGGGAACTCTAAAAATTGCTGATGCCTCAGCCCCACCCAAGAGATCCTGATTTAATTGGTCCAGGTTGTAGCCTGAGCACTGAGGATGTTTAACATCTTTCAACGTGTAGCCACAGTGGAAACTCCTGGCACTTGGCTGCACAAAACAAGTGAGAAGAAGGATGACCTTTGCTGTGGGATGTTCTGTATGGAAAATGTGTTGCTAATTAGTCAATAAATAAAACAGATTGGCCATTGGCTAGGCAGGAAGTGTAGGCGGGACAAGGAGGAGAATAAAGCTGGGAAGTGGAAGGCTGAGTCAGAGAGACACTGCCAGCTGCCACAATGAGAAACAGCATGTGAAGATGCCGGTAAGCCACGAGCCATGTGGCAAGGTATAGATTAATGGAAATGGATTAATTTAAGCTGTAAGAACAGTTAGCAAGAAGCCTGACATGGCCATACAGTTTGTAACCAATATAAGTCTCTGTGTTTACTTGGTCGGGTCTGAGGCTGTGGGACTGGCAGGTGATAGAGATTCGTCCTGACTGTGGGCCAGGCAGGAAAACTCTAGCTACAGACCTTACCAGCACCTTCTCTTACACAAGGGACCCTCCAAAATGTGTCTCACCCAGGAGTGTAGGATGAGAGAGGCTTTAGGACTCATAAACACACTGGGATGTGGAATTGTACCAAGATAGGGACTGAGAAAATGCCACTCTCATTCTTGCACTCGGATGGGAGTGAGTATTAGGGGTATGAGAACAAATGAGAGACACTTTAGAAGGACTTGTTCCATGTGCAAAAGCATCTTACAATTGTTCTACAAGAATAATATTTTACTGGACCTGAGTGGAAACTCCAGATCTGCCATTGATTAGCTCCATAATTTCTCTATCCTTTGTTTTCCCATATGCACAATGGATACAATGATAGTCTCATCCTTTTATGGTGGATAGCAAAATCAAGTAATGTGAATAAAGAACTTAGCTTGATTCTTGGCACATAAGCTCTCTACATGTTTGAGATGCCCCTTATCAGCTTAATGGTGGTTGTTAGTAGTATGCTATAGAGACCTAAATTAATCTCAGTTAAGGGAAATGAATGAAGTTTACTTAGAATAAACAGAAGTTAATAGGGTCTAGAAAGCTAGGTCACTGTATGAGTGTTTACCTCTAAAGCTTGACGACATGTGGTAAGATCCCAACACCTGTGTCAGACAGCTGGGTGTAGCCGGATGTGCTTGCAACCCCACTGCTGTAGGACCTGGACACATGAGAATCACTGGGGCTTGGCATCTGCCAGCCTACCTCTGGGTTCCATTAAGAGACCCTGCCTCAAAGTAATAAAGTGCAGAAAGATAAACTAGAACACCTAATGTTCTCCTTTGACTTCCGAGAGCACATAGGCAGAAACTAAGAAAATACAGAAAAATAGCCAAGAAAATAAGCCAAAAGGAGTTCTTATAAACCTCATAATGATTGGTGCATTTGAGCTCTGAGACTCTTGATGGAGAAAAGAGTCTGCCACATATATAGCATGGATAGATAGATAGATAGACAGGTAGACAGATGATAGATAGACAGATAGACAGATGATAGACAGATAGACAGATGATAGATAGATAGATAGATAGATAGATAGATAGATAGATAGATAGATAGATAGATGATAGAGAGTTCAACAAGAAGCTTGGGCAGTAGGTTTTATATATACAATAATTGTCCAATGAAAAGATTTACTGGGTTAATTTTGAATTGAAATGGAAGCATCTAGAACAGGAGTAACAGAGACTTGCTTCCACAGGGGAAAGGATGGGGGTGGTGTTAGATTTGGCAATGAGAATTAATTTCTGGGCTTGACTGAGTACACCTAGGAAACAGAAGTGAGCTGATTGAGGAGAAAGAGGACCCTGGTGTGTATGTTTTGAGGCAGATCCTAATGAGGGGGCAGCTGAGGTAAAGATTGTCTCCAGCAAGGAGGCCGGTGAAGAGCCTCTGCTTACTTGGGTCCTGCTTTAGGCCCTTGAGCCCATTCTTTTCACTGCCACAGGAAAAAATGAAAAGGGTGGCAGGAAGAGTCCATTGTTTTTCCAGAGATCAAAGGTCATGCATCCTTATGGGCTTTATGTCTCCAGACTAAGGCACAGGAGGCAGTTACTAACCTCTCATTTCACTCTGAAGACCAAGACACCCAGTCTCTTCAACCAGCCCTCTTTCAAGTGGTCTTCCTATAATTTACAAAGTCCTTCCAGTGCTGGCCTCTCAGAGAGCTGCTAGATAGTTCCATAAAATCCTTCTAGCTTTTCGCAAAGCATCAGAGCTAAGCAGGAATCACCTTGAGAATTTTGTACATGGATTGGTGACCCTCAAAGAGTCTGACTCAGCAAATCTTAGGTAGGGCCCAGGAGTATGCTTGGCAAAAGGCCTTTCCTGGGGCCACTGCCGCCGCCGCCGCCGCCGCCGCCGCCGCCGCCGCCGCCGCCGCCGCCGCCGCCACCACCACCACCACCACCACCACCACCACCACCACCACCACCACTGCTACTGCTTAGAGGTCCACACTCTGAAAGTTCTTAGCCTAGTCTCCCCTTTCCTACTAGCTCCCTGAGCAGTGGATTCTTGAATATGGACCGCTGTTTCTCTTTTGGGGGATGGGATTAAACTTTAATAAATTCTCTAGGTGATGTTAATTGATGTCCTATTCTAAGATGTAGCTTCTATTTGGTAGGACTCAAGCATTGTTTTAGAGACAAGTTGGTGGGAAATAGAATATATAATGTCCATGTCCTTTCCAGAAGGTCCACTGCTTCTTACGTCTTACCTGAGTACATGAGATACCAAGGGGTAAGCCATGTTTGAAGGGTCAGATGTATCATTAGACTTTGCAAATGTAAAGTCTATGTTACAGTGATGCTTTTTCTTTCCTCGTCTTTTCCTTTTTGCAGTTGTTTTGTATCTGGGGGACACTTCGGAAGAAAGACATTCCCTTCCTACTGATGTTCTTGACAACCTTGTCACACTGTTGATCTTCCTTTGAAGTTCTAGTCTTCAGACATTTCAAGCAAGGAATCCCTTTGTTTCTTCTCCATCTTCTGAGATGAAATTCTGTTGGATTTAGTTAGGGACCCACCTCCAACTTCTGAGATGAAGTTCTGTTGGATTTAGTTAGGGGCCCACCTCATCTTCTTTCTAGGCCCCCCAAATAGAACTTGAAACATGTACAGGTATCTTTTCAAGGTGCCATCTGAATGATCTGTTCAAACAAAGACACTTTGGTCACTGTCCTTTTTAGGTTCTGCAGTTGGGTTTTTGAGGTTTGGTTACCAACGGGGAGAGAGACAAGGATAGATTGTTGCTTTTTGGTGACTGGAGGCTATGTCTATGGATGGCCATGTGGAGAAATCAAAGCAGCTCAGTGCTGGGTATAAGCAAGTGCATCTTAGCTCCAATTGGAATTTGCAAGTCCTCTGGTACTGAGAAGCCTCAAGTGCACATTGCTCTTACCTCTCCAGCCCTATGCTGGGAACTCACCAGTCCTGCAGTACCTACATTGGGTTCTCCTGTCCTAAAGAAGGGCGGTTCTTAGGCAACAGCTGGAGTTTATTTTGATCTCTGTCTTTTGAAGCCAGAAACTGTTCATGTGTAACTTTAAAGAAAACTGTGATTTTTTTTTTTTTCCCCTAGCACAAAGCTGCAATTTCAAGGCAGGATTCTATTAAAAACAGACAAATAATTCCCATTCCTTCCTGGTCCTGCCTATTGTTTTCTTAAGTTTGTTTGGATTCCCAGATTGAATCCTTCTGTCTTAGTCTCCAAAGAGAGGGTCCCGGCCATGACTGCCCCATGAGGTTGACTGTCTGGTGAGGTCCTTGGGGGACACTTCCTGTTTCTGTGTCACAGGAGGATGTGGGAGAATGTCTCCTGTCTTCCCTATTCAGAGAGCCTTTTATTTCCTCCTTATGTTTTGTCTATAGCCAGCTTTGGTTTTCCTAAGAACTGTTCCTAGGAAGAGGTGTTGGTCCAGAGCCAGCACTACTTATAGATGCCCAGTAAGCCCCGGAGTTGGGTTAAAGCATCCAGGACTGTATTCAACAACTAATCCACTGCACCCACAGAAACACATCAAAGACCACTATCTGCTTCTAGCCACATGCTTCTAGATGCGTCCAGTGGATGATGCCCTATGTGTACCACGTGATTCTTTGCCAAGGAAGCATCCTTCGTGTTGTAACCATGGTTCCATTCTCCCAAGGATTCCTAGTGTGTTCAGTGTCTTTCACATAGCCATTGCCCAATGGTCAGAACTGGATGCTAGTTGCAACTCTGAATCAAAAGTTGACTTTCCAATGGAAAACATTCTTGAAATGGAAATGGGCTATTATTGTCACCTTTATATAATTTCTTTTATTCCTCTGTTACATATGCTGGCCTAGTGGGGACAGGGATATCACCCTGTCCCCTTTCTTTTCTCTGGGGAGGGTGCACGTTCTTGGTGACAGGCGTAGATGCACTCAGTTATATACACAAGTAAACATATGCTTGCTGAGGGAAGATCTAGTGAGAAAGGAAGAAATTATTCTTTTCAGCGTAAGTATGAAAGAACCATTGCTGCTGCACTGTGTCTGGTGAAGAATCTTAGGCTTTAAATGGAACCCCCTGAAACTCCTTTCCCAGAGTATTCCACATACAAACGGGCAAGTTGCATTCTTTCTAACTTTGCCTTTTCCTTGGGGAAAAGCGAGTGCTGTCTGAGACTGGCCGATGCAAATGCTCTGAGCATCCTGACAAAGATAGGAACTTTAGGCTAGCAAAAAATCCAAATAAACAGATTTTCAAACAAACCCGCTTTCCTTTTGGTAGCTGAAAAGGAAACCCCACATCCAGGAGGAATGCAGATCAAAGAGAAGTCTACAAATGATGCAGAAACACATAAAATAACAAACAAGCCCGGTGGGAAGAGGGAACTTTTTGTAAAAGAATAGGCCTCTTCATATTACACTGAAATTGAATGCAAGATTGCAAGCGAAGATACATGAGCTGGGAATACAAAGCTATAGTTTCTTTTCCCTTTTTGGGGGGCTGGCGGTATACCTTTAATAGGTCACTTTGGAAGCCACTAAAAGCAGCAGACAAAAGATAGGCCCCTTGTTGGAAACCTTGCCTCCTTTACCTTTGACAGTTGTCTGCTTCTCTCTTGGTATGAACTGGACAGAATAATTAATCTATTCTGGCTGCAAAAGTGGAGCCCGAAATGCCCTGGCCTGTGAGCATTTCATATCAAAAGCTGAGCCTTTCTTATTCTTGGAAACTCAGTTCTACTGCTCAGTGTCCTGGGTGAGAAACAATTAAAATGGCTGACATGATCATGTTTTAGTTTGCAGGCCATCCTTTCCCCAGCTGTAAAAATGTATTTGAGCTAAATTTTCAAGGGAATCATGGTTAGCAAGGTATAAAGCCAGTCTTGGAGTATTTCATCTTTGGGAACTAGGCTTGTTTAACCCGTATCTACGTAGCTAGTGGGTGCTGAGTGGCTACTGAACAGCACAGCATGCCGTTGCTCTCTAATTCAAACTCAGAATCACTGTCATTGCTAAGTGTTCTATCCTGTTTGGGGGCACTGGGACGAGTACTTGTGGTGTCAGGCCTCTCTTATAAAGACCTCGAGGTATTATTTGGACATTGCTTTGAACTTTGAGCTCATGTGCATTCACTTTGAAGTAATTTTCAGTAACGTCTCTCAGACAGTGTGAGTGGCCTCAGAGCATTATTACCTGGATCTGTTTCTCCTAGTAGGATTTTGGGTCACCACATGTATTTGTCTTCAAGTGTGTGGGCTATGGTTGAATTGCTCTCTTTGGAAATCACATCACTTTTGCCTTTCTGCTACAATAGAACAATTCTGTCTTATTGTTTAATATTCTTGCAAATGCTGTGGTCATACATTAAAAATAAACTATTTCTTTAAATTGTTTATTTATGTATGTAGTGGAATGGGATATGGAGCACGTGTGCCATGGCATGCATTGGAGGTCAGAGGACAACTTGTGGGAGTCATTCTCATCTCCTACCATGTGGGGGTGGAGACTGAACTCAGGTCATGAGGCTTGGTGGCAGGTGTCTTTACCCACTGAGCTATATTGCTGGCTCAAGACAATCTGTCTTATCCTCAACTCATAAACTGAGTTCTCTACATTTCAGTGACAGGCTCTTCAGCTACCTAGACTGGATTCTTGAATGTGACATGCAGCATGGACAGCAGTGTGACAAGCTGTCCTGCCAGCCTTATTCATTCCTGGTCCATTATTTCCCCAATTATCTACAGTTCCTTTCCTGTCACACTTTCATGCATCAATGAGTCTGTCCCTGGGGTCTCCATTCGGTTCCTCTGACCTTTGCTTGTTCCTATGCTGAGACTATACTGTGCCTCAGTATCAAATACACACAAATAGTTGATATTTGGTAGAATTGGTTTTTCCATTCATTCCCATTCTTTTTTAAAGTTGGCTTGGTTATACTTGGGCCTTTTCTTTTTTATATAGATTTTGTAATCTGGAAATCAAATTCTATGAAAAATTCTGCAGACATTTTTCATTTTCATAGGAATTATGTTAAAAATTATTTTGAATTGGCAGATTGAAGTTCTTGTAATTTTAAATCTTCTCACCTATAAACGTGGTATACTGCCTTGTGGAGTTATTTATTAAAGCCTTTTAATGAAGTATTTGTTTAGAGAACTCTTGCCTATATTTTTCCAAGATAGCATCTTTTTATTGCCTCAACTTTTGTTTTTGGCAACCAGTAACACTGACTTGTGCATTCCATATCTGTGCCCCAGATTTTAAATGTATTAAGTGTTAAAGGGAATATATATATTATATATAATATAGTTTTTGTCTTTGAATTTTATATTCTCACTGGAAACAGAGAAAGGTAGAACAATGGGAGGACATGGGCATTCTGTGGTAGCATGCCAGCTGTTCCCATTGTGAATTGATGGGTGATGTGTACAGTCAGAAAGAAGCCACAGACAGACTGGTTCAGACAGAGAAGGATCCCAAGAAGAGGTGGGTGAAAGGTCCAGTGGCATTTTTATCAGTAGCTGAAATATATGAGTAATAAGAAAGCATATGAATATATATTTTGATAACTGAGGATTAAGTACTGTAAGAGTGAAGACTGTGACTGGATGATGGAGAGCCTTGAATGTCAGGATCAAGATTCTTACCTTGTCTTCTCTCTAGAAAGTCTTCTCAAAGCTAGAGGATGTCTTGAACATTAGTAGTCGACTACTGAGTCCTTTCCACAAAGAGACAGTTGGGCAGGACAAACAGGCTTACATTATATCTTTTAAACTCATTTTGGTTCAGAGTTGAGTATGAGCTGAGGTAGATCAGTTGCTCCACATGAAATGAGACATATGGGAGAAAAGTTCTAAAGGTAGGATAGAGAGAAGGAGTCAACCTCAAATATTAAGACAAGCTGGAGGTTCTTAGACCTTTCCAAGACAGGTGACCAGACATGTAGTACAAAATGTATCTCACTTTGTATTTGGGGGGGGGGGGCGCAGATGTGATAGCTATATTTTATTTTCAAACTAACCCATTGTGCATGTAATAGGTTGTTGTGTGATGTTATAATACGTGCATAATCAAATAATGTTTAAATCAAGTTAAATATACTTCTTCAAGCGCTGTTATTTTCTTATAACTTTTTTGAGAGAGAGAGAGAGAGAGAGAGAGAGAGAGAGAGAGAGAGAGAGAGAGAGAATTTTATTCTGTATCCCAGGATGGCCTGAAACACAGTATGTAGCCTGACGTAAACTCATACCAATGCTTCTGTCTCAGTCTCCCGGGGGCTAGAATTACAGGTGTAAGGTATCATCTCTACCTTCAGTTATCATTACTTAAGTATCATTACTTTGAAAAGTTTCAAACTACTTTCTCATAAACATCCAAAATCTGTAGTACATAATTACAAAATATAGTCACCCTACCAAGCAATAACTCACTAGATGTACTTATATTATTCAGTGCCCACTGGTCATCCTTTTCTCACTCCAAAAAGATGTTATTATATGGGGTTTTCAAAGTCATCTTCACGGTGGGAGTTAAGGTCACATGGTAAAAGTAATGGTTAGGGTTCATGGGGAAATAGGAAGGCACTTCCCTCTGGATAGCCACGATTCTCATGGAGTCCTCATTATTCTCAGTTGCCTGAGAAGTAATTTATTTTTGTCACCTTCAAAGTTTCTTTTTTAAAATTTCATTCTAAACTATGCTTGTTCTTTTCTCCACTAAGCACCATTTATTTCCTTTCCTGGAAGAGTCAGATTGTGGAAGAAAGAGACACATCTCAGTCCTGTTGGCAGTTGTGTCTCGATAGTGGAAGAGGGGGCTAACAGGGACTGAAGTGGGATGAACATCATGAACCAGAGGTGTGGCAGCCTACTGTTAGCGAACGCCTCAAGTAGGTGTGATTGTCCCTTTCCAAAGTCCAAGAGACTGTGCTCGGGAATAACTGTGGAACTTATGAGGCCCAAGCCAGCTCAGGGGAAACATAAGGAACTCATCTTTCCTATGAATGCCACTGTTCCCGGGAGATAGGCTAGAAAATTCTGTTAGATGTTTGACTCTTAAAGCCAACTAGAGGCTGTGGACATTCCCAGCCTTTAGTCCCTCCCTTCATCTTGAACCCCTCCTCATTCAGCTATCCTATTTCCTGCTTTCTTGTTTGGCTTTCATTTACAGTAGAAGGGAGAAGAATCTCTAACCATCTCAGTGTGAGAAGAGGGCAACTGGAGTCTATCTTGCTATTGGAAGAACCCTGTCCTGGGCACAAGGTACTGTCAACCATTCATTATGCTCTAGGTGACAGCCTAGCCAAAGGATTTGTCTGGAGATCACATAAGATTCCTTGAGAACAGTAAGTCCAAGTATATTTACCAATTTCTAAGGTTGTGTCTTAATTCTCCTCTTACAATCTTTTCTGTGAGTCTGGGATGGAGACCATATTTATCCCATTTCAACTTTGTCTTCCACAGCCAGTAGGGGTTGTTAGACAGAGACTGCAATCCTGGAAGACAGAGGAGAAACCTCTTGATTCAGCTGTCACCTGACCAGCTTTATGGAAATATCAGTTCTTGTAACAGAAACTGGTTCCAGTCTGAGTTTAGTCACTACTCTCTGAACACTCTTCAGGGCTATTACCCATTCCCTTTCCTTGGAGGCCCAGGTCCAGCCTCCAGAAGTGACTCAGCCTTAAGAACAGCATCATATGAATCCAAGTTTAATAATTCTAATCTCTCCCCTTTGATAGACTGTTTCTTTTGAGTGATATTTCTATCTCCTTGCTAACTTGGTCCTGTTCATACTCTTTGAATTAATTAAAATATTTTATCCAGATATTTCTGTTATGTTCTTATTTAGTCACTGGTATGGTTTCTAACTCCTGACTAGGCTGATGGTTCTCATACCACATCTCCCATTAGGATCAATGGCTCATGGAAACAGATTGATGGGCCTGTCTCCAGAGCTTCTAATTCCATAGATTTGAATGGAACCAATAATTTGTATTTTCAGTATATTCTTATGTTATGCTAGTCTCATATGGTCCAGGGCCACACTCTGATAATGATTCAACTGGACAAAATGGCCTGTTTCTAATGACTTTTCTTCAGACTACGACAGGGATCCTTAGAAATAGTATCCCCAAGTCAACTTAATTACTATTGAGTTAGGAATGTTTTGAAGGCTGAATGAGGCTCGGTGTAGAGTACATGGTGCCTGCAGTATATTCACATGTAAGCTTCAAGAATAGCATGTGCTCCTTCTGAAAGTTTCTGGACCAATAGGCATTGATCATATCCACCCCCATTCTCCCCCTTATTCCCCTACTATGTTCCTGTCCCAACTTCATATTCTTTTATTATACTCACTGAATATACTTAACACTGCTAGTATGTATATACATGGGTGTAAGGCCGTCCACTAGAGCGTGGGTAGTTCTTCTGGGTCTCTATCTCTGAAGAAAACAAAGTTTGCCTCTTCCATCAGCCATCAACTGCCAATAGTTCCTCAGCTATAGATGAGGCTTCATGACCCTCTCCCCGGTTCATGCTGGGATTTTATCTGACTTGAACCTGTGTGGATCTTGTGTACATAGTCACAGATGCCATGAGCTCATGTATGTAACAGCCCTGTCATGTCGGAAAGAGACTGTCACTGCATTTACTTATTATCTCTAAGTCATAGGACATGGAGAAATCAAGTTGGCACTGATCTGGATGCTTCTTCCCTACTGTACTGGCTGGCTTTCATAATGCTGGTACATGCTCTGCATGCTGTCAGAGGAGAAAAGTAAACAACAGTCTACCCATGTGTAAACTCCACAAGATGCAATAACTACCGGACTGATAACATGTGCCCATGGACACAATAGTTGCACAAATGTGATGGGAATGTTCCAGTATACTTTGCCAAGCTAAAAAGTAAAACTCAAAATCATGCCTAAGCTGAACAAATTCACCTTTGGTTTATCTTCATACTTTTTACTTACATATGCATTTAACAGTATTTTTTTTCCCTGCCCTGAATATTCTAAGAGACTTGATCCTAAAGCACTGTTGGCAGAATGCAGAACAGAATACGCCATAAATAAAACTGCTTTCCCACACATCTCCAGTATTCGTTCATGCTTAGCTTTGTTAGTTATGAGATGAGGTCGGAAGAGAAAAGCAGAACATTGGACTGCAAAATCAAAGGGCCACAAACTCAATGAGGAACAAGAAAATGAGAGCAGCAAAGGAATAAATGACTCACCACTGAGCAGACAGATCAGTCAACACTAGCACATATATTTTGCTGGGGCTAGAGGGGTCTGAAATTGTCCTCACTCGCAAGTCAGGTAGATGACACTGTTTTTTAGGTGATCCCTTAGCTGGGGCTGAATATTGACAAGAAGCCTTTTCACAGAGCATGAGTTTCCTCACAGGATGATGGCTGGGTTCCCAAGAGTGAGTGGATGGAGAAAGTAAGTAGGAGAAAGGAACATTCAGCAGAAACTGCATGCAGCAACTTTGGAAGTCATATAAAAATCACATCTTCCATAGCTTACTAGTTACATAGAGCTGTCAAAAGTCAAAGTCCAGGTTTAAGATGAGAGGTCCCACTTCTCAGAGCAAGATTCTGAAGAGTAGACAAGATCAGAAATATTGCTGTAGATAATTTTTGGGGAAAGTCTCTGCCAAACTATTGTCTTGACACCCATTGAAGTCTTTATAGGAGGCAACCCTATCCTCCCTTGATCTCTGATCACTAGACCAGAGGTAGATCCTAACACAGGACCTGGGCTAATAAGATTCCTCTCTGACCAAGAATTGCAACTAATTAACAAGGAGAATGATAAAGCCAGTGTGGTCTGTAGAGCCCTAGACTGGGGCAGGCACTTTTGGTTCATGTCTTTAGAGAAACTAAATGCTATTACACATGCAAAGAAAGGAATGAGAAAGGGAAAGATACACATTTGTTTCTAAGGGCTCTCCATCTTTGATGTCCACTAGACTTTTTAATCTTGGGTTAAAAGATACAATCTTACACCATAAAACACTCTGCACACTTTTTCTTAACTTACATTGTGTGTATTTCTGTCCTCTAGGTAGACTGTGGGACAGGAGAAAATTCTTCTTCAAAAGACAGATTTTTGTCTATCCAATAGGCTGCTTTGCACTAGGATGTTCTTGGATCTGTATTCTATGGCTCCTGCCCTTTGATTTTTTGTTCCTTATCAAGGGTAGCCCCACCCTCCCCACCCATTATTCCTCAACTGATATTGTAGACTGGAGCAAATATCTCATGGAAATAGGCCAGGGCAAATAAATGAGCATTGATTCTAAAAACAGCTAGATTTTAAAATTTTAGTTCAACAAAGCAGTACGAGAGATGCTTGGTGGCCACATTTTAGGAAGCATAGTAAGGTGGGATATTCAGTGATGATTTGCATTATGGAGGCTCAAGGTGTTTGTACATCCATCTTGTCTGGTTCTGGGAGGCTGTGGTCAGATGTTCTGTACTTGGACTCTAGCGTCATGAATGACTATCTTCTTTAGAGGGTGACCCTTAGGCTACTGCAGCTGCTTTGCCCATATAACAAGCAGATTTCTAAAAGCACCTGGGAGTTCATGTCTTCCTGCTAAAGCCTGTAGCCCAGGACTGACTAGTATGTGTTTCTGAAAGCCTAGTTTCCTTATCTCCAAGTCAGCTGGATTCTTGGGTGCCATTCATGTCCTCAAAGTGTTTTGCAGGGTGGAACTTTGCCTGACATTGACATCTGGCTTGAGTCCTTGTTCCCTGGTCTGGGACCTCCATTCCTTTACACGTTTTTATTGGGAACATGTAAAAATATAAATCATTCATATATTAATTCTTCTTTTGGGCTCTGCTTCCAAAAACCCAACCTAAAATGTGAGATAAAATGATATGGTTAAAAAAAATAAACACATCCTTTAAAATGATCAAACATATGCTCAGATCTCTGCTTACAGAATTGATTTATTATAGAGCACCAGTCACTTCTCTAATTTTAACTCCCTATCTAGAATACAGAGTTGATAATTATTAACTTGTGGCTTCTTATAGTCAATATGGATTTCATCTCTATAGATCTATAACTATATCAAAATGCATGGACCAGCATTTCGTAGTAGTATTTTCTATGGCACAAAATTCTGTTCACTATTCTACATGGTAGCTACCAGTCATATGTAGTCATTGATTTTAAGTGTGGTTAGTGTGACCATGAAACCAAATGTTTAATTATTTGGTTAAGTAGTTGCATGTAGCACAAGCCTGTAATGTTGAACAGCACCAGGTAATAGTATCGTAAAGACAACTCCTTGACTTTTTAATAGTTTACTGTGATTATATAAGGCATGGTTTGGGAAATAAGCACAAATATATTAGGAGTAAAGGAAAATAATGGCTACAACTTATTCTCAAATGATCTTGAGAAACAGTGGTAAAATGTTAACTGTTAGAAAATTTGGGTGGAAGGTCTATTGGGATTTTTTTTTAATGCACAACAAAATGTTGAAAAGAATCAGAATTTATACTGGTAAGTAAACTGGAGGAAAAAAGCATCCTCATACATATATTATTTAGAAGTGTGAAGGAAAACATTAGATAGGAGAATACAAGTTACTTGAAATAGTGAAAATGTGACTAAATTCTTTCCACCTTAACCTACATGATCCCTTGCAATTTCATTTTGAAGATATTCCAAACAAGAAATCTATTTCTGGCTGGACATGGTGGTTGGTACATACTTGTGATTCCAGGATGTAGGAAATTGTGGCAGGAGAAACCTGAATTTAAGGCTAGCCTGACTTACATGGTAAGATCCTATTAGACACATACACAAAATCTATTTCCTTCCTTCCTGTTTTCAAATCTTAGATGGTCTTTTAATAAAAGACCCAGAGCCAGATATCAGGGTGAGAGCTGAGAGATCAGAGAAGCAGGACAGCTAGCTACTAGTTCTTACTTCTACGAAATCCTCAGCCTAAAGAGAGTAAGTTTCTGTTTCCTCATGCCTTATATACCTTTCTCTGCCCTGCCATATTACTTCCTGGAATTAAAGGTGTGCGTGCTTCCCAAGCAAAGACATGAGACCTCAAGTGCTGGGATTAAAAGTGTGTGCCACCACTGCCTAACCTCTATGGCTAATCTAGTGGCTGTCTCTGTCCTCTGATCCTCAGGCAAGTTTATTAGGGTACACAATATATATTCCCTTCCTTCCTTCCTTCCTTCTTTCCTTCCTTCCTTCCTTCCTTTCTTCTTTCCTTCTTTTCTTCCCTCCCTTCCTCCCTCTCTCTCCCTCCCTCCCTCCTTCCCTCCCTCCTTTCCTTCTTTTTTTTTTTCTCAGCTAGGATTGGCTATGTGACTTGTTTTGGACAGTGGAATAGCAAGGGTGGATATGAGCAACAAATACTTGTCTTTTGGTGTTTGCCTTTCTTGATGCTCTTGGGCTCTTGAAGACTCTGCATCCACCACTATGAGATCAAGCCTGGACAAGCCTGTTGGCAGATGAAAGATCATGTGCAGATGGGGCCTTGCCATGTCAGTCATTTTGCCTCCATTCTTGGCTAAGATCCCAGATTAAAGATAAGGTCTCCAATGGAAGATATTGAATCTTCTAGCTCAAAGGTAGCTGTATTTACATCATGCTAGTTGCTGTAACAAACAAATTCCAGATGCATAAAGGCTCAGAGAAATATTTTCTGTTTTGGTTTATTTAAAGTCTATAGCAAGGTTCCATGAGTGAGTGGGTAGATATATTAAGCCAGGATTCTTTTATCTGACAGCTCTACCATTTTCAACACTCATTTTTACTTACATCAGCTGGAGGAGAAAAGAGAATGGGGAATGTCATGTGTGGAGTTTTGTGGCCCTGACCACAAAATAACACATATCTTTTCCATATACATTGTACAGTCAGAACTCAGTCATACGACCATGCCTCATTACATGGCTGGATGAGAGGAAAAAAAATCTTTTATTTTTTTATTTTGGTGCAGTATTTAGAAAATTTACCAGTGTTATGTTTTCAATGGTGTTATACACATTCATACTGTTGTACAATATCAACACCATCCATATCCACAACTACTTTCAGACTGTAAAACTGAAATTCTGTGCCAAGTAAGCAAACTCTGCCCAATCCCATGTCCATCATGCACTGATAACTACTGTTGTGCCTGATATTGTGTGACCTTGATGGCATCAAGTATCTCCTGTCTATGAACCACACAAATGTCTTTGGTGTTGAGGAGATAGTCTAGGTATAAGATTATGAGGATCAATGGAGACAGTGGAAAATGCTATGTTGCTTCTATGTCAGAGAGCATTCATCTCTCCGTTTCACCCAACCAGAGGTGGCCAAATCTAATTTCTAAATAAAGTATAATCATTTGAATTGATGGATAAAATTTTTTGGTTAAAAATGTTTGGTAATCAAGTCATCAAGCCAGCTACACATAGTATAAAGAATAATTAAACCCATTTGTGGACCCAGTGTAACTTGTGGGTTTTAGGTTATGAAATTAGTTTGTAGGTCAGATTCATTCTGGTGGAAAGGCATAGGAAATCATATATTCTATAGGTAAATACCAGGCTCTAATATGTGTTAGATGGTAAGGCCAAGGGTAGACATTAGCCTGGGCTTCTGGTCGACCTCATTCCATGGGCAAAGAGCAGCCATAAGGAGGTGGAGAAAGGTACTTTGCTCTGAGATTTTCATATGTTTTCAGAAAAGAAACAGCCTTCCATGCCGTGTAGGGGGAGGAGGCAAGGCTGAAAAGGATGAACAACAACAACATCAAAAAGAATGAAATGTGAAATGACTATGAGATGGGCATCCATATTCTGACTTTCACTGTTGTACCTGCTGGCATCATCAAGGGGCTGCTGGGAAAGGAGCCAGGTGAGGCCTCAGCAAAGAGGTGATTTCACTGTTAGTCACAGGCGCCCTAAGTATTTACCACTCTAAGACCATGTAGACATTCATTTCCTTTAACCCTGTGAGTGGCTGTAAGATTTGAGGTTTGTACTGGTCACACCTTGGGTGATTAAGAAAGACAGCAAACATTGGAACTGAAAGCTCATTATTTTCTTGGTCTAGTGATGATGACCTGGAAGTCACAGTATGATGACATATTTACATTGTATGTAAGTTTGAAGACTTCTGTCTGTCTCATGTTTTCACGTCCACCTTAGTGGATCTGTAGCACCTTTACACAATGCCAGTGTGGCTAGGAGTTGGGAAGTGGTCGATCCAAGACCTACTAGTTCACATCCTTGGGTTCATGGTCTGGAAAAAGAAAATTAAAACACATAATCCTAGAAAAAGCGAAGTCAAGTGTAATGTAGGAAGGATACAGTGAATGCTGAAAGGAAGGTGGGGGTGGAAGGGGCAGCCCTGGAGGGGAGGAGGGAGGAGACTGGAGTCAGAGCTGAGGTCCATTTCTCTCTTCCCAGAAATCATGACTTTGGGTAGGGCAAATACTGTTTTTGCTCAGCTGATACACAGGTTGTTACTACTTCACTTGCCAGAGAAAAATGAAGATAAATCAAGGCATTTAAAGCAGATGTTTGGAATGTTTTGTTGAATTTGGGGCCCATTTTGTTAAAGGGACTTCAGTTTCCTGAAATGTGAAGCTCATAGGGATGGTGTATTCTTGAGACTGATGACTAGAAAAACTCTTGCTGCTCATTATGGGAAAGTGAGAAACGTTTGTTCACTGAACAAAATTCTTAGATATCAGTGAAGTCCCAAGATGTGTCTGCTCAGAAGGATAGAGTACAATGTTTTTAAGGTTCTGTTTGTGACTTGTGTTAAAATAAAGATGTAATCTGTAGCCATATTACAAATCCTGCAACTCTTTTCATGGTTACAGTTCCAAGTTCTTGATACTACACTTTCCGTTTGGCAGGAGGGTAAGTTGAGAAGGCGAAACTTGCCATGTTCGGACAACATGTGCTCATGTGCTTTCTGTTCGGATCCAGAGGCACAATTTGGACCACAAAGTTGGTTATACTCCTTTGCCAAGTTGGGCAAGGAATCCTGGCTACAAGATGCTATTTAAAGTTGTGGAGGATTGGACTGGATGTCAAGACATTTGTATTTGGGCTTCTTTGGTGCCACTGTTTGAAAAAGCAAAGATATCTGGCTTTCATATTTCTTTCCATTTTAATGTAGAATGAATATTTCTTGATTCGTCTTATAGAACTTCATCTTGAAAAAAATTGAATCTTCTCTCCAAGCTGGCATCTCTAAAATAGTTATTTTGTAACAATGCTGCATCTACTAACTACTGCTATTGCTTTTGGGTCAGGGTTTTGGCTATGATTATTGTGCCAACATCTCTGTTGATTATAAAATGAAATGCTTCACTTGCTGACTGATACTCTTTCCAGACAGACAAAAATATGTTGCAGAGAAGTTAAATGTGAAGATAATTTATGTCACACCACTAAGAGAAACTAAATACCCAGTAGTTAAAAAAAAAAAAAATGAAAACCTCGAGGAACTGTGGCTGAGCATAGATGCTCCATGCTCACTGGTCATGGAAATTTCTTGCTGCTTTTCACCCTGGGGTGGGATTTGGACATTAATACTCTGATTGATGGGAACTCTTCTTGGACATAGTTGAAGTTATAATTTAATAAAACCTTGCTGATCTCTATCTGAAGTTATAGATCCAGATATGAATCTGATTCTGCAATCTATTTTAGTAGGAAATAAGCCTTTTCCCAAATCCAAATTTGAGTAAAACATGAGATAATTTCATTGTCAATGATTTTATATTACTTAAATGTTTAAGACTGAGATAATGATTACATATATACATGTCTACACATAGCGATCACCATTCCTAATATTTTATGCTATTTTAGTGCCTTCTACTCGCAGGATCTTTTGATACACAAACATATTTAAATAAGAAAACAGTGTCTAGAAAATGCAAACAGGATGCCTCAGTAAGACTGTATCAGACAAGGAGCTATAGACAGTAGCTTGCAGGTGGAAGATTAATAGGGAGTACATGGTCAGAATGAGAAGCAGCCATGCCACCCTTGGCAGGGACCCAGAGACCAGTGCAGTAATGTGATTATGATAATGATTCAACAAGTCATCGTCTGCTGCCTTTGTTTGCTGTAATTAACTCTTTGGAATCACATAGCCTCTGTCTCTGGGCTCATCAGCTGGCCCAGTTTTTGTGTCTCAGGTCTGTCGTTTCTCCCTGAGTCCAGGAGCCTCTAAGTGCATTGCTAAATGAATTCATTGCTGGCACAAAGCTTTGGTGGCCGAATAGAGATGGCTATCTTTTGTTGTCAGACATTCAATCCCATATAGCAATCCAATTACTTAAGCCGTTTGTATCAGTCTTATTAGGACTGGCCATTCAGGCCAGCGCCAATGCTGATCTCTGTGTCTTGGAAGAATGTGGTGGAACAGATTAGTGCTTTAATGAGAAGCTTTCTGAAGGCCAGATCTTTTCCATTGTGTATATATATATATCGAGATCTAGGAATCATTTTTTAGGCGAGGGCCCAGAGTCGTTGTTACAAAAGACTGATCAAAGGATGGCTGGAAATCTGTACAATTGCTTGCAGAAATTTTATGGGTTATAAAATATTGGCCCAGGTTCTGTCTGTTATGGGCTATCTGACGAAAATCTCTAGTAGGCTGGGAAAGGAAATTGCTTATTGGCATTTACTCTGTGGGATGGCTATCTCTGGAGTTTGCATTTGAACTCTTTCTTCACTGTGCTACAGGTCAAATTCTGTACTCAGCACGAACATTCCAGGAATGTGGGCTGCACAAAATCAACATAAGCCTTGCTCCATAATCTACTACCCAGAAAAAACATACAGAGAGAGTGGCCCAGACAGGGGTGTCCAGATAATTGCCAAGGAAAGATCGCAGGGTGGAGGAAGACGGTGGCAGTTAATGTGTAGATGTTGAAACCTCAAGTTAATGTGTGAAAGAGGAGCGAAATAACCGAGCCCACTAGATCTGTCAGGAAAAGATGGTAATTGGCTTTACGACTCCAAGAAACAATACCCAGCCTCTGCATGGCATGCCTTTAGCTTTGGAAACATTTATGAAATGTCACGTGGAAAGAGGTTTATCTTAAAGGAAGCAAGTGTGTCATACTTGGAATGTTTTTAACAAACAGAAAAGCATTGATTTAATGTAGAAACTTTTGAAGAAATGCAAAATTTTCCTGCCCTCAGATTCAATAATCTTAGGAAATCTTGCAGCTAAAGGCACTAACCTGCTTCCTAGGGGCCAACCTCTGACTCCAACAGGTTTCATTTCTTGCTATTACGCTCTTCAGCCAAACTAACACAAAAAAGTCAACATTATCATCTCTAGAAATATTAATAGCCTGGGGTTGGTGGTATGTGCCTAAATTTAATCCCAGCACTCAGGAGGCAGAGGCAGCAGGATTTCTGTGAGTTCAAGGACAGTCTGGTCTACAAAGCTAGTTCTAGGACAGCCAGAGCTACACAAAAAACTCTGCTTAAAAAAATGTTAACAATAATTTCTTAATTGTTACCAAAATAGTCATTTTATGAAATTTCTCATAATCAAAATTTGTGAAGATCTGGCCTGGTTTTTAGATTTAGTTTTCTGTATGGTATATTTGAGAGGATTTTAGATCACAAAAGCCTTATTTTTGGAGCTGCTTGCCTCCTGCTATATAAATTGGTGCCAAATATTATTTGAGAGATTAAAAATCAGAAAAAAAATATGTTTGTGTGGGAAATGTAGATGATAATACTACTCGTCAGTTTGCAAAGATATTCATATGTGTTCTGTAGATGCTGCTGTTTTCTATATCAGATTCTGAGGATAGTTCAGAGGATTGGGGAGAAGGAAACAACCCCAAATGATGCTGCCTCTCAGCATGGTCCTTCTTCTTGGCCTTGACTTTCACACCCTCTCTCTCAGTGTGGTGTTCTCTAAAACAAAAACAAACCCTCTAAACAAATGAACAAAAAACCAAACACTACCAACAACAAACACTCCTTTGGCTTTGGAGTTTGTCTGAGATCCAAACTCAGCAGGATTTGGTAATGAATTCATATAATGGCTTGAGATATAGAGAGTTCATATCTTAAATATCACCCAGGCTGAAGGAGAAAAAAAAAGCCCAGGTAAGGCTGCCCACACCTGTAATTTCAGCACTTGTGAAGTATAGACAGGATCAGAAGCTTGGCTATATAGTTTGAGGCCTGCTGGCATACGTGAGACTTGTCTTGAGAGGAAACAGACAGACAGACAGACAGACACCCACCACTCATTTGACATAAAAGTAAAAGGGGAGCCACACAGATTCTAAAGGGGAGATGAGGGATGATAGTGAAGAAGAAGAGAAACAAGTGTTGTGTGTTTCTCTGTCTTTCTCTTTCATCTACATATATAACATGGAAGCAGAAGGGAGATTATTTGAGAGGAAGAAGAGAAAAGAATGGGGAGAAAGACTGACAGTAGTGAAAATGAACAAAATTACAATAACAAATTTATAAAATGTCATGAGTAAACTCATTACTTTTATGCTTACTAAAAACATTAATTAAAAATAATATGCCCCTTTAAGGGGCATAAAATGCATGCTCAGCCCTTTTATTAAAAGAAAACAAGAAAATAATGAAACTAACTCAAACATTAAGCAACTGAATACTGAAGCAAAATAGTAATTGAAATGTGACTGTAGAAAGGGCTTCATTCAAGTCATAAATAAGATATGTGTTTGTAGGTGTGCTGTCTGTGTGTGTTATCTGGTGTGTATGTGGCATATGTATGCATGCTGTCTGTGTGTATTTTCTTTGTGTGTATGTTACATTTATGTGTGCATCTTGATGTATGTGTATATCTGTGCTTGCCTATGTTTTATGTGTATTTTTATATGACTCTATATGTGAATGTGTACAACATCTCTTGGATTGCCTCAGCTTTCTTTATTCATTCTTTATAGGATAAAACTACAGGAACTAACAAATGCAGATTCTGCTCCATACTAAGAAATCCAAGGCTACTGGTGCCTGCTTTCTTTTGTTTAAAAAAAATTGGAAAGGTCATCCACGATAGGAATAAATGGAGGCAGAAGCAAATCAATGTTTAACTTGGAAATATTTTTCAGTTAATCATCCCTGACTGCTCACACTAAGAGGGCACTGTTAGGGTGTTGGCAAGTTGAGCTTGAAGTCCCTGAACTTCTAGTAAAACAGCCTAACGTCAGGATTTGTACAATCAAAAATCCTGATGCACTCTAGGTTAAGATTAAAATGGCTATGAATATTGTGCAAATGTGACCATGTATGTATAGGGATGTTTTTGGCATTTATTTTCACATATGAGGATTGTGCAACAAGACTTCTCTTGCTTGGGAATTATTTTAAAGATGTAGGACCTATACCTGGTAGGAAATTTGTTACAAGGTATAGAGGATCATCTTGTAACCTCTGTATAATTGTATGAAATATGATGGAATGTAGTTTCATCATAAAAGGACAGAAAATATATGCAATCTGTTTTTTTTAATGAGAAAGAAGATACATGTAATCTTATATTTGTCATATTTCCTATAAAGCCCATCTGGCTCATTTATATTTCTCTTATATTTTTGGTTGTGAGCCTAGCCTTTAACGGCTGAGCTATCCCTCCAGCCCCATTTATATTTCTCAAAAGCTCTAAAATATGGTCTGTCAATGCTCTCCAAGTGTAAAATCAAAATTAAGCTTGTGGCTTTTTGGAGGGCATTTTGATTTTGTATTATAAAGAGTCTGTCTTTAAGAAAGCTTTGGAAACCTTATGAGGCCAGTGGGGCCAATATTTGCTCCAGTGGGCAAATGGACTTCTTAGGCTCATCTCTCTTTTTGTGTGTTGGACATGATCAATGATGAGGAAAGATCAAGGTTTTGACAGGCTTTGTTCTTCCTTCTGTATGCATGAAATAATTATCTGTCAAACAAAAGAAGTGACTCCTTTGCCCTGTAAATGTAATGTACCCATTCATGTTACATTAACATTCATGTTAAGCTGAGTTTGTAAAGAGATTCATAGTCAAAGCATCACCCTTGACTTACAGCCATTGTGGGGCACCCTGCTGAACATATGGTGCTCTGCTATGGCCTACTGCTTAAGAGCTATGCCATGGGCACTGCTTTATAATCAGAGGGTGATGCAGCTGATTCCAAAACCATGAATATTCTAGGAGCACACAGATGCATTTTCTTTATGAAACCTAGCCTCTCTGGTATTCCGATTCTGTTACATGGTGCAGCTTATAATGATTCAGCAGTGGTAAGAGTCAACAAAAATACATGTTAATTATTACAAAAGCTTAATTTTGATTTTACACTTGGAAAGCATTGACAGACCATATTTCAGAGACTTTGAGGAGTGTAAGTGGGCCAGATGGGCTTTATAGGAAATATGACAAATACCAGATTATATGTATCTTCTTTCTCATTCAAAAAAATAGATTGCATATATTTTCTGTCCTTTTATGACAAAGGAACTAGACTCTGATGGAACGCTGATAAAATGGCTCTACTAACTTTGTACTTAGATCTTTTAATTATGCGATGATTTTAAATAATATCAATCATAGGGCTGGTGAGATGGCTCAGCAGATAAAGGTGCTTGCTACCAAGTCTCATAATCTAAATTTAATTCCTGGAACCCACAGAGTAGAAGGAGAGAACTAAATCTCCACATAAACACCATGAAATGCATATCTACATACATGTGAACCACAATAAATAGATATGAAATAAAATTGAAAATAATATCATTTGTACTGTTATTTTAATTATTTAATTGCTTGGAATCTGGCTTTGCTCCTCATCTTAGGCTGTGTCTTTGGTCATCATCTTGATCCACTAATGTTGGGAGAACTACGAGGGCCATGGTAAAACCTACTGAAGTAAAATAGTATATGTATCCAGTCGTCAGTTCATCTGTCAAAGTAACAGTTCTCTCCTGGGTAGGGATTGTTGTCTGTTTAGATTTGCCTGAAACAAAAGATGGAGGTTTGTAGCATGAATCTTAACAGGTCTTATTAATAAAAACAAATCTGAAGCCAGGTATTGGGGTGAATGCTGGAAGATCAGAGAAGCAGAATAAGCCGCAGCCACCTCACCTTGCCAATTCCTCAGCTGATCCTGTTTCCTCAGACTGGAAGCCTCTGAGTCCTCATCCAGAATGAATCTCAGCTGAACTGCTGCTCAAAAGCCTAAAAGCTTAATCAGGCTCGTTCCTGGTCCTCACGCCCTGTATACCTTTCTGCTTTCTGCCGTCACTTCCTGGGATTAAAGGCTCACTTTCTGGGATTAAAGACGTGAGTCACCATGCCTGGCTGTTTTCAGTGTGGCTTTAAACTCACAGAGATCCGGAGATCCAGATGGATCTCTGCCTCCCAAGTGATAGGATTAAAGGTGTGAGTGCCACCATTTTCTGGCCTCTATGTCTGTCTAGTGGCTGTTCTATTCTCTGACCCCAGATAAATTTATTAAGGTGCACAATATTTTGGGGAACACAATTATCACCACAGAGGTTTAAGTATTAGTCTTATATGTCAGGTAGCATTGTTACAATGCAAGTTACCCCAAATTTTGTAGTCTAATTAAGTAATATTTATTGCTTTGGGATCATTTCCCACATCTTACTCTACAATTTTGATGCTCAGGTTTGACAATCTCTGTATTATATTTTCCTACTCAAGGTAATCATTGAAAAATGTAGGTGTAAGCAAACAAGCACTTGTTTAATATTTTAAAAATACACTGAAATTAATTACAAAAATATACAAATATACATGGATTATTAAATCAGTTAAAATGCACTAAACAGTCAATGCAAAACTTAACACTTAGAAGCTGCTAGAGAGATTATGTCAAGACATGGGTGCTGGCAAGGCTTTCTGAAAAGGACTCCACAGCTTGGGAAGTAATCCCAGGACTGAAAAGAATCACACTTCTCAATCCTTCCCAAATAGTTCTTCCAACTGGAGACCAAGTATTCAAACTTATAAGCATATGGGGGTCATTTTAATATTCTTATTTAAATCACCACAGAAAAAATTTCAAAAACTAACAATCAAGCTAGCCTATGACCCAGATATGGCACTTTTGGCTTTATTCCAGAAGTACTCTAGGTTAACAAATCATTGAGATGCCTGCTCTTCCAAGTGTTGCACCATTTATGACAACCAGCTTAGATGTTCATCAAAGAGAGAGGGGATTAAAAAAAAATGAGGTACATTGTAGCTAAAAGTTTTCCTGTGTCTCACTCTGTCTGCAGTGTCTCAGACCCAAGTAAACTACCACTGACTAGCTCTTACACTTAAACTCAGCCCATATCTGTTAATCTATATGTTGCCATGTGTTCCATGGCTTTACCTGTGTGCCATTACATGCTGCTCCCTGGACGGTGGGCTGGCATCTCCTCACTCAGTCTTTCTCTTCCCAGAATTCTCCTCTCTGCTTATCCTGCCTATACTTCTTGCCTGGCTACCTGCCAATCAGCACTTTATATCAACCAATCAGAGCAACACATATTCACAGCATACAGAATATCCCACAGCAGTACATATATATAATTTTAGGCAATCATAAAGAAAATGAAATCATGACATTTTTAGAAAAATAGATTCAACCAGAAGTCATTATGTTAGGCAAAATGCGCCAGACTCACTAAGATAAACATCAGATGTTTTCAGTCATTCTATATGTAAATTGTGTGTGTGTGTGTGTGTGTGTGTGTGTGTGTGTGTGTGTGTGTGTGTGTTAATCTTGGTTCACTTGACTACATCTGTAATCAACTAAAACGGAAGCACCTGGGCATGCCTGTGAAGGATTTTCTTGATTGGATCATTTGAGGTGGGAAGACCCATCCTATATCAGGGGCACACCTTCTGGTGGTAGCTCACATAAAAGTGCATATAAGAAGGAAGCTTTTGCTTTTTGCCTGCTTGCCCTCACTCTTGCTGGCAACTTCACCTGTCATGCTGCTGACACATTCCTTCCCTCGTATTAGAACCTATTTCTTTGGCTTCCCAGTGTAGACTGAAGATGAGTATCTCTCTAGGAATCCTTCAGGACTCTGGCACCAGATCAGGACTGCTGAGACAACCAATCTTATGAACTAAACAACTACAAGGTTCTTGGCCTTTCTACTGGGGGACAGCCATTGTTGGACTACCCTGTAAACCACTGTAATACCCTTTTAATACACACACACTTCATTCTATGTGTTCTTTTCTATTAGAGAACCTAACTAATACAGTAAGGGAGTGGGGGGAGATATGAATGAAAACAAAGCACAATGGCATATGTATGAGATTTCTGTAACTAACCCATAGAATCACTTTGTATACTCACCTAAAAATCAGTATAAAATATGTACATGGAATTATTTCAAACAAATTATTACCTTCTCCTAAGTTATAATGTATCATAGCCATATCAGATCAACACACTTATCCTAATAGAATCAGCTTATTTGTTTAGTTACTTTTGTGTTCTTTTGATCTTATACCTATAAGGGTGGGGCACGATTACACTAGAAACTTCCTGGAGTCGTTGGCTAAAAGTTTCCAGAAGACAGTCTTTAGTGATTAAAAAATATTTTATATTTTTTAATTTTAATTTAAAAATTAATAAATAGTTATAAGCATATTCAAATTCAAAAAGAAAGGATTTGGATATGAACTAGAAGACAAATCTGAAAGAAAGAAATGGACTTAGCAGAGGATAGTACTAAAGGAATCCCTTTGGTATCAGTCTCTACTGTTACCAGTTGGGCCTGAGGTAGTACAGGCTGGCTTCTAGAAGCATTACTAGCTCATGGTCCTCCCTGGCTTGCAAATTCTTAATTGTGCCACCTGCTTCACTAAATTTGTGTATTAGTTACTTTTTATTGCTATGATAAAACATCATGACCAAGGCAAATTATGAAAGAAAACATTTAGCTGGGTTTAGAGATTTAGAGGGTTGGAGTCCATGAAGGCACAGAGAAAGCATCCCAGCAGGAACAGCTGAGAATTCCCATCTCAAAATACAAGCAGAAGGCAGAGAGCTCACTGGGGGGTGGGGGGAGGCTTTTGAAGTGACACACCTCCTCCAGCAAGGCTACATCATCTCCTAATCCTTCCCATACAGTTCCACTAACTGAAGAACACATATTCAAATCTATGAGTCTATGGGAGTCATTCTCATCACAATTTGCAAGTTCAAATGTATCTAAGTTTTGGGAGAGAATTGTGAGTGAGTGAAAATGAATGACTATGGCATATATGATGGGCGTGATAGAGCATGTAGTAAAACTAGAACATACATGTTTTACTGAGAAGCACTCAACTTCAGATTTATGAAAGACAGTTTGGACCTGGGCAACAGAACAAGATTGTGGGGAGGGTCAACTCTTTGTTATGAATCTGAGCTGGCTTTAGTCCAAACTTAAAATCTAGGCATTTAAGACTCTCTATGAACTAACATAGTGCTATGAACAGAATAAGACCCAACATTGATGTGTAATACAGAAAGGTATGCTTATTGAGCTGTAGAAGTCTTGGGACTGAGTTTTGACTTCACCACTTCCTGCAGTGGTGCAGAAGCATATAGATGCTGTGGATGTGTCATGTGGTAGCCCCCAAAATGTGTGCTTTTCAGATGTACAATATAGACAGGCATGCCTGCCCTGTTTAGTTCCTCTATTTCCTATGAAATGACAGTGTTCAGAGCTATACCACCAATGCAACAGCCACTGGTCCCATGTTCTCATTGTCCTTCATTATTGTATTTGGGTTCTTTAAAGGAACAGAACTGATATAATGAATATATAAATATATGTATATATATATATACATATACATATATAGGTTTATACATACATATGTATATAAAATGTACTTATATTTTAAGGGGTTTGTTAGAGTGGCTTACAGGTTGTGGTGTCAGAAGTCATCTTCAGTCTATACTGGGAACCTGAAGGAATGGGTTCTAACACGAGGGAAGGAATGTGTCAGCAGCATGATAGGCGAAATTGCCAGCAAGAGTGAGGGCAAGCAAGCAAAAAGCAAAATCTTCCTTCTTCTGTGCACTTTTATGTGAGCTGCCACCAAAAGGTGTGCCCCTGATATAGGGTGGGTCTTCCCACCTCAAATGATCCAATCAAGAAAATCCTTCACAGGCATGCCCAGGTGCTTCTGTTTTAGTTGATTACAGATGTAATAAAGCTGACAACCCAGATTAGTAGTCACATCTACTGGCTTCAGTTCTTTGAAAAAAAAATTCAGAATGTTGGACACAACTTGAATCTGTCCAAAGATACTGCGTGCATGTGGTGGGTGCTTGGTGTATATTCCTGCCTGTGCATATTGCAGGGTGGAGGAGAACTTCAGGTATCTTTCCCAGTCACTTGCTGCCTTACTCTTCTGGGTTCTGTTCAGCTAGCCTGGTAGTTGGCCAACTTCAGCCATCTTCTGGTCTCTGCTACTCCCAGGATTTAAGGTTGCAGGTGTGTACTGGGATGCATCCAGCTTGCCATATGGGTGTTAGGATCTGAACCCTACACTCAACTTTAAAAAGATTTAGTTTTAATTCTCTCCCTTTCCCTCTCTCTCCATCTCCCTCTCTCTCTCTTCTTCCCCCTTCCTCCCTCCCTCCCCCTCTCTCCCTCCCTCTCTCCTCTTCTCTTCTCTTCTCTTCTCTTCTTCTTCTTCTTCTTCTTCTTCTTCTTCTTCTTCTTCTTCTTCTTCTTCTTCTTCTTCTTCTCTCTCTCTCTCTCTCTCTCTCTCTCTCTCTCTCTCTCTCTCTCTCTCTCTCTCTGTCTATGTGTGGTCAAGAGTACAAATGCATTCAGAGGCCAGAGGTTTCAGATCTCCTTTGAGCTGGAGTTACAGGCAGTTGTGTTCTACCTGACATGGTTGTGGGAATTGAACTGGCTCCTCTGCAGGAGCAATGCACGCTTCACCACTGAGCCATCTCTCCAGCCCCTCCAGTCTTCACTCTTACACAGAAAATATTTTACCTGCTTAGGCACTTCTCTAGCTGTTGTCAATCTTTTTTAACCACAAGCTTTTATGAAATAAAAAGATAAATAGAATATTTCCAATGATGATTTATCACCTGAATCAAGATGTCTGAAGTGTGAAACATGCCTCAACTTTTAAAGATTAAATATGAAAAAAATACAATGTAAATATATCAATAAGGACTGAGGCTATAGCTCAATGATAGAATGCTTGTCTAGTATGCTGAAGTCTTAACTACAGTGTCCAATATTACAAAACAAAAAACAAAAATAGCTTTTATTGATGACTATATCACTTTTCTATTGAAATTTTTGGACATATTGGGAAATATTAATCATATAAATTAATTTTACTTATTTCTTTTTACATTTTAAATAAATATATCTATTCAATATATTAAAGTTATATAAATAATTCATAATATATTTCTATGGACATTATTGATCTTTATGAACACTTTTAATAAACTTTAATGTTATAATAACAAAATCTATGCATATGTTGCAGTATTTGTGAGGTTGGGATTGCATCTTTAATCATCCTATATGGGATTGGTTCCAAGATACCAATATATGAAAATGCAAAAGCCCTAAAATGAGATGCTATAGTTTTCTACATTTCCTATGATTCATTTATATATAACTTTTTTCAGGTAGGGTCTTACTGTGCAATCTGAGTAGTCCTGAAACTCTCTCAACTTGAACTTGTGATCCCCCTGTCTCAACTCCAAGTGCTAGGATTACAGATATGCACTACTGCACCTGGCTGGCAACCTAAAGCAATCATCTATAGATTATATGAGCATGAATTAAAACTGTGCTTGTGTGGTATTACATACAAAATTAGATCACCTTAAATACAATCAACCTCTAAGATACATTAAGCTTGTCATGTAAGACATTGCAGCATGATGAAACTTGTTTTGCTCCATGTGTAGATGTATCGTCTTTTTCATGTTTCTGGACTGCAAGTGTTTGATAAATTACGTTTACACAGTACATATGACCACAACAGGTACATAAATCTCACTCCCATTGTCAGGATTCTGTGCAGCAGGAAGGAAGGTATGATTGGCCATAGTGGCACCTGTAGGTTGGACTTCATCACTTGGTTTTGAATTACTTTTCTTTTCCATCAAGATGCTTTATTGGAACAATTCCTCTTCAGCAGTCATTCTTGCTGACAGATTTCTGAGTTGATTTTTCTTTTTTATGCATGTGGGTATTCACACTTTCAGGTGAGAATTTGCCTCTCGAGAAGTTGCATTTTTTTCATGGAGAATGAATTGTCACCTCACATTTCCCATCTGTCCTGAAGGAAATATGCTTATTTTTAGTGAACATGCTAAAAAACCCCACAGGGGGTAGGTGATAGATTCCCTTAAGTAGTAGGCTACAACTTCTTTCATAAAGTATTCTATTGGTAATTAACAGATCAGGTTTCTGAGAAGCTCAACTCCTCATACAAGGATAAGGAGCTCTTTGCAAATGAACATGGTAAGTGTGTGTGTGTGTGTGTGTGTGTGTGTGTGTGTGTGTGTGTGTGTTTCCTTGGGAATGTTATAGCATGGTTGTGTTGCTACCTATAAAATCTAACATTTTTTAAAACTACCTTTCATTTCTTGGATTGAAAGGTGGAAGACCTTATTGTAGAGTGCAACCTCTCTGGAAATGAATGGCAACTTTTTATTTTCCTCCACTTATTGCTGATGGAAATTGTAAGGATTCCAGCGTTTTCCCCTGGGAGATTATCTTCTGTTGGCTGCCATCCTAAATTTTGAGATGTTTATTCAAGAAACAATTTAAACAAAAGGGGGGAAATGCCCTGGATGAGAGACTGCCTGTAATCATAATGAAAAACGTTTCATACTGAATCAAAGGCGTGGAATATGGTGTCGTGATTTCAGATTTCGACTCTCACCTCTGAGGTCAGGCCTCTTCCCCCTCCCCGCCCCCACCCTCAAGAAGCTAAGAAACTAGGATAAAAGAAAAGCATATTGTAGCTAATGGCACTCATTGTAGCCTGTCTTTCCCTCCCCCATTATAGTGTGGTCACCCTGGGGATGAGGAAGCCTGTGATTGCTCAGGCAGTCTGATGTTTTCTTTTGCCCTGTGGAGGTAGTCACTGAACAAAGTTTCTGAAATGTGTCTTCTAAATTTTCTCGATCTTATCAGCGTATATTAATTGCATTTAACAGTGAGTTTATATGACATTTTGAAAACATGTGTGCAGTATATCTCCATCATATTTATCCTCACTACTTTCTTTTGTCCCCTTCCTCCTCCGGTGGATCCCTCACTTCTTTGCAATGAGTCTGAGTTTAACTAAGTTTGCTTATGTGAGCACAGGTGATGGGCTATTTATAGGAGCATGGACAACTTACCAGTAGCTACACCATTGAGAAAAATGTGTGTCCCAGCAATCTTGGCCTGCTAATAGCCCCTCCAGGAAGGAGGGTGCACGTCTTATGAGCCCTCCTTCCACCCCAATAGTGGTAGTCAGTGAACTAACTTCCTGAAATCTGTCTTTAAGAAGCAAGCTAGGACAAGCAGAGTAACAAATAATTCAGGCAAATAATTCATAACAAATCATTCATGAATGCTCAATTCAAAAGTGTACATTCAGTGAGAAAGAGAAGACTTATAGCATTCCAAATTATTCAAAAGCAAACAAGGACAATTAATCACTGTTCAGTAAAGAAATGGGGCAATATCTTAATCCAAACAGAAATCACCAGCACTGAAAGGAGACAAGTGGCTATCATGTGTTCTGCAGTTAACGGATTCTACAGAGAGACAATAAAACTGAGCATTGTAAACTCAGCTGAATCCTTTATTAGACAGAAACTTGTTAGAAAAATAATTACTGGGGAGACATGATAAATTTTCATGGTTTGTATATTATGAAAGTATAAGAGTATGTTCTCAATGTTAAATTTCTTACATGTGATAATTGTGCTATGGTTATATAACAATTCTTAGAAAATGCACATTGAGATATTGTAGAGGAAAGGCATAATACATGTAGCCTCCCAGTCATAGTCATATAGTTCAGAAATAACTATCTTTGAGTGTATGTGTAAATACACACACTCACACACACACAGAGTGAAAGAAAGAGAGAGAGAGACAGACAGACAGAGACACAGAGAGAGGGACTAATATTAAGGAAAATCTAGCAAAACAGTACAACTTTTGTAAGTCTGGAGACTAGAGATTTAGCATGCTGGTAGAATGCTTGTCTAGTATATACTAGGTCCTAGGTTCTGTCTTCAGCATTTCTAAGCAGACAAGCAAATGAAATTGGTAAATTTACTTAAAGAATATTGGAATTTATTTATAAGATTCTTGCAATTTTTTATATATTGGAAAATAAGATGAAAACCTTGAAAAATAAACCTTACAACTCCTCTTTACAACATACATGTATACTTTGCAATGAAAAGGTTTTCAGAGAAAATTTGGAATGTGTAAAGCTCAAATATTGGAGAAAACATGAGGAAGAGCCATGAAAGTATTGTGTCATAAATATTCTTAGAAGCAGTCCTTTCACAATGACAGACTCCAGAAATTCCCTGCCTATCAAAATAATCCCATTAAAGAAATATCAGATGGCTGCAAAGCTCTGAGAGTCTAGGGTGCAGGGTGATGAAGCCCTGGCTAGGTGCTTGATTTATTGGCTGGCTTAACCTTTGTGTTACTGGGAACCTGCAGAGCAACAGTCTGGGTCAAACCTGTGTGCCCTTATGCATCCTTCTGAAGAGAACAAGATGAGATTAAACCCAGGAAGGAGCTCACTCTCCATCCTTTAAGTGTCGGATTCCTAGAGCTGACAGGTGGTCATATATCTTCACTTAGTGGCCTGGAGTAGCTGTTATGGCTGAGGCCCTCAATCTCTTGGGGGCATGTGTACAGAAAGTTGATTCTTCATGCAGTCTCTTCCAACCAGATAGTATTAACCAGTGAATCATAAGATTTCGTGTATGCACACTTGCTTTTTCTGCTGAGGCTAGGCAGTACATCTGAGCTTCCCAGGGAGGGGAGGACTTACTAACCAACCAATTAGGTTACCAGAGAATGGAACTGTTGTTTAACCAGTCTAGGGAAAAATCTCAGTGGGATCTCTTTTAACACACACCTGTAATCTGGTGGTTTACCAACACACAGTGAACTGTACACAGACCATTGCAACTCTCCGGGATGCACCCTGTGGAGTTACATAGGAAGGAAAATTCAGTCCTTTATTACTTAATCACATTGCTCCCTGTAAGAGGTTTTCATTATCCCATAAAATGCTTTCCAGGGGCAGGGAAAGGTGGTTTGGAAGAAATTTTATTGACTTTCCTTGTTTCCAATTTTGTGAGGTTTCCAGAATACTTGTTCCCTTCTTAAAAGTGTTGCTTCATTCTTAGCTCTGACTTTTGTGTAGGATTGGGTCACACTCGGGGGTCATTTTGTTTTGTTCTCTTTACATAGTTTAAGAATGATTTTTCTTTAAATATAAGTGGCACGAAGGGGCCTATGTAATCAAAGTGTATATGATTACAACTGTAATTGTTTCAGTGTCATAGGTCAAAACCTTAGTGTAAGATGGAGACAGTTTGGGACTCAGTGGGCTTTCAAAGCAATTGGCTTCAAAAGAAGAATGAGGTCCTAAGTTGGGGGCTTCTAATTTTCAAAGAGCTGCACAGAATTTTTCAGAATCTCTTATTAACATTTGAGAGGGACACCTTTGCTGTCTTGGTTTAGTAATGTATTTTTTTTCTGTTTTATTTCAATGAGTAGCGTTATTAGTAATGATAGGAATTGTTTTATAGGAGGTCATAGATGTAGGGGACTACAAAGCTCTGCTTGTCACTAAGTATCTGGAAAAGAGTCAAGAAACCAGAGAGAAAGCATCTTTGTATGCATAGTTTTTGTGCATAACAAAGAAGAGACCGGGTTAATGGCACGTCCAGCCAGAGCTTGAGGCTTTTTAGGAGGGAATTTGACTTCTATGTTCATGGCTTATTTGGCAGAATAATATCGGCCCAAGGCTTCTGATTTAACTGTCTTAAAAAATTCCATGGCTAGAACTCAAATTTTCAAGGTGTGGGTGTGAGATTTTTAAGCCACGGTTGAGGTGGAGCCCAAGCTGTTTGGAAGCTCTGTAATTAAGGCATTAAGGTGGGTACCTGAGAACTTTCTTCTGAAGACTGTGATGCAGCTTTCCTCTCAGGTGGAGGGGGAGCAGGATGTGTCATTTCTGACAGAGGTGACTGGGCCATCATAGGGACTTCATGAGACAAGACACTCTGCCAGGGGATTTACTCCACTGTATTGTATGACTTTCTTGTGAGACTAAAGGAAATAATGTTTCTTGGAGCACTGATCTTAGATGGAGGGAAAAGGAGACGAGAAGGGGAGGGGGAGGAGACAGTGTTATGTCTCAGTTTCTTTTGGTTGTAAGCATCTGGATCCACGATGACTTTTGAGTGTGGCAGGGGTGAGTCTAACCTTCACAGGAGAAGTGTTCAGGCCTCTGCAGAGGATCCATTTCTTCTCCACCCAGGATCCATAGCAGCACTAGAAAAGGAATTTATTTTCCTTCTTGGTATTTTTTTCCCCCATGTTCTGGCAGCTTAGATAACTTTCCCTTGGGACCAAAAGTACCAAAGCTGACCCTGCATTTTCTCAAAGAGGCAGACTGACTTTGGTTCAGGAATCCAGTGGCATTTCCCCATGCGAACAGTGTGTGAGCACCAGTTTTTTTCCTGAAATGCTCACATTTGCATGGTTGCCCTGCTCATGGTTCCTGCCCCCTGCCCCCCCCCCCAATTCTTTTAATTGCACCATGCACTCTGGTTGTATTTTAAACTATGTTCAGCCACTTGCCATATTAAGCCAAAAGCATGCATTTATCTCATCCCATTAGGTGCTGATTGGTTGTAAAATGTCCTTGTAAAATGTGCTCTTGTTGCTAACCTCATTTGTATGAAGGAGAAGTATTTGGGATTTGCTAAAATCACTGAACTTAAACCAGAGCAGCAGTTACTTTCCAGCTTTATGCTTGTTGAATTATTAGAATCCCAAGCCCCTAAGGACCCCAGAGAGTCTTCCAGTGTGTTCCTATGGCTCTGGGTGGACCGGCCACTTGCAATGGTCATGCACAGTGTTGAGCTTTTCCTGTCTCATACATCTCCTGGGAGGGACATTTCCAGACTTCTCTTTGTAACCCAATCTGATACTTATCAACTTATACATCAAGAATTCATCCTAAAAGCTAAGCTGACATCTTTCTGGACTGACTTAAAGCCAATTTTTGGTTGTTTTCTCCTTGGAGATAGAGAACTTTGATCTAATAACACTCTATGTATTACTCAGCCACCCTGAGGGGCCAAGCTCAGTTCCTTTTAACCATTTCTCTTCCTTGCTCTGTCCCAACCTGTAAGCAAGTTTGCTTTTTCTCAACTCCAACTAATATGTTCTTTAAATATCTGCAACCTTGTTTACATGCAAAAATTGTACGATGTTTCTGGTATTGTTTCCATGGTTACTTTATCCATGTGCCAACTTTTCCTCATTTACCCAGCCTGAGAACATACATGGCTTCCTTGGATAGCACAGTTTTTGTGCCATAGAGAGCCACAAGTAGCATGCAGGAAGACAACAGACAGAGTACAATCATACTCAGCTGCTTTTCTTTGTGTGGGGGTGTCTAGAAAATAGCTTACACTTGACAAAGAGTATACATGGAGCAAAACAAAACCCTGTGCATAAATAGATGTTCATTCTTTTATCTTTTCCCTTCCTGCCTATACCACCTTTGTTAACAACAAAAATCACTTTCACAGGTTGGGGGTTGCTCAGTGGGAGATCATGTACTTAACACATCCATGGCCCTGGGCTCAGTCCTCAATACACATAAATAACAAGCGAATAAAGCAGACAACAGGAAACAAAAAACAACAACAACAAAAAAAAAACAAAACCCTTCCAATTGGGCTGTTCTGGGATTGAAAAGCTATCTCCTTTAATGTCTTCACACAAATGGAATGTGTTATTTGGGAGATTTTTTTTTTTTTCACCAAGGAAACTCCTACATTAGGGTAGGAAAGTGGCACTGGTTTCCCAGGACTGGCTTATCCAGGAGCTGTTGTCCTCTCTAAAGTAACACTGATAAGAACAAGCCACTCCCACAATGCCATGGGGCCCCTCAGTTGGAACTAGCATGGGTGTAACTTCTCTACTTCCTGAACCTCCATCAGTTATAAATATGTGGAAATGGAGAAGATTAAGCCATTATGAGAATTTTCTTCTGAATAATTCATATTATTTTTTTCAGGGGTGGAACTGTTTGTTCCCAGCCCCCTCCCCTTGGATTTGAACTAAATATCGAAAGTTCACTCAATTTCTTCTGAATAGGAGAATTCTGACCAAGATAATAGGTTCTGGGAATAGACTGAGTTTTTGTATTCCAGTGAACAGGATGTAATAAAAACTCCATAAAGAGCCAACTCTGCCATATACTTCGAACATTATGTTTTACTAATGATTTCTGTTTCTTAACTCTTGAGGGAAAGTAACTCAGAATCTGAACTGAATTAATCATAGTTGAAATAAATCTGGAGCAGCCTTTCAAACTGCTTTTCACTGAACATCATTCTACCCTCAAAATCTCATAGTTTAAATAAGTGAAATCTAGGTTTTGCTTGCCTTGGTGTTAAGATTTTTTTTCTTTCTGGAAACTTTACCACCAGTCAGCTTTCTGTGTGGTTTGACTTTCACACAGAATCATTTTTCTCAGTAGGAAATGAGGTTGCGAGGCTGAAGGCCAAAGCACTGATGCTGTTCGAAGTCTTCTGTTGCAGAACCGGTTCCAACCTGCCTCCTCTGCCAAGTCAGTCATCGCCAGGCTAGGAGGGCTCTCTTGTCCCTTTCTAGAAGTGACTCAGGGTTCTGTAGTTCTGCATCTCCATCAACTGTCCAGCTTTCAGGGCACATGGATTTTAGTTTAAATGTCTGTCACTTCATGCTCATCCCTGGCCCAGCAATGGTCTCTCTTCTGCTTACCTTTTTCTCCTTTGGAAGGCCAGGCTTAGAGAGGTTACCATGACAGGATGAGCTCAGGCAAAGGCCGGTTTTGTCGGAATGAAAGGATTATTAAGATATCGTCAGAATGGGCAGTGGTCCAGCTGGTAATGGGCTCTAGTATGGGGCAGAGGAAGAGATGGCGGCACACTGGCTAACCCTTGGTTGAGCAGGCTTATTGATGTGAAGAAACTTTTGAGGTAGGGGGAACACAATAAAGTCAAAAGGAACACAGGACCCCTTTTTACTTATTTTGCCTCAAATTCTAAATCCTCAGAATAAGTAATAGTAGCTAACACTCACAAAATACTTACCTTGTGGTACGATTTAGTTTAAGGCCTTTATGTAATATCTAGTTTAAATCTCATAGCATCATTTTAAAGTTGAATTACTTTTTTACGTGGGGAAACTGAGATCCCTGCAAAGTGTGAATACCTTAAATGAGTATAATTAGCAAATGCTGAGGTCGGGGCAGGCAGATGCCAGAGGCTGAGAGCCCTTATCCAGAAAAGAAAATGGGGCCCCATAGTGTCAGGTTTCTTCTGTCTGCACTTTCCCAAGAGGGAAGGACCATGTCTTTCTTGAGAGTTAGTTTCTTGTTGGATGTGGATGCATTAGAGTTTCATACAGGGAGTAGTAGTTGTTTCACAAAGTTAGTTCAGAGTCTGGAAGCTTCTCTGAAGCTTTCCTAGACACTCTTTTTGGTCTAGAAAGCTCCCATGCTGGGGTTTGCCAAGCTGAGCCCTGAAGCTATGCTGGGAGGATGGGAGGAACACGCCTCTTAAATCAGTTGAGCAAAAGTCCCAGCAAGATGACATTTTATAGAAGAGGCTCCATCAAAGCAAGTCACACTGAGTCTAATCCCTTAAATGAATCTTTCTGTAAACAGGCCAGAGCCCATAAGATTTAAAAATAGCCCAGTTGGGTAACTGCAACAGTTCTGCCTCCACAGTGGATCCAAGGGATTCAGCAACTGTAACGACTTCATCTGATAAAGGAGATTTTGTGTCACATGTTCAAAGCTGAATTTAAGGCCTTTTAAGAGGCACCAAAATAATCAAAGTTTTTCTTTGGTTGTAGCTGTCATTGTGAAAGAATCATAAATGGCTGGAATGTTTATGTTGATCAGAAACCGCAGTTGGGAAGTGGGGGGAGAAAAGTGTCTGAGCATAAAGTAAGGAGGCAAGACCTTGTTCTTAGAGTTTCCCAGCCCAAGCTCTCTGAGGATACTGGAGCAGTTGTTCTCATAGGAAGAGGGAGATTCTCAAGCGTGGCCCATTGTCCTAATCACTGAGAGTGATTACACCAGGTACAGGTTTCCAGGTTCCTCTGTGCAAGTTCTGACAAGGCGGGTGGGCAGCCAGGAATATGCATTTAAGCCAACCCCTTCAGATGCAAGTCTTACATACAGTCAAGGAGGGCTGGGAGCCCCTTCTGGTGAGCATGCAGAAGGTAAAACAGCATAGCTCCCTCACAACACCCTGTTCTAGTAGAGCAGAGACTAGAATTTCTTTCTTCATTTTTATTTTTTGGCTACAGATTTGGTGCATTTTTCATATCTCTGAATATATGTGCATTGGTAGTTTTTTTTTTGTGTGTATAATATCAGGTACAGAAGCATGAAGATGTGACTGGAAGGTGTGATATATTATTTTGAATTGTAATCAGATGAGTAGAAAATTTTCAGCTCCTGGAGCAAAAGTGTTCATTTATGAACATATTATTAATTAGTACAGTATCCTGGTAGAAGTGAAAAGAACAAAAAATGGGGAGTACGGTACATGTTCTAAAGAACTAGAAACTATTGTAGCATCTCTGCTTTGTCCAGGGCTCATGGGAAGAGCCATGCCTGACATTCTAGAATATATAGAGAAGAGAGCAGAGCATTATCATGTCACTTGCAATTTCCCCCAATGAACTATAGAGCATGGCCAGTTCATGTGTCCTTTCTCCACATTGGATTTTGATGCCAGGGACTCCATCTTATTCTTTAATTGTCCAGACCAATGCCTAACATCAAAAAATAGTGATAATTATTTGTTGAGCACTTACTCGATTTTTCAAAACAACTCTGTGGTATTGGCATAATTAGAATCCCCATATCACATATGAGCAAACAGGACGACATCGTCCTGATTGCTTAGGGATGGAACACTGCTGCTGACCTGGAGGGATCAAAACAGAGGTTAAGGAAATAAGAGGCATAGGAAATAGCACAAATTTGAGAATGGGCACAGGTAAGCTGAAGTGAAAGCTGAGAGGGATGCTCTCTTAAAGAACGGAGGAATACCAAAGAGTTTGGGAGGCTTGGAAGAAGATAGGTATGCTTGTATGTCAGGTGCAGGCTGTTCTTGGAGCAGAGCAGGGCAGTGAGGTAGAGAGAGGCATGGTGGAAAGGCACATTGTTGGAATGACCCAAGAATGATCATGAATGGCCCTGGATAGTTCATGGATGGTCTTTAACTGGGCTAGGAACATTGGCTTTATTCTGTCCACAATGAGAAGCAATGGGGAACCTGAATGGTGACTCATCATGGTGGTAATGTTTTTTTTTTTCTCCCCCCGCTGGATGACAGTGTATACAAAGAAACTTTGGAGATACCACCCAGCGACAAGGATGGAGATCTTTGCGTGGTTGGGTGGGGCAGTCTTCTCTAGCAGGCTTTTCGGTGAGGCTGTAATAGTGAGTGACAGAAAGATGCTGAAAGCTATTTTCACCAAGATGTTTGCCACCTGGAAATTCTGCCAGGATTTCAAACTTTGTACTTCCCAAATTGAAGTTGGCTTTTGGATTTCCATACTTGTCTTGTGTTCTGTGTTATTTATCTGTAGTGACAATATGCTGTCTCTCATCCCTACCCCTATTTCTGTCTATATTCCACTTACTTCCTAAGGCCCCAAAAGGTTAACCTTTTTGTAGGGCTTAAAATAAGTCTCCCATACTGATGCCCTTGAATTCTGCACCTGGGGATGTTGCAATCGTGTCTCATTCATCTCTCTGGTTTCTACTCTTCTCCCTCTAATCCATCTTACACACTACTGCTACCAGATTCACCTTTTGGCATTTGATCTTCTGAGTCAGTCATCCTTGGAAAAATGTTGCAAAGCTCACATTTGCTGACAGCAACAATTTCATATCTGGTCTCCAAATGAAATCTTGTCCCAGAAACTTTAATATGACAACTAGATAAAAGCAAGCTACTTCAGTCACACCAGAAGAATATCCTGGATCCTTGCCCATTCTGTCTTCACAACACCCAGAGCACAGCAGATTTCTCAATAAATGACAGTTTCCTGAACCTCATGTTAATGGACATCAGGAATTTACTTATCTTATGGCCCATTACGGGCAATTATGCTCTTTCCAGTTGAGTCAAACTTAACTGTTATTTCTGTATACCAAGGCTGACTTACAGGCTCACATCTTGATAAATCCATTGAATACTGGATATTGTAACCTGCCATACAGCCCTGCTCAGTAGCACAGTACATGACGTGTTGGTAGTTCACACTTAGGATCATGTTGCAGGGTAGGAATTGCAAACCCCAGAGAGCATCAGAACTCTACATTCGAAGCAGAATGTGGCTGAATGCATGGGGCTCTAGCAACATTGGAATGTTGGAAAAATATACCATACAATCCTAGGTCAGGGACCTTGTTATGGTACCTGTCTGCTTCCCCTTCCTTTATTCTTTGCACTGGAATGGAATTCAATGCATGGTTAGAATGCTCTCCCCTCTCCTTCATAAGTCTGTATCTTGCTTTAAGTCCCACCACAAAAGCTTTCTTGGAAGAGAGTTCCTGCCTCAAACTGGTTTCTCCTGAATCTTAAACATCTTCTCTCCTTTCTAGTCTCCCACTGCCATGACCTTGGCTTTGGCCTTGGCCTCTTTTGGCCACATGTCACTTCTGTGTGTGTGTGTGTGTGTGTGTGTGTGTGTGTGTGTGTGTGTGTAAGTGTGCTTGTGTGGAGGCCAAAAGTTGATGTCAGTTGTCTTCTTCAATCATCTCCACTTTATTTATTTTTTGGTCAATATCTCTCACTGAACCTGGAGCTTGCCAGTTCATCTATACTGGCTTCCAGTGAACCCCGGGCGTCTTCCTACCTCTCCAGTGCTGCTATTACAGGCACATGCCACAGAGCCTGGATTTTCAATATGGATGGTGGCCGTTGGACTCTGGTCTTCATGCTTTCATGGCAAGCACATTACTGAATAAGCCATCTTCCAGCCCCCCACTTTCTTCTTGAAATTAAGATAATTGGCTGACTTAGCCTTGTATTCATTCTCAGGAACTAGGGCACACCTTGAATTTGCTGCTCACAGTTATCTGCTGCATGAATACCAGCTTTGTGAGCATCTTGAAGAAAGAGATAAAGATCATTATTGTATGTTTCCCATCATTAATCAGGCAGGGTCAGGCTTACAGCTGGCCTCATAATAAGAGCCCAGAAATGGTAGATACTTTGTTTCACTTTGTAGCTAACTATGCATCCTTACCTTTTCAGCTGTCTTTTGAAAGTCACTGATGACACCCTTAGAGAGTCATAAAAGAGCCATTTGCTCATCCAACACAGGGATGAGTGGAACAATATTATGTCATCCTTATGTTCATGGTGTTCACAGACTAAACAAGCTAAAATGCATTTCAGTCAATTAGAGGCAGAATCTTAAAATGCTCTCTTTGCTGTGCCTCCTCCACCCTTGGCCATCTTTCCAGTAAGTATTCTGTGGCAGGCTCCTTTTGAGGTCATTTACGACATGGCATTGTCTTTAGGGCATACCTTCTGAATGGGCCTGGAAAGAATCTAGACTAATGGTTTGGACCTTTTATAGTTATGTCTCTCTAGTGAGGTGTATGAATGGTTCAAGTTGAAAGAACAGGGAGGACTGTGGCAATAGCCTCCTGTGAGACAGTGGGAAGTCTGACGGAATAAATTAAAGTGCCAGATGCCCTTTATATTGCTCAACGGCTCAGCAAGAGTCAGTGCTAACATCCTAGCCTGGGTCATAAGTTTATCTGTTCCAAGAGCTGTGAAAGCAGCCACAATGGCAGGAGTGATGGATGGCGTTGTCCTGAGGAAGGGTGAGCATGGAAGTTCTGTTTGGGTCTTGATATTCCCCAGGAAGGCTCAGGAATTCCTCATAGTCTAAATTCAGTAAATGCAAAGACAAAGTAGGGGGCTGGGAGTGTTCATATAAATCATTTCACTTAATTGTACACATTTTAGTATGGTGGGGCAAAACCTTTCTTGTAAATATAGAAAAAGAAGAGGAACAATTTCTCCATCACTGTGATGGAAAAAACCAGAAATATATAATTATTCAGCTAATTGTATAATTGAATGCAAGTACAGTCCTTGCACATGTATTTTTTTTCTTAATGTGCAAAGGCTTAGATATAAGACTGCCTCAACATGCTCCTCATCTCTTTTGCAGTTGGAAGTTGCCCTGAGTTTTCCATTGATAAGAAAATCAGGTATTTTTTTTCAATGATAACTCACTATCTTTTGTAAAACTGTGTGCATAGTTCCTGAGTCCTTGATATAATTGGACATTTTAGTGCAATTTCTTTGGTTATATAATATTCACAGTAGCACCTGTTAAATGTTGTCTCATTCATAGGCAGTATCATCTAAGAATGCTAAAAAAAAGTCCTAAGAAATAGAACAACAAAATTTGGGTTGAGTTGGGATTTGAAGCTCTCATAACCTTTCACATGTGTCACATAACTGTTCATTTCCAAACACTGTGTATGTGATACAAGGTGGGGATAGGGTTCTGCTTTAGAATTGTATTGGTTGTTTTAAGCTCAAGCTTTACAACTAATCGAACTGCATGATCTTAGTTAAGTTAATAAATTCTTCTGCAATTGAACTTTTTCATCTGCAAACAGAAGTTAGCACTGAGCATGTCTGTGCCAATTAGTTTTTAGTACTGTGAAAAAGCTGTGTAACAAGTAACTCCCTTTACATTTCAATGATGTAGAATAATCATGGATGGGTTTTTCTCCCTAGAATGTCTGTTGGTCAACTGTTGGGCTTCTGATCTCAGTCAACAGTTGGGCTCAGATCTACTCTATTGGTAAGCGCCTCAAAGAGCAGTGGTTCTCTGAGTAGATGTCAGAAACACAAGAGAGTGAGCCAACCACTTAACAATCCCTTTCAGAGTTTCCACTTGCACTCACATTTTATTAGGCAAACAAGTCATACAGCCAAATTCAACATGAAATGGTAAGTAATTATACATTTCCCATGGAAGGAAGAAGGGAGAGTGAGCAATAATCCCCATGTCACTGTCATAAGGGCTGCTCTGAGTGATAATGGATATAAACCAGAGGCAGCTCTTAGCTGGTAACAGACTAATATATATATCTTATTATTATTGCTCATAAAAAGATGATACACAAACTGAAAGGAAAGAACTTGGGAGTTCATTCAGACATTGGGATTCATGTGGCACTTGTTCCCAGCCCCCGAGCCCCTTTAACTTTTATCCTCTTGAGGAATCTGAAGGACTGTTAGTAATCTGAGTGCAGAACAGATCAGCTCTTATTTTTGTCATCCTCATCCATGCTGGTGGAGTTACCAACAGCTACTGCTGGAGTGGTCCAATTTGTTGAAGACTGTGGCTTTCACTTGTCAATCTCAGGAAGTGATTAGATCCTATGAATTTACTATTTTCCTTTCTTCTTTTCTTTATTCATTTAGTATTATTTTTTAAAATAAGACTTTAATTGGTTGAGTCAGTTATTTCTAAGATCACGGATTCTTAAAGTAACTTTGGCTTAGTGTGTTAGAAGCAGACTGTAAGACAGCGTTTGGAATACAAATGTTTATTAAGGATTAATTCTCGTGAGAGAACTGAAATACGGGATTGGGAAATTGAAATCCAATTGTGGTTTAAGTCTGGTGAAGTTTGAACCAATAACACATAGACTCTGAAGGTAAAACAGCCTTCCTGAGCTGTCTAAGCCTGGCCAACAATTCTACTATTGTTTTCTGTTGAGATCAGTCATTGATGTGGCTTTAGATTAGGTGAGTGACATTAAGCATTATCAACGGGACTCCAGGACAAGCCTCATGCTCAAGGGTAGTTGGCCAACATGAAATGGTCTCCATGTTTTCTGTACTTTTCGGTTTTGTTTTTGTTTGGGTGGGTTTTTTCTTTCATTTAAAAAATAATTTTTTTTGAAAGCAAGAAAGGATCTGAAGTTGGGTGGGTATGAGGTGGGGAGTAGCTGGGGCATTAGGGGAAGGGGAAGAGTGAATGAAATATATTGTACAAAAAATTTTAAAAAACAAATTAGAAATACTTTAAAGAGCAACACACACACACACACACACACACACACACACACACAGAGCACACAGTTGAGTACCATATAACCACAAAAGAATGGTATCAGATTATTTACAACAATATAGTTGTAACTGGAAGACATTATGTTAGGTCCAACAAGCCAGGCATAAGATAAGTAATGTTTGCCTTCACTCAAATGTGTATTTACAAGATTTGATACCAGAGAAACAGAAAGTAGAATCATGGTTACTCAAGGCTGTAGAGGAAAGGAATTGGGGCAGAGGGAGTTCTGTCTAAGTTGTAAGTTACTGTTAGATAAGGGAATAAATTGTGCCTCTGTTATATAGTAGGGTGCCTGTAGATAATGAAAAGCACTATTTTATTTTTTTAAGGCAGAGGGATTTTTTTTTAGCACAAACTAATGGTAATATTTTGAGGAAACAGATGTTTTCTACCCTAATTTGAACATTAATGTATACATCTATCAAAATATAACATGGCTCCATATGAACATGTACAATTTTTGAATTAGAAAAGAAAAGCAAATTTGTGCTGTTATTGTATTTACTATTATCATTTCTATCTGGCTTTATGCTATTTTCAGCCTTCTTTCTTTTCTCCATCTGTCTTTCCTAGTCATGACATTAGCTTTTTGCTTGTTCATTTGGCTTTATTTTATTTTATTTTTTAAAGACAGTGTTTCTCTGAGTAGCCCTGGTTGTCCCAGAACTTGCTCTATAGACCAGGCTGGCCTTGAATTCGCGGAGATCCACTTGCCTCTGCCTGCTGAGTTGCTGGGATTAAAGAAGTGTGCCACCACCACCTGGCCAACCATGACATTATTATCTTGCCTGGCTTGGCATAGCCCTACGAGAACTTTTTTTCCCCCCAGAGGTCATGGTGGTAGTGAGACCTACCCAGATCCTTTGAATTTAAGTACCAGAGAACAACGTGGGTCTGTGTTCACTTGAGTTTCCAACTTCAAGTGAAGTCTGGAGAAGATCCCAACAGAAGTTCAGTGCTCACAGATTTAGATCTAAGTCCATAGACTATCAGATCTGAGATTGGACATGGTCATTCTAGGAAAGAATCTAGACATTTGAAAAATGTGACTCAGTCACATAAAGCACTATAACACTGTAACAGAGGAAAAACTTGAGCTGCTTCTTCTTCTTCTTCTTCTTCTTCTTCTTCTTCTTCTTCTTCTTCTTCTTCTTCTTCTTCTTCTTCTCCTCCTCCTCCTCCTCCTCCTCCTCCTCCTCCTCCTCCTCCTCTTCCTCCTCCTCCTTCTACAATGGTTGAACAAACAGATACCCAGGGATTCATATGCTTGAACCCATCCTTTTTTTTTTTTTTAAGTAGAAAGAACTGCAGTTGTTTAGATTAGTTTCTTACGCTATCATACAGTGTTTAGAAAGCACTAAGAATTTAAGATGTGATTCTGAGCTGGAACTGGACAGCCTGATTCAAATCCTGACTCATAAACACGACCTTTGATGACTGGCAATGGCAATGACTTTTTGAAAGGGTTGATTTGCTTATTTATAAGAGGCAATATTGTAGGACTGTTGTGAGCACTGAAGTAGAAATGGGTGACAATGATTTGTTCAAAGCCTTTCTCTATGAAGCATTTGCAAATATGCAATAATTTTGCCTTATTGAGGATCATGTTCATTATTTTCTACCACATAAAACATGTGTCAGAATACAGGATACGAGTTGCCTCCCATATTCAACATTGGTGACTCATACATCTCAGGTCAGCTGTGGATAAGTTGGCTACTTCTGCTGATCTTGACTGAGCTCAGTCCCATGCCTGGGTGTCAGCTCCTGTTAGCTAGTCCAGATTGGCCTTTGATTGGTCCTCTCTGATACACCTGTGTCAAATCACCCAGCTGATATTCCAGGCATATTGTCATGGCAATGGTAAAGGCACAAGAAAGTAAGGAGAAGCATTCAGATCTCTTAAAACCTAGTCTTGGGAACTGTATTAGTATCATTTATGAGTCTCTCTATTGGCTCAGATAAGATTTGTGGCCCTTCTCAGAGGTGGAGGAGATGGGCACTATGGAGTTACATGGTGGGACGAAAGGGGAAAAGGGCAAAAAACAGCCTATTTAGGAAAGGAGCTACAGACTCCCCTGCAGAGTTTAAACATTGGAAGAAATGAGAATTACAGCCCCAAATGTTATCAGTCCAGCACTGAGAAACAATTCATCCTCACTGAATACTTCCCATGGTACTCCAATCTTTTCTGAGTTGTGCTCCAGAGGGTCTTCCTTTAGGCCTGAGTGAGAGCACTCCTCATCATTACACAGGGATGGCAGTCACCCCAGACCAGTTCTTTCTCCCTCTCCTCCATTGCTCATTAGCTCCATGGGAACTCTACACTCTTGGTGTGCAATTCTAGTGGAACATCACTGCCTGCCCCACCAATATTAATCTCTTCTTTACTGTCATCTGGACAGCTTCAGTTTATTGTTTAACATAGAGCAAATGTTCCAGGGGTAAGCATTCCATTTGCTTTATTTGTTACCATGAAAATCATCAGTGAACACTCTAGCAAAGAATGGGATGTGTGTGTGTGTGTGTGTGTGTGTGTGTGTGTGTGTGTGTGTAATAGAAGTTATTGGGATTATTGATAAAACAGAAGAGTAGAAAAATGTCCTAGACTGCAGTACTTTTTAAGCTGAAAGGTAATATGCTTCTTCCAGGGATACAGAGTCTGATCAATAGGCCTGATATAGGTCCTAAGACTGAATCTATAGACACAACTTAACTACATTCTATGTTGATTTTGGGGAACTGCATTTAAAATGTGGTATGGGAGATAAGGCTGCACCATCTAGAGTGCACCCTGTGCAATTTAAATTTGAGTTTTATCATTGATTCACCATGTAACCTTGATTCTCTGTTTCCTTGGTTATAAAATGAGAATAAGATAATACCTCTCTATGCAATAATTTCCTATCTAAAACATTAGTTTATTTTGTATATTAGAGTAGCTTGGGAGCTACTACATTGTCCCAAATGCATGTGGTCTCGCCAAGCCTCAGCCCTACCTCGACATATCTTTGAATCTTCCTGTCTGCAAAGTTGTGGATTATACAAGCTCCTACTTCTCTGACAGAAAGGGCCTTTTCATGTTACTGATGCTGTGTTGGACAACTAAGGCTTGTTGTGCTATTATCTCAGAGGTTTTAAACTGAAGCCTGGTCTCTAAATAGAGATGATTCACCAAAAAAGCATCCGGTGTGAGGGAGTGAGAGAAGGGGGCAGCTGAAACAATGAGGATTGCCTTCCAAATGAGAGAGTGGTGGTAGCAGGCCCCCTCGAAGATAGGGCTGCTAGGAAATTCTGCACCATGTTTATATAAAATCAAGCAGGAAATGTTTGCCGATGGAATAAATAAAGGAGTTCTGGTTATATAATGCTTCGCCGTGTCCCAGTTTCAGGCTGTTTTAGAATTGTTGCTCGGTCCAGATTTGGACTTTGGAGCACAGGCTGCCATCTCTTTTGTTTACTTGCTCCAGATTCTTAAAGCATCATTTTTCTACTGTTCCCTAGGGGCCTAAGTGTAATCTGGATCAGAACATGACACCAGCACTTTGGCTTTAGAAAGTGTAAGGGGGCACTGAGAGTGGGGTGGGGAGTGAGAGGCTAAGGACAGATTAGGGCCACCTGCCTAAAGTGCCTGTAGGAAGAGAAGCTCTGCTCTGGATAAAACCACATGTGACTGTTGAGACTCACTTTCTGCTAAACATGGGACTGGGCACTGTCTTAGGTTTTCACAATAATCATGAAATACAGGGAAGTATTAGCTTCAGGTAGACAGTGATTTAAAGTAATGTGTTCTAGGGGACAGGCTGGAGCAGGCCAGCTCCTAAATTTCTGTGAGGTAACTTTTTTGGATGGAAAGTAAAAATAGACATTTTGACTCAGACACCTGTGTTCCCTTAGGTAACCCAGAGGAAACAAAGCACTGTCATTTAGGGGAAAAAAATCTAGTAGACAGTTCTTATGATCCAATGAATTTTAATAATGTAGGTGAATGAATTTGTATAGCACATTTTAAGCTTCTTTCTAGCATAAAAGTAAGCCAACAATTCCTTATCTTAATACAGATTTTGTCAGAGTATTTAGTAAGTACCTGCTGAGTGCATAACTCTATGTTAAGTCCTGGGGACAATTACTGCAAGATGCAGCATGTTATCATGGTCTGACAGATATCGTGCTTTGTAACAGGCATCGTTTTTCAGCTTGAGTCTGGTTTGTTTAAATACAAAGTGTTTGGAAACCCCAGTGATCTTCTAGGGTATGGTGAGCCTGGGTGAGGATTTAGCATCCTAGAGAGAAATTGTGTTCTCTGGTCTCTTGTTTCCTGGGGTGCCTCCTATCATGCATTAAGAAATAAAGAAAGTTGAGAAATCATTTCCAAAATTATCTAAGAGCCTGTTCCTCCAAATACCTCCCTGTATCCAGTGAGACTGATGGAGAGAGGAGTGGAAAAGCAAGGGGTGGTCCAGATGTTTCCTAAAAGGTGTTTCTGACTCTGGTAGAAGAGTTAGGTTGTCAGGAATGTGTAGATTCATTTAAACCATTGGTCTAGTTATTTAGACTGTGGGTCCATGAAGTTTTGAGGGTAGATTTGGCTTTACAATCATGGGAAGGGACTCTTCACTTCGGGCTACTGGCTGCAGGTGATGTGAGGTCCACAGCTTGTGGTTTCTAAGGGCAGAAAGGGTGTGTGACTACTCATGAAGCTTCCTTTACTTAGTGCATTTATTGGTTGAGGGAATCTACCGGTAGAGATCACAGGGCCCAACCCCCAGACAGTGCTGCTCCTGGGCACCAGTTAGATGCACTGCTTTGTTCTCTCTCTCTCTCTCTCTCTCTCTCTCTCTCTCTCTCTCTCTCTCTCTCTCTCTCTCTCTGTAGTGTCCAACATTTCATCACTGATCACTGGAAAGTCATTTATTATAGTTTTCTTACACAATTGTTTTCCCCTAAATCTAATTTGCATTTCAGTATAAAATTCAGTTACATGAGCAGCTCTTAGGCATAGAATTTGAATTGTGACATGTATAGTCTCCCATAGATACATCACAATCAAGAGTTAACGTATTTCCCTAGAAATCCCCTTTCAATCACTTTACAATCAGTTCCAGCCCCCACATCCTTCCCATGTAACATGATTTTTTTACTATTATGTGTTAGTTTTTCCTCTTCTAGAACTTCATTCAAATAGAATCAAGCAAGGTATACTTTAAACATTTTGAGTTTTGAAAATTCCATCTATGTATAAACTGTATCTTGATCATATCCACCCATTATTACGCCTGTCTAATTCCCTCAAGGACCTACATCCCAGCTCATCTCCTTCCCAATGCCATGCCCTCATTTTCCATCTATTTATTTATGTATGTATGTATTTATTTATTTACTATTTTGATGCACTAAGTTCAGTTAATGCTGCCCATATGCTCATGGGTATGGGGTCATCCTGTGGGGCACAGGGAACTTACCAGTGTCCACATTCTTAATGAACAGTGACACTCCCCCAACAGCCATTCACTGCCAATATTTTCTTAACTAACAGTGAGGCTTTAGGAACCCCTCCCTACTTCATGCTAGAATTTTTGACTGACATGATCTTGTACAGGTAACTACTGTTGCTGAGAATTTACGTATGCAGTGGTCATGCCATGTCAAGAAGAGAGCATTTCACAGAACTCTTCCAATTCTCTGGCTCTTACATTCTTTCCTCCTCTTTCTTGATGTTCCCAGAGCCTTGGTTGGGAGAGGAAGGTGTCTGTATAGCTGTCTCATTCATGAGTGAATACTTATGCTCACTTATTTTCAGCATTTTGAACAGCAATGCACCTCTGCATTAGCCATTAGTCACTGCAATAAGAAGCTTTTCTGATGAAAATTGGAAGAGAACAAATCTATGGATATAAGCATAGATATTTAGAAGGAAGTTTGACAACCAGAACATTGAGAAAAATAACACCAATTGGTTCTCCTCCAGGGCCTAAGACTTCCATTACTGTGGGGTTTTGTCTTTGTTTATAGTAGTAGGCATAAATCCCTTCTTGTGGACCATATCTCAAATCCAATTAAAAAAAAAAAAAAGAAGTTGGTAACCCCATGAACAAGGCTTGCTGTTATTTCACTGGGGTTATGTTTGCCTCGCAGGTCAGTATTTTAGCATGCAGAGACCAGCACTGGATAAGACCTCTGATGTCTTTTCTTCCACAGTGGCCTACCTGTCTTAACCTCCCAGTACTATTACAGCAAGCCAACAGGGAGAGTTTCCCAGTCAGTTTGAAATTGATTTCTCTGTGTTCTTCAACTAAAAGTGAGCAGTGTTTTCAAGAATAGGGTCTTACCATCTAGTTATGGTGGGCAAATGTGGTGGTTTGAATGAGAATGGCCCCCATAGCCTAATATCTGAATACTTGGTCCGCAGTTGGTAGAACTATTTGGGAAGGATTAGAGGTATGGAGGAGGTATGTCTCTATGGGTGGGCTTTGAGGCTCCAAAAGACTCATGTGATTCCTAGTGCTCTCTCTGTGCCTCATGATTGTAGATAAAGATGTGAGCCTTCAGCTGTTCCTTTGATCCACCACTATAGACTCTAACCATCTGAAACTGTTAGTCAAATTAAATGTTTTATTTTCAAGTTGTCTTGGTCATGGTGTTTTAACACAGCAATATAAAAGCAGCTAAAAGTAGTTCCACGGTTAATTTTTAAAATTGGGTTGCTTATTTTCTTATTGTTTATTGTTTTGAGTTCTTTGTAGATTCTAGACAACTCCACCAGATGTATTGCTGGCAAAGATTTTTTTGTGGGGAGGTAAGGCTCTAGTTTCTTTTTCAGCATGTTGATATTCAGGTCTCTCAGTACCATTTGTTGAAGATGCTCTCTTTTCTCTACTGTATACTTTTGACATATTTGTCAAAGATTGAGTAGCTATAGTTATATGGAGTTGTATCTGGGTCCTCTATTCTATTCCATAGATCTATGTGTCTGGTTTTTGACAGCATTATGCTGTTTCAGTTTCTATGGCTCTGTAGTACAATTTGAAATAAGGTGTAGTGATACCCTGTGCAGTGTTTGTTTTGTTAGAATGGCTTTGGCTATCCGTGGTCTTTTGTTTCTCTATATACATTTTGAGATTGCTTTTGCTGTCTTTGTGAAGAAAGTTCTTGACATTTTGATTGGGATTGCATTGAATCTGTAGATTGCTTTTGATAGTTAGCTTATTTCACAACATTGATTCTTCAGATTCATGAGTATGGGAGGTCTTTCTATCTCTTGGTGTCTTCTTCAATTTCTTTAGTCTCTTCACTGTAGAGGCCTTTTGTATTCTTGGTTGAGTATATTTCCAGGGCTTTTATTTTATTTTGTATTTATAATGAATGGGGTTATCATGGTTTCTTTTTCAGCATGTTTGTCATTGGTATATATGAAGGCCATTTATTTTTGTATGTTAAATTTTGCATCTTCCCTCTTTGATGAAAGAATGTCTCATTTCTAAGAGTGTTTTTGTGAAGTCTTTAGGGTATCTTATATATAGAGTCATATCATCCGAAAATAGAGATGCTTTGATTTCTTCCTTTCCTATTTGCAGCCCCCCCTTTTTTATTAATTCAACTTGTCTTATTGCTCTAGTTAAGACTTCAAATACTGTATTGGACAGAAATGAAAGGAGTAGACATTCTTGTCTAGTTCCTGATATTACTGGGAACACTGAGTTTTTCTCAATTTAGCCTGATGTTGTCTATAGATTTGTCCTAACATTTATTATGTTATAGTAGTCTCCCTCCATCTCTAGCCACTTGTTCTAGTTTGCCATGACCAAAAGCAACTTGAGAAGGAAAAGGTTTATTTGGCTTATGCTTCCAGGTCACAGCTCATCAATGAGGAAGTCAGGGCAAGAACTCAAGAAGGAGCAGAGGTAGGAACCACAGAGAAAAGCTGCTTACTGACTTTTCCCAGGATTATTTTTATCTACCTTTCTTATACAGCTCAGGCCCACCTGCCTAATGGTGGTACTTACTGACCTCAGTGGAACTAAGGACTCCTCTATCTATTAGCAACAAAGAGAATGCCCAATAGACAAGTACACAGTTCAATCTGATGGAAGTAATTCCTTAAGTGAGGTTTCGAGGTGTGTCAAGTGAACAATAAAGATTAACTATGATACCTCTCTATGATCTTTATCATGAAGGGATGTTAAATTTTTTCAAAGGCCTTTTTAACTTTTGAAATGATGAGGTGATCATGTGATGTCTGTCTTTAAGTGTATTTAATGTGATAGACAACATTTACTCATTTATGTATGTTAAACCAGACTTGTATCCCTGCAACAAAGTGAACTTCGTTGTGATGAATGATCTTGTTGATATGATCTTGCATTTGATTTGCTGGGATTTTATTGAGAACATTTGCATTTGTGTTCATCAGGGAGGAGTAGGGCTAGGAAGTGAGGTCCTGGGAGGGCTGAGAAGTGATATCCTGGACAAGTAGGCAACTTATTGGGTGGGCAGGAGCAGGCTTAATCTGAGGCATGGATATGGAAGGTCCCAGAGTGGCTGGGAGCTTCGCAGCACATGGAGGTGAGATACTAGAGGAACCAGGACACCCAATAGGGTGAGACAGAGTTATGGCTATTAATCAGCTCAGAGAACCAAGACCCCAGAGGAGATGGAAGGCCTATTGGGTGGGAAGAAACAGAGCCTACTGATGGGTAAGGAAGGGAGATGGAAGACAGGAGCCTATAGGGTCAGATAGATGGAAAAGAAAAGTCTCAGAGGAGCTTATTCAAAGTGAGAAAAATCCCAGAGGAGCTTATTCAAAGTGAAAAAAGTCCTAGGGGCCTATCCAAAGTGAACTTTTTGACCTGGTTTCTTTCATTTACTATAGGTTCACCTGTGTTCTGTGTCTGCTAAGAATTTCTTCCTTTTTGATGCTAAATAGAACATCATTGTAGAAATACGCCACAACTAAAAAAAAAATTCTTGCTAGAAATATGGATTGTTTCTATTTTTGATCATTATATGTAAAGTTGACAAGAAATTTCACTTATCGATCTTTCAGGGGCATCTATACATGTTTTTCCATATAAATATCCAGTACATTCATTGTTGAGTCAGAGGACAAGTCTAGGTTTCACTTATAAGAAGACACAGATTTTCTAAACTAGTTGTTTCATTTTACACTTATATTTAATATTTTCCATCAAATGACCAGCAGCAATAGGGGAACTTTTGAAATGCTTTTCCTCAGTTTTGTGTCTTTTTTCTCTATCATGCCAGTCCACTCTTGCCCATTTGGACACGTAGGAAGATGTTATAGTCAACACTACATCTCACATTACTTCAGTTTCATTTACTTATTCATTCTGTCAAAACATCACTTCGTTAGAAAGTAAAGAAATGCTCCTCAGGTGGAAGACAATGCAATCCAAAGAGAAAGAAACTTAATTAATACCATGGACAGCCTTGTTCCTTAAGATCATGAAGAAGACAAGAGCACTGTCTTAGTTAGGGTTTGTATTGCTGTGAAGAGACTCCATGACCACGGCAACTCTTATGAAGGAAAACATTTAATTGAGGTGGCAGCTTAGAGTTCAGAGGTTCAGTCCATTATAATCATGGTGGGGAGCATGGCAGCATGCAGGCAGACATAGTGCTGGAGGAATAGCTGAGAGTTCTACATCTTGCAGGCAACAGGAAGTCAACTGAGACACTGGGCAGTATTCTGAGCATAGGAAATCTCAAAGCCCATCCCCACAGTGACATACTTCTTCCAACAAGGCTGCACCCACTCCAACAAAGTCACACTTCCTAATAGTGCCACTCCCTATGAGATTATAGGGGCCGATTACATTCGAACTACCACAGGCATTCACTCTACCACTTTTATTGACATTGTCTTGGGGGCACAGCATTGCAATAGACAAGAGAAGTAAAGGCAGGCATACAGACTGATGGGAATAGTACAACCTTTACTTAAAGGTGACTTCTCAGTCTATACTGAGAAGCCTAAGGAATGGACAAAAAAAAAAAAACCCAAAAAACAAAAACAACAACAAAAAAACAAAAAAAAAAACCTGCCAAAACTCATGTTTGAAGTCTCTTCATGATCAATACTAAATTTTGATATCCAAAATCACCTGTATTTGTATATTTCGTGTGATTAATTGAAAAATAAAATGGCAAACACCCTTTAGAATAGCATAAAAATATGGCTCATTTAAACTTACCTCTAACAAGAGCATGCAGAATTTTTACAGTGAAAGTAGAAACCAGGGCTAGAGAGATGGCTCAGCCATTAAGAGCACTAATTGCTCTTCCAGAGGACCCAGCACCCACATGGCAGCTCACAACTGTCTGTAACTACAAGATCTGACACCCTCACACAGACATACATGCAGGCAAAACAGCAATGCACATAAAATCAAAATAAATAAATAATTTTTTAGAAAAGTAGAAATTTTTAGAAAGTGGAAAACCTTTCAGGGAAACAAGATATCATATGTGGGAAAAGGCAGCATGTTGATAGTTCAGAAAGCTCACTACCTCTCTATTGTCTGTAGTCAAAACAGTCTCTAGCAGGGCTTCATAAATGGCTTTGTTACGGGGCAGATAGTAAATACTTTAGGTTTTGTGATCATGTATTTTCCCCCTTTGTATTGGAAACACGTGGGTGGTTTGTAAGAGAACATGTGACTATGTTCAAATAAAACCTGGTTTATAAGAACAACTAGTGTGTTGGATGTGTACCTTCTCTGGCAATCACTCATCAGCTGAAAAGTGAGTGTTACAGCCAGATTCTCTGGTTTCCACCTTTGCTGTCTCCTGGTTGTGCCAGACAATGAGGATATAGAAGAAGCTTTACATATGCTTCCTTGACTGCTAATTATTGTGTCAACCTTATCTTTATCTGGCAAATGGTGAAAATGATGTCTTCTTGGTAGTGTGGATGGAGGACTAAGTGAAATAATGTAAAGATCTGGCTCACACAGAGATATTTATACCTCCCTTTTTATTTGTGTTTTGGGCCTTTAATGGTTAGAGATACAAACACTGATTTCAGCCAAGCAACAGAGAATTCAGACGTCAAGCTGCGTGTGCATGTGTGTGCGTGTGTGTGCATGTGGTGTGCAGGTGTGTAGAATGTGGTCCATGTTGTCCACAGGTGTGTGTACCAAAGGCAGGTACCTTCAGAGGCCAAAAGAAGGCATTGTATCCCCTGGAGCTGGAGTTACAGGCAATTGTGAGTCACACTGTGAGTGCTGGGAACCCCACTTAGTCCTCTGGAAGAGCAGGACACTTAACCATTGAATCATCTCTGCAGCCTGTCTCCTTGCCTTTTAAAGATGTTTTTCCCCCTGTAAGCATTAAACTCCAGGCCCCCAGGACCGTCTTAGATAACATTATCTCTGGGAAAAGTTGCCACATAGTGAGAACAAAAGACCTTGCATCTGTTGGAGACAAATCCGGGTGGACACACAGGTGTTTTCTTGCACCTTACACAGACGGACTTCCCCTTCACTCACTTCTCTCTCACCTCTTGGCGTTGAGCTCACCAAGGATGTGTGTGGTATGCCTCCTCTGTCAGCCCTTCCCTGTGTGGCATTTGTCTAGCAACTTTCCCATGCTTGTTTCAACAGGAAAAAAAAAAAAAAAAAAGCAGAGACTGACAGATAGCTACCCTGAGGCTAGATTGTCACTGAAATAGATTTCTTCAAATAAAATAAGGGCTTATTTTTGCTTGCAAAGCCTTGCAATGAAACAGAGTTAATAAAAACTGCCTGGGAAACTCACATTGTAGCTATAAAAAAATAAAAAATAGAATTCCTAGCTAAAGTCAGCAGTGATTGTTGGCTCAGGGTAGATATTAGGGAGTAAAATATTCTGAAGCCGTCACTGAAAGCGAAGAGGAAAGATTTATTAACCTTTAGCCACTTAACTCTTCACAAGGAAAGCTAAAGTCATACTTGCTCAGAAAGTGATTCAGTCCTGGCTTTAAGAGTAGGGCAGATCGTTTAAATCTTGTGGATAAATTACTACATAGGTGTTCAACCAACAGAGGCACAAACAGAAAACTTCCCCCAAACAAACACTTGTTAAGATCTTGGGTGCGAATGTATTCCAGTCCACTCTGCCTCTTCCATCAGCTTCCACCTTGGTGTGTCTGTAGATCTTTCTGAGAGTCTAGGCTGGGTAGGGATACCCTACTCTCTCCAAAGCCCCAGCCCCAGCGTCAAAATCTAGAATACCTCTTAGAACCCTGGAGAGAAATTTGTTTCTGGCTGGCCAGGCAGGGGTGAAGGGTAGAGGTGGGTGTGTGCGTGTGGGGTGGGGTGAGGCTGTGGGGTCGGGGGTGGGAGGGTGTTTATGGGAGGGCATGGTCTTTCCTCTGAGCCTGAAGAATCCAGCACCTTCTAGCTCCAGTAAAGGTGGGAAATGGTGATAGGCACGAGGGACATTTTCTTTTGTATTCCGAATTTATTCAAGTCAGTACTCTAATGGGAACAGGAGACAACAGCTGGTTCTCACTTTGGGCCACAACTGTTAAAAATCACAGTGTCTAAGACAAGTGGGCTTTTAGCCCCTGTTTGCTATAAGGGAATTTATAGGAATATTTAGAAGTGACTTGGGGTCGGTTTTCCCCCTCTCCTTAAAGCATATAAATGCTGGTCCTTTTCACAGGTTTTTGCTAATTAATACCGCCACTGTGGAAATGAGGGCTGTTCTCCAAACAAGTTGCAACAAATGGGATTTTTATTGCTGGTGGGAAAGTCTGGGGAATAATTAGCCAGATCTGTGGAGATCCCTGGACTCTGGGCATCTGCATGGGAATAACCAACCCCAGAGATTGCCCAGGGAAGTGGGTCACACTTTCCACCGTAGGGCACATTTATATTGTTACTTACAGCTTGAAAGCTGTAGTTGGACAAATGTGGGAAAATGTTCTGTGAAATGCTAGACAAATGAACCTGGTGCTGACCACTCTCAACTAGGAAAACTGGCTCAGCTGTGCACAGAGCTGTGCAGGAGCCAAGACTTGCAAAGGAAATATTTTGATATCTGGTTAAACTCGAATTCCCTGAGACATTCTCACATACAGACATATGCTGTTCCGCCAGATCCATACAGGTGACTAGAGGATTTCAGGAGTTACAAGGGGCCCTAGAGATCAACTGGTCCAGAGGTTCATGTAAGCAAAGGATACTTGGATAGAATCTCGGGTGGTTTAAGCCCTTTGGTGGGGAGATTATTCATTTCCATTTCCAGTAATCGCTTATTTAAACCTACCATTTCTATTTCAAATGGGGACAGCAAAACCCTGGGACACTAGCTGTACTTGAGATTTTGATACAATGGAAATCAGAGATATTTTCAAACCACATTGCAGTATTCTAAATCTCTCAAAGTACTGGCTGTGCTCATTAATTCTTTGATATTGTGGTAGTTATTTGACTCGATTCACTGAAAAAAAAAACTTATACAAATGTGTTATGGATGAAAATGCATGTATTACTGTATTACACATTTAAAATTATGTCTCATGTGGTACTTTATACTATTAGTTTTGTGATAATTATATATACATATGCACATACATATGCAAAAAATATATTCTCTTATCTATGTAAAAACATTTCCCTAAGAGGTCATATGTATGATTACCAAATAAGTCTATAACACATAGTTAAGACTACCCCCTCTTTTGCCTAATCTTCTCTACAGTTGAGGAAATCAAGGCAGGTCTGGTGAATGGCAGAGAAAAAACCAGAACCCCAGGGTGCTGCCTCCAGTTGGTTCCCACCATTACAGGCGCCTGCAGGAGAAGAAAATAACCTTAGTAAAAACAACAGTGAGTTCCTCCTTAAAACAACGCCGTTTAAGTGTAGAAATGAGAGATGATAAACAGGTCCAGGAGCTAATCTTAGCCAGATAATTGATTTTCAAACTCAAATATACTTTCCTACCTTCCTTTTAGATGGTAGAACTTGGTAAGTGCTTTTTGCTATTTTAAAAAGCTAACTTGGAGGTAAAGTGCTCTGGGTCTACAGCAGTCCTAGTGCATTGTGTGTTGATTCCTGCCACCCTCTCAGCAGGTCTCGCTCTCATTTTGGTGAGCAGTAGGAAGCCAGCTGGGTAGCAAGCAGCTGGAGCTGGAATGAGCATGAGTAATTTGGATCACTGACTTGTGTGTTATCTAGAATCACATACATTATTTACACTCGCATGTGTGAATATTCCTGCTAGTGGAAATGACAAGAAATGAGTCATTTCAAGTAGACACAAATGTGCTAGCTGATAGGGAACCCCTGGGGGGAACTTCAAATACATTTCCTCTCTCTTTTTCTTTCTCTTCTCTGCCTTCTTCCTAAACACCCAAGCTGACCTTGAATTCTCCATCTCCTGGCATCAGCCCACCCCCCCACCCCCCACCCCCACCCCAGTGCTGGAATTCCAGCATGCATCACCAGGCTTGATTTTGTATTTTCTCTCTTGATGGTTTATGTGGTAGCCAATTATTATAGAGCAGTTAATCTTGACACATGGTAGTTTGAATTTCATAGTTCATGGGATTATAAACTTTACTGAAGGAGAGGATGGCCACAATTTTATATAGTAATTCTCAAGCCTTTAATGGTCTCTCAACCTTTGTCTTTTAACTAAGGGATCATCTGAGGTGGAATACTTATTAACATAGTGTTCTTTGGAGGCTTTAGCTTTTTCATATTTTAACTTCATCTTGCATGTAATTCTTTAGATTTATAAAACTTATAAATGTAACAAAAATACCCAGATGCTCTCATCCTGCTCCTATATCAATGTTTCACATGACTACAGAAGAAACTTAAGGTCATGTCATCTTATCATTTAAATGATAGGTCTCATGTAAATTTCAACAATCGTTCCACCAATGTCCCTTTCCTACTACTGAATCCAATTTTCATTATCCAGAAAGACACCAGCTCACTGCTTTTGGGTAATCTGAAATATTTCTTTAGCCTGTTTCCTATCTTTTATTTTTATTTTTGATGTTGAATTTCAATATGTTTATTTTGGGAAAGGTTCCTTAATGTGAAACTGTGGGGTATTTCCTTGTAATTCTCTTTGGGTCATACACTTAACTTTTAAAAATCAATTACTATTTAAATCTAAAAGTGTGTATGTAGAATGTGATAATTTTATACATACCATGTAACAAGCAATGGAGAGTTGTTAACATTTGCTCCTCCTTAAACATTTAAAAATTATTATCACATTGTATACCTGTATGGGATGTAGTATGCTATTAATGCACACACACGATAGATAAATGATCAGATCAGGGTAATTAATTTTTCTATCTTTTCATCATTACCTTTTAAACAGTCCTTTACTTGTTATTTGCAACACATGCACAGATTTTTCCGAGCTTTATTTCCCCACTAGTCTAAGAACTCTAGATTTTATCACCTCTAACTGTATTTGCTTCCCTTTATCCAATCTCCTGCCATTCCTCTCACTTTATGAGCCCCCAGTAATCACTACTGTTCATTCAGATAGAATTTTCAGCATGCACACATTAAAGAAAATAAGCACTGCTTGTTTTTTTGCCTCTGGCTTACTTATTTTACTTGATAAAACATCCTTTATTTCCATGATCTGTTTTGCTGAAAATGGTCAGATGTTCTTTTTCATGGTAGAATAATGTTCCATCGTGAATGTATACCACATTTTCCTAATGCATTTGTCCTGTTGTGAGCATCTAAATTGGTTCTATATCTTAGCTATAGTGAATGGTCAGCCAATATACTGTATTATGGACACAATTTCTAGGTGACAAACAAATTTATTTAAAGATTGACAAAAACTCCAGTCATAAAAACTTAGTTTTACCTACATCTTATAAGTGAAAGTGAGCAAGGCCATTTGTAAAATTGTTCTCTTGGGCCGGAAGTGTTCTGTTGGCACAAATATAGGCCAGAGGGGAAGCAAATGACAAAAGCAAAGCCAAACCTTGGGAAGTTTTTTCTGCAAATAAACTCAAGCTGGAAATGCAGAGTAGATGGAAATGCAGAGTGGATGGAAATGCAGAGTGGATGGAAATGCAACTGTTCCCACAGTGCCCCTGTGGTCTTTCAAGAGGGAACTCAGTTGCCTGCAAGCAAGACCTTGACCTGAAAGTTGGAGGCCTAGAGCTGAACACATGGTGAGTGGTCTGGTGAGGAGGGGTACAGGTCTCGGTTCTTGAGCTAACTCCTAGGCATATGATTTCTTGGTGTGTAAAATTTTGTGCCTCTTTATTCAGTTATTATTTTACAATAAGCCTTAAAACCTGTTGCTTATTTTTTTATATAATCTTTCAGAAGCATGGATTTTAAAACTAAAACAAATAAAATAAATAAAGAAACAGAAGTCAAAGAGGATTAGTGAAAATAAAAAGGAACTTCACTGAACAATTTGGCATTAAGAAAACAAATAATTTATGCATATAAAAATATGTATATAATGGAAACATGTGCAGTGTTTGGGTGTAGAAAGCTTAATGACTTTGGAGCAGGAAAGTGGGTGATTTTTTTTTCATCAAATTAAAACAACATACATTTTTTGATACATCATCCCCTGAGATCAAGGCCAAAGAAATTATTTTGGAGGAAAACAGAATTCAAACATAAAATAGAAGATGTGATATCTTTTTCCATGGTGCCTACTTTTCCACAGTGATGTGTAGAACTGAAGGCTATGAAAGGGCCAGAGAACACTGGGAAAACTTCCTGTGGGACAAGGGCATATTTCAGGGTACTGACTCCTTGCTGATTTCTCATCTTTCACCCAAGGACAGCCACATAAGCTTGGGAAGAAAAGTCAGTTCCGACTTCCGAGCCAGTGAACCAGCAGACACAGCATCTGCACAGGAACCTTTTAAAAAGAGCAGGCTGGAGATTTCCTCATGCTTGTTGTTATTGATTCTCAAGTATTAACCAGGGGCCAGGAGCCACGTCTTGAGGATACTTCTGTCCCTGCAAGACCTGATGCTGTGAAGAATATTGAACTAGGGTGTAAACTGCTTATAATGATCAGAACTGCCCCTCAAGCTTTTCCCTTCAACTCACCACATGACTTTAAGCCACAAAGATTTAAAAGTCTTGAGATTATAGGACTTTTATGTGGTCACACACAAAGTTTAAGACTGGAAATGAACCACAAAGGAAGTGCTTTGTATGAGGACCAAACTACAACTTAAATGGATGGACAACACAGCAGCTCCAGGAAGACCATGTGGGAAATACCCAATGTTGAGGCTCTTGGGAGACTGTGTTGAGGATGTATAGCTTTGACCCCCTAGTTTTTTCTATATAAATGCAGACAGAAAAACAGGTTTCTTCTGTGGGAGTATCTGAATCTTCTTCTTCTTCTTCTTCTTCTTCTTCTTCTTCTTCTTCTTCTTCTTCTTCTTCCTCCTCCTCCTCCTCCTCCTCCTCCTCCTCCTCCTCCTCCTCCTCTTCCTCTTCCTCCTCCTCCTCTTCCTCCTCCTTCTTATTTTTCTTATTCTTTTCCTCTTCCTCTTCTTCTCCTCCTCCTCCTTCTGCTTCTGCTTCTTCTCCTCCCCGTTCTTCTGAAATAAGCCAAAAAAGCAGTCTGGGAAAACATAAGCCATTTTGGAGTAGGCCATGCATTCTGCACATACCAAGCAAAGTTTTGTAGCGTTTGACTCCTAATTCTGTATTTACTTGTTGCCTAAGTGGAATTAATTCATTTACTTTTACAGAGTGTGGTAGTTTGAATATAATTAGCCCCCATAAGATCATTGAGAGTGGCACTATTAGGATGTGTGGGTTTGTTGGAGTAGGTATGGCCTTGTTAGGGGAAGTGTGTTACTCTGGTGGTGGGCTTTGAGATCTATGCTCAAGATATGCCCAGTGTCTCAGTTTACTTTCTGTTGTCTGCAGATCAAAGATGTAGGACTCTCAGCTCCTTCTCCAGCACCATGTCTGCCTACATGCTACCATTTCCCACCATGATGATAATAGACTGAACCTCTGAACTATAAGCCACCCAATTAAATGTTTTCCTTTATAAGAGTTTCTGAGACCATGGTGTCTCTTCACAGCAGAAACCCTAAGACACAGAGTGTAGCTTTCTTTTCATGTCAAAGAGAATAGTAAGCTTCCCTGAGATCTACTGTTATTTGATTAAAAGAAATGATCTTCATTGAATGACCAACCTGGAGACACATTTTAGAAGCCATTGAGTGCCAGGCTCATGGTAAGACAAAGGAAACAGTGGTAAAAGAATATTCAAAGAGATACACAAAAAATAGTCAGTTGTGGTCAGAAAAATAGTTAGGTTAGTATATGGTGTTGACTTGCGTTATAAACACATTTGAGAACTTGACAAAGCAGGTTTTGTTTTTGTCTTTTCAGAAATCAAACCTGAGGTTAAAGGAGTATGTTTAAATTCATCAGGTGAAATAGGATAAGAACTAAGTTGATTTAGTTTTTAAGATAGCGGAGCTGCATAAGGAAGGTGAAGTTGTGGGTGAGTGATCATATGTATATGAGGAACCAAAAGAATGCTGGTGTGATGGACATCATGGCTGAGGAGACATAAATCAAATGAAACAGGTGGAAACCATACTCTTCGAATCCTTGTTGGAACTATCAAGCATTTGGAACTTAGCTCAGGAGTCAGGGAATAGCCAAAGAGTAGCCAATATAAGGGAATAAAACACTCCAATTTTGAAAGTTCTGTCTGACTAAGTGTGGAAAAAAGATTGGAGTTGGGTAAGACCAGAGAATCAATAAAGTAAAAGGTAAGAGGAGAGATGGTGGGGGTCTTTCTACCTCAGTGGCAACAGAGCTGGATGGCAGTGATGGACATGTATTTCTTCTGATGTTAACTGTCAATGTATATACTCAGAAGGCCACAATGGAATGAAAGAATCCTCACTGTCTCAATGAATTATATAGAACTTTGCATATATCTATGTTATTTCCTTAAGCCACACCCTTTTATACTCAGTACTTTTGTAGATAATATAATTAAGCCTAGTTTCAGATAATAAATAATGGAATAGGTGCTTACTTGGTCATTATGTTGAAGCTTTAAGAACAATTTGATATCTACTTTATCGTTCTACATTGTTTTTTTTTTTTCCCTCAGAGTCTCAGGAAATTGCCTGTAGTTGCAATAAATCTACAAAACAAAAACAAACCCCTAAAATTTAAAGAACATTACCTAGAAGTTCATGGCCTATTAATTCTTAAAAGCCCATTCTCTCAGGTCTCCATGTTACAAAAGATTTTTTTTCTTTTAATGAGGTGTTATTGGTTGATAATAAGGCCATTAAACATGAATGTATCAGATAAGCATAAACACTGTAGTGGTTTGAAAGAAAATGGCCCCCAAAGAGAGTGGCAGTATTAGGAGGTGTAGCCTTGTTGGAGGAAGTGTGTCACTGTAGGGGTGGGCTTTGAGGTCTCTTTTGCTCAAGCTTTCCTCAATATGACTTTCAGTTGACTTCCTGTTGCCTGCAAGCCAAGGTGTAGCTAGCACCATTCCTGCCTGCACCATGCTCCCCACCTCAATGAAATGTTTTCCTTATCAGAGTTGCACTGATCACGGTGTCTTTTCACAACAATAGAAAACTCTAACTAAGACAAACACACAGGGAAAATGTTTCAATTGTGGAACATTAAGTATCAATAGGCATGGATATGGTAAAGAAAAAAAAATTTCATGATCCTGTAGCCAAAATGAGAGGAGCTCCAGATGCTAGAGGGAATGGATCTAGATTTATATGAGGCCTAGTGAGTTATGTGTTTGTGACTCTGATTTCAAGAGATTAAACCAAATTAAAGTAAACAGTGCATGTAATTCATTTAACACATTGCCTGGCATGAAGTAGGTGTTGGATAACTATCAGCTATTGTTATGAATTATGAAGCACAGGCCATGTGCTTCAGAACATTTCGTAGGGAAACTGTAATTGTCTTGAGTTGGTGTGAGAAATAGGGATCTGTGTTGCATAGGAAATGTCCTGGAAGGAGAGCAGAGGTGTCTCTGACACAGATACATAAACTAAGTAAAGAGAGTGTGAAGCCTCTCTTCCTACTGTCGTAAGCCCCCGTTTACAGAGGGAAGGCCTGCCTGACCGCTGTAGTTCAAGTTCTGGTGTGAGGCCAGCTATTCAGCAGTCCTTCAGCATGCTTCTTTCACAGGACTTGCTTCTTTTTAGATGTCCCATAGATTTCTATGGAAGTTTATAAACTGGAAAAATCTGTACAAATACGAGGTATTTATTTCCATGTATCAACTAATGGTCCCTGTGGATGATACATATTGAGTATGTCCAGGCTTCTCCTGCCCACTCCTTTACATTTGGAAGCACACATTGATATTTACTGATTCTTACTGGGTCTAGAGCCCAATCTTCACCTGTTTCTCCCATTTGTTCCTTGCCAGGATCTCAAATTCCATCAAATTTCTCTTGGGAGACTCAGGCAGCCGTGCAAAGAAAATTCAATTCTGAGGTAAAAATGTGGGAAGATGAGAAAATAGTAATTTATTATAATAGTAATAATAATTTAATAATAGTAATTTATTATAGAATTTTGTTAAATATGCAATGAAAGGGGAAGGGTTGAGTCATCCAGCATATAAATTAAATTCCATGTTCATTTGATGATGATTCTTTCTATTTGAGATGATACATGTTCAGGACCCTTATGTTTCTTGTGGACTCTTTATGATGTGCCTTTAACCTGCCCTCTTTGTATTTACTTCTTTTTCATCCTTACAGCAGAATATTTTATGACTAGGAAAATGTATGCAGATATTTATCAGAATAATGAACAGTAAAAGTTATGGAGGATACAGACAGTTGGCAAGCATGTCTGTCTTTGCTTTTCTTAGTCTAGTTTATATGTGAGTTTATACTAATCAATAAAATAAAATTTGATTATTCTGGTTATTGACAACACATGTGTATAGGGAGAAAGGAGAGCAAGCAGGCAAGAGGGAGACGACTTGTCCCTAAGTATCTCACCCTGACAATAATAGACCTACATTTGCCATAATAACATTAATGTATTCTTCAGGGCAGATCCCTCCTGACATAGACCACACAAGTCTTCACCTTTCAGCACCTCTACACTGGGCATCACACTCCCAACAAACACATGGACACTGGGGGACATGTTCAAACTATAGCATTGTGAGACAGCTGAAACCAGACATACTACTGGCAGGAATAAAAAAAGATAGACTTTCTGGAGAAATGCTTAGTGTATCTGTAAGCCCCTTGAACCACAGGAGTAGCCCATCCCATCCCCCTGAGGACCTCTAACTGCCAGGTTCCATCCATAAAATCCTCTAACTGCCCCTGAACTCTGCCCCCACCCTACAGAGTAAAAAGCCCAACCTCTGGACATAAAATTCCACCAATCTCCACCCTGGAAAGCTCCACCCTGAAAAGTTCCAAGAAACTCTATATAAACCCTGTATCCTGTCAGTTTGTGGCTGTTTCTTGCCTGAGCAGAGACAGCCACCCTCCTGGTTCTTTCCCTCCCAATAAATCTCTTGTATGAGGTTTGTTGTGCAGTGTGACTTTGTGGTATTCCTTGCCCTCCAACTGCCAGGACACCTTGCCATCTGAGCTCTAATGCTTACAGTATCTCCTAAGGCCAAATGTAAGCTATCCTAGTACTCAGCATGGCCACTTATGGGTGTTGTTCTCAACAGAAACACATGCAATAGTTACTGAACAAACATGTAGAATGTTCAAATATCCTTAAGATGGAATCACTGAAGTATCTATATGGCAGAAAAAGAGTGAATAAATACCTTGTAACATATTCATAAAATGGGGTGCTATACTATACGGGTTATGAAAGATCTAACTTTAAATGATATAAGTCTATATAGATAAATCCTATAAAAGAGCAATGAACAAAGAAGCTGAGCATAGAAGATCACTCACTGCATGAATATAGTGACATGTATTGCAGATCCAAGCACCACTGATTTGTGCTATTAGAAGCCAGAAGAGGGATTATACTTGGGTGAGTAGCAACCAGAAGAAAGAATGACTGAGAGCTAGTTAGTCCTGTGAGTCACACCCTGGGTGTTGACTGTGAGGCTGAGTTCACTTCATGAGAATTCAGAGACCTGTGTGCTTAAGTGTGCAAAGTAGGTTTCATTTCATTAACACGTTTTTAAAAAGACATTGGCGAGATGTCTGTTATTTCCCAGACCTAGAGAGTGCTAGTGACTATTGTGTAACAAAGCTGACAGCCGAGCCAACCAGCTAAACAGCTTGTCCAGTGCATTGAGTTATGTATTTCCCACAGCAAAGAACATATTCACATCATTATTTCTGGATGATTAATCAATATTTCCATCTAAAAGCTGAAGCTAGAAATATCATTCTATCAGTACACTTGCAAATGTTTCCTGACATCTTTTATGTGCTGCCAGGTATAACCAAATGGCAACCCCAAACCCTTATTTGGAGTCTGGGTCTGCACTGAAGAACAAACTGTTGAATCATCACTGAGAAGTGTTATGTGCTGGCATTGTGACAGGTCATAATGTGCTAGATGAGTTACCTCCTGTCACCTCTATCCAACCTGGGGGTAAAAATCTCTTCACCCATTACCCTGATATGGTGACTGAAAAGCCTAGAGAACTAGATGGACAACATCACAAAGGTACAGGCTCATAGTGACATCTGAGCAGGCTAGCTCCCTTCCACAGTTCACTCTGCAAGAAGGTATTCCTTCTACATAGGCATAAAAACCACCCAATTCTATTTTAATTTTCTAAACATCATGCTTTCCTTCTGATGTTTGAGAATATTATATTCTCTCTTGACTTGACTTAGTGGTAAGCTAATTTTTGAATGAAGGTACAGAGAAAGTCAGAGAACACAGGGAATTCTTAAAGGACTTTGTGATGTGGGTTCGCACTGTGGGAGTTATTATGCATCACAATAATTGCATGTCAAATAAATAATTCCAATTTTCATGGGAAAAGATGTCCAAGACCCTCCAACTTTGAAGACTTATTGACTTATTTGGTTTATTAATTTCATAACTAAAACATACCTAGCTCTTGGTCAAGAGTTCCCCAGGAGGATAACAGAAAAAGTGGTAGATGCCAACTCATTAATAGCCACTTTTACCTCAATTGAAAGGGAAATAGAAAGTCCAGGCACTGGCCAAAAATAATGTTTATTAAAATAGACCCAGAGTCCCAGATATGGTTTTGTTGTCCTGTTCTGTTACAAATCAGAACTTTGCCAGTGTGTGTTGGCTTGGTGCCCCTGAGAGCCACATAGAGAAAGACATGGCAGAAGACAGGACAAAGAACCAACCTGTGTGATATCAGGCATCATCAGAGACACCTGCAAGTTAGGTATCTTCCTCCTTAATTTAGATTGAGAAAATTGAGCTCACAGAGGGCAGGAGACATGCTTAGTGCCAGGATCAAGGGAAAGCATGGGTCTACTTTTTAAGGTTGGTACTTGCCCTATAAAGGGCCTGATAGTCAATATTTCGTCTTTGAGGGCAATACACCCTATGTCATAAATCCTCAACTATTTCATAGAGTGTCAGAGAGCCATGTGCATTATATAAAGAAGTAGGTATTCTATCCCAGCTCTTGGAAAATATCAAGAGTGGTTTTAGGTACCCTTACAAACAGATGGTGAATCAGCTTTGACCTGTAGGCCATAGTTAGCTGACCCATTTTCATCTGATTCCAAAGCTCGTGCAAACTGTTTTGACTCAGCAGGTGGTTTTATCTAAAGTTCCTTGGAATTAAAACCTCCCTGCAAAGTTAAGACTTGAATTAATCTCAACATGCTTTGACTGTTGAAAGGAGACCTTTGACACGCAATGGAGGGGTAGTAAGTGCATGTGTGCAAAAGGCATTAACTTAACCTTTTTATCTCAACTGACAGAGCTTGCTGACACCAACCTTTCCAATTTTAAAACCCAAGATGTCTTCCTATCTATTTCCTAAAATAAAAGGTCATGTCAACATTAACACTCACCGGGTTATAATGTATTGGGAGAATTTTCCCTACTGTTTGGTAGCCAGTAATGGACTTCAATGGTACTGAATACTAACCTGTAATACTGTGAGTCTCACATTATGTCCTGGGAAGTCTCAGGATGTTTTGCAGATGACATGTGCTGAGCAGTGGATGATACCTGTTGAGGTCTCCATGTTAATTGCCACTTTGCTTGGTTTTGGAAAAGTCAACACATGGAAACAGGAGGCATAGCTGTGTTTATAGGTAAGCCAGGAAGTCTATAGGTACCCACCCAGAGAGAGAGTCCCATTGGAGAACCATGTATGAGCACAGGGGAGAAATGGTTTGAATCACATAATGTTAAGCTGAAAGAAATTCTTAAGCAAACCTGACTCATGAGAAAATGGATACCTGATGTTAGCCAGGTGATGCCAAAGCCAAGGCTAGTACTGGCACAACTGTTGAATCCTTTTTTTCTGTCTAGTGTCAAGGCCTGTGTAGTATTGCTAGCTTAAGCTTGGTTTCCCATATAGAACTTAAAATAATAACATCAAGCCATGGGATACATAAGAGAAATCTAAGGCAATTGTAATTTCTTCAAAGAAGACTATTTTTGATGCTCTATGAAATAACAAAAATCACATTCAAAGAATGTACTCTTGGCCTGCATTTTCCTTATAATAATTTAGGCAAGTAGATGATTGGCTCAGTCTTTTCCAAAGGCTCCTTGATTAATTTTTGGTGACATTGCTAGGAAATGCCCATGAAATATTGTGGGTGCGTGGAAACCATGCATCAGTCTCTAACATACTGTGTAGATCACATCCTACCCTGTGAAAATGTTCTGTTCCCAATGCCCCTTGGAACTGTGGATGCATTTTTTTCTTATAGAACAATGTTCCAATGGATGGTCATCTCCCCAGGCTATCACAAAGGCCTACTAGATTCCCCAAGTGGCTGAAATGGAATGAATGTGCTCAGAGGGTGTTGAGGCTCGGACTTCAGCCCTTCCAGGAGTGCTGGATAGAGTGTTAAAGTGGCAGAGACTATTATATCCTTTCCTCCCTTTGGAAGAACTTGGCAGCATTTGAATGGAGCGAAGGAGGAGGGTTTTCGGGAGTGGGGGCTTGGTGGGGAAGCGAAGGTCTCCTCTGGAAACAATGGAGGAAAGCTCCATGTTAAAGGGGAAAGGAGGAGACAGGAAACCTCTATTAAATTGTTTATAACTTGGATTGTTTCTGAGGCCGGAACTGACAACTGTGTTTTCACAACGTAGAAAAGGATGAGATCAGTTCCACAGTCCTCTTCTATATAAAATGGCTAAAAAGATCTCAGTGTACTTTTGGGGGACAGGTAAAGTTCAGGAAATCAGGAGTTGAGATATTACAAATATTCTTCCAGTTTGAAGATGACTGATAGTTATCACTGATGTCCTTTTATCCAATCCTTAACATTCCTAAGTATAGTATAGAAATGGCTCAAATTATTGCTTAGGTAAGCAATTATGTAATAATAATAATAACAATAAATAATTATTATTACTATTATTGTTGTTATTGTTCCAGTTAGACAAAGAAAATTTTTCTCATTTTGTGAGCTGGGCTTTGATCGTTTTTCACATTAGGACATATATTTTTTGAGACCTGGGTTTTTTTTTTTTTTTTTTTTTTTTGCGGAAATGTCAGGCTGTCTACTTTAGATTTACTGGTGACTGTGGCGGGTGCCAAATGCTTCAAGAAGTTGATGAGTGTATTCTTTTCCTCACTGGCTGATGTTTCTGGAACCAGGATATATTTTCTTGTGTCATGCTTAAAACAGTATGTAACAGAAAAACCTTCAAAAGGCTTATAGTAGATGGATTTATATCATCTGAAAGGTATTTTATGCACCATGTTCCAAAGTTAGAGAAAACAGCTAAGCAAGAAACCTTCTTAGGGCACAGACATTATCATGGTGTCTGGGTGGGCCTAAGAGGCATGATTTCTGGAGGTATCATAAGACTTGCTGGCTCTAAAATATTCATTTTTCAGTGTCCAGAAGTCTCTGCTTTTAGGACAGTCCTGGGAAAACTACTGACTCTCCTAGCCCCGACTTTCCTGTCAAGTACTTTTACCAGGTCAGGTTCAGCATCAGCCTCTGACAAGCAATTGGGTGGCTTCAGTTTTATGTTAAAACTGGCCAGAACTTTGTTTCCTTTCCTTCCATAGTATGTTTATGCTTTATTTAAAATAATAATGCTAGGGGCTGAAGAGATGGCTCAGTGGTTAAGAGCACTGGCTATTCTTATAGAGCACCCAGGTTCAATCCCCAGCACGCCCATGGGAGCTCACAACTGTCTATACCTCCTGTTCCAGGGGATCTGACACCCTCATATAGACATACATGCAGGGAAAACACCATATGTACATTAAAAAAAAAAAGAATGTTACTCATCCTATGTCCAGATGATGGCCCTAATTGTATGGTCTTCATGATCTACTTTTCAAAAACTGCCTTGTTTCCTCAGGAGGAGGAGGATTCTGTCTCTACTCACTGTCCAATTAAGTGGCTCAGCCATTGGCTCTGAGAATGTACAAATGCCCTCTTGCAGCAGTGATATGTGAATTCATTTGCTCATTGGGTAGAATGCTTGATCGGAGGAGTTCACTGTCATTTTGCAAAAATCAAAGTGCTTAGGCTCTTGGGGTATAAAATTAGAGAATTGGTGATAGCATGAAAAGGCTTTAAAATGTGGACTATGGCATGGGGAGGGGTAACCTTACTTGGGATGAAGGGAACTGGGGATTAAGAGGAGTGGAGTGGTGCTGAGTGAGAGGCAGAGGCAGGCAAAGGATGAGCACGTACATGGTAAGCTTTGCCCAAGGTCACTTCCTTCCCTTCCTTCCTCCCTTCCTCCCTCCTCCCTCCCTCCCCCCTCTCTCTCCCTCCCTTCCCCTCCTACTGCTTTCCATCTCTTTCCTCCCTCCCTTCCTTCCTTTTTCCCTTTCTTCTTCTCTCTCTCTTACCTTTCCCCTCTTTCCCTTCATCTCCTCCTCTCCTTCCTCTCCCCTTCCTTTTATGAGCTGCTGGGAAAACCCAGGGCTCCATGCTAGGCAGGTTTTCTACCACTGATCTATACCTTCAGTCTCTTGATATACTCCTAATGGCTCTCAGTTCTCCTGAATCTCTCAATACCTCAGTTCTTCATCTTGCTCCACTCCAACTCCTGGATTCTAGTAGGTGTGTCTCAGGATAAACTGAGTCCAGAATGTTCCCTCACCTGAGTGACTCCACCCACTGTTGTCTCCGGACACAGTTCAGCTTCCCTATTCCTGTGAGATTGTGGCTTGCCCTGATGCTGCCAACTTTGTTTGGCAGTTTCAACCAGAGACTGGGGAACTTTTGTCTTCCTCTCCCAACTCCCCAAGCTTCACCCAGTCGATCAGGAAATCTAACCAAGCATACTCTGAAATGATCTTTTATTCTCTGTAGAAATGGTAGTTCGTTCAGGAAGCTGAGCACTCAAAGGCTGGATGGCAGAAGGAAGGTATGGGAAAGCCAAGAAAGTGGTGAGAGACCCAGGGACGACTGTAGAAAATCAGAAGCCACAGCAATGTGGACTTCCCTAAAGTACCACGTGCTTGGAACTATGCAAGAAGGGGCCAGCTGTGGGGGCTGAAGTGGTGGTAAGTGAAGCTGGTAGACAGAGTAAGCCTGGGAAACAGTTATCGTGGCCACTCCCCTTTTCCCACCCTCCAGCTCTCTGCCAGTGCTTCTGGTTGACAAAGGGCAACTACAACTCTAGATAGCAAAGGAGTTCAGTGCTATGGGCCAGAGAAGTCAAGTTCCCAGGGCATAGAAAAGGCAAAGATGGGGACAAAAAGGATCCAGCAAGGAAAATAATAAAGGGAGAATAGCCAGCTCATATTAATCTTTTCTCTCCAGTACTTGGAAATGCTGAATGAGTTCAACGCTATCATTTGTTACATGGATGACTGGATTCCCTTCCAAGTTGTCTTAATTGTTTTCCAACTTGTGGCCCAATTCCATTTTTATAAACCATCGTTAAAAAAACAAACAAACAATTTTAATGTTAGCATCTGGTAACATCTATCTCTTATTTTCAGAAGTAACCACTGTTTGGTATCTGCATTCTCAAGAGTTTTCTTGATATTGACTACACACTTAAAATTATGTCTACATATGCATATGTGTATATGTGTGCAGTATGTGTATATGTACATTAAAATGTAGATACATCTGAACTATGTTTATTCCATGATAAATGAATTGCCATACATACTTATATAGGCCTTTTCAAACAAATGAGTTCATATTACACATTCTACACCATGACTTATCCTATGTTCTGTGATATGGTGTGATGAGCTGTAATCATTTAGACATTTCTTCTCCACATGAACACCTAGAGAGTTGATGTATTTTCTAGTGTTAATGTGATATGACACATGGAATACACAGTAGTCTTTCTGTAGACATAAGCATTTCTCTTTCAGCCTTTCAGTTGTAATCAATAGAAAAGTTAACCTATAGTAGTTTATACAAAAGACAAATTTAGTAGTTAAGAGGATGGATCTACACTTAGGACCAGCAGCCCAAGGTTTAAGAAGTATCACAAGGAATTGTTCTCTCTACTGTTCTCCATTGCTCCATTTTCTTTGCAGTGGCAAATGGCTGCAGGATCTCTGGGCTTCCATCTTCAAACCTCCAAGTCCACTGGAAGATAGACGGCAACTTTCCCCATGTCTGAATTGATTATTATGGCAGGGATATACTTGTCTTAGCCAAGCCTAGGCACACGTTCCTTGTCCTGCCATGTAGCCTTGGGGGTGGGGACCAGATTGGTTCCCCAGACTACTCTTACTTCTGCCACTGGAAGGGGAAAGTAGTTGAAGAGGGAAATAAAGTGTTAAGGGGGTGTGCCCATTAAAATTTTGGATAGTTTTCTCAATATTGCTTCAACTCACACCGCCAGTGCCTACAGTATTTGAATGTAGCAGCATCCACATAATATTAAGATCCTAATATTTTCAGCGTTTTAAGGTTGAGTGGATATGATGCTTAAGAATGGTGTCTCTTAATTCGATGTCTTCAATGCCTGGTGACCACCCTCTTACGTGCTTAGCCAGCCTTTGCGTTTCTTTTTCTGCGAACATTCTTCCTGTGAAAGACGGTGATATCTTTTGGTTATGGTTCAATGCGGTTGTGTTTTTCTTCTTGTTTGTTGTACCTCTTTAGACATTATGGAGATCAGGAGTGTGCGTTCCTAGCGAGCAAGACCTCGCTGTAATCCAGGGTGTCACCTCCTAAAAAGTAGACGTTGATAACGTTTGCCATGTGAGTGACTAAATAAGAAGTACACAAATGAGTGAGCTAAGAGTTTTCTTGTTTTCATTTGTGTTAGGCTTCAGAGGACTATGCTGCTTCACCTATACTTTCCTTGAAGATTTTCCTGAACCTTTGAGGAAGCCTTTCTTTAAGCTGGGAGGAGCATGTGGATGAAGCTGGGGGAGAAGTATTCTGCACTGCCATTCAGAACTTTCCTCTGTGCTGCCCTGTGTTCCTCATCCTGTTGATAGGAGCAAATGGCTTAGTAGGGTGACTCAGCCTCAAGAGCTCACATCCCATCCCTTTGAAGTGTCAGCCCCGGAGCCCTGTGAAGCTCCCATCTGCCACCAGAGTCGGTCAGTGCATTGCCTAGTTAAACATCCATGCAGGATCTCATAGGAACTTGAGAATCATTGTTTTTGGCTGGAATCCTGGGTTTGAGGTTTCTTTGTGTATGATTCTGAAAAAAGGATTTGGAAATATTGTCCTCCCTAATTCCAAAGTATGTATTGTGGGCGCGGGGGGGTGGGGGGACTGTCTTCCTTGCTACCTACCTTATAACTCAGGCAACTGAGGCCATTTTACACAAGTGCATTCATTCCTTTGATGAAGTCCGGAGATACCAATGCAGCAGACAGAATACCTGAATGCTAATCCCAGATTTGTTAGATAAGTTATTCACCCTTGCAGTTCCATTTTCCTTATCTGAAAACACGAAGCTTAGGAGTGACGATACCTATGTTCTTGCAAGCCCTATAACTCTGAGTGGAATTCTGAAGTCTGCTCTGCCACCAACACTGTGTCCCAGGAGCTTTGCCCATTACTCATGAGAATGTCAACATCTGGGTAAACAGATATTTTGGGGTCAGCTCTATAAAGCTCAGAAGTACGTATTGCATGTTGATTTTGGCACACAGACAAGCCTGAGTAGGGTCGTGTCAAGCATTTTACCACGCTAACTGCTGAAAGGCAGACCAATCATGGCAGTCTGGTTGAGCAGCCTGGGATGAAGAGTACTGGGCTAAGTCTCATGGCACAGAAGACCTCCAGGAAAAGTGAGGGGGGCCTCTGGGGTGGATCTAGAGATCATAAAGACACTATTAGTATCCATGTTGGAAGTGGCTTGCGATACTATGTCAAAGCTACATTCTCAGACAACAGCAAAAGCTGTAAATAGATCCACGCAGCTTTCCAAGCATAGCAGAATAAAACTAAAGGAAAGCCAAATTAAACAGGCCCAGTCAACGCTTTGAGTGAGAATATTGAGTATTGCTCATGCTTCTAGAAAGAGTGGTCTCCATTTAGAACACTTGTGAGGGGGTCCTTTGGAGACAACCAGCCCCATCTTCCTAGGAGGAATCACAGCTGCAGAGGCACACCAGAGGCAAAGCCCCTTTCAAGAGGGAGGTCTCATGCTTCAGAAAACTGAGCATTTGTTCAATGTTACTTTAACTGGCATGTGTTTCAAAGAAAAATATGTTAGGTTCCAAGACCACATGACTGAGAATCTTAAGATGACCAAGAATTATTACATTATGTTAGACTATCCTTTTTTTCATTTTTCATAATTTCAAACTCACAGAAAATTCATGAGTTGCACAATTCCTATATATCATTAACAATTTTCTTCCATTTTTTTAACCAATTCTCCTTGTTTTCATTTCCTTTCCTTTTTATGTATGTTTATTTCATGTGTACATTCATAAATGCATTTTCCCCCAGAACTACTGTTTAATAGTAAATTATAGACCTGATGATTTTTTACTTATAAATGTTTCACTGTATGTTTTTCTAAAAATAAAGATCAATGTTACATAACTATGCTACCATTATCTAAAGCAGGAAGTGAATATTGCCATATTATCGGTGTTTGATTTTCAACTTGTGTCTGTTTCTCCAATTTGTCCCAATCCTCTGCTGCAGAAGGAAACTCTGGATGCACCATGTGCTGTACTCAGCTGACATGTCTTCAATCTAGTGTTCAGTCTGGAAAAATTTCTGGAGCTTTGTGTTTCATGGTATTTTTGATGAATACAGGCCAGCAATTTTGTGGAATGTCCCTCAATTAGAATTTGTTTGATTTAGCAAAATTTTTTCTTTGCTCCATGAGCTGCTTCATTGGGATCTGATTGGCTGCAGGAAACATTTTCTCCAGTTTGGCAGTGAAAGGCTTCTGCAAACTCTCCTTTTTGTTTTGGGGGCTTTCTTACCATCCCTCTTAGACATGGCCTATCTGCAAGGGATGTGTGAATTTTGCTTGTCATAAACTGTTCCCTGTGTATATAGTGATGAATGTGACAAGATAGAATCCTCTTTTTTTCAGAATTAAATGGTAAAAACTTAAGCTACATTAAAAATAGCATTAGATTTATAGTGTATAATTTAGATTATTTGAAAAACTAAACTGTATTGTGGACACATCTGTTTACAAATTAATGCCTGCAGTTTATGAACTTTCCCTTTTGTTTGATTTATAGGGGGGTTTGCTATGATATGAGTCCAGTTAGATGGGTTTCATTATTTAGGCCGCCAAACAGGCATACTCTCAAGCAGGCTCTTTTAAAAGTTGGTCCCGTGGTAGGAAGTACAGAAATGACAATGTTGTGATGTTCCTGTGACTCTAAGTAGGATTTATCATGTTTGAAGACCCCACATTACATTGTCAAACCAAGGAGAGCAGAAGACAATGGGATGGTGTAGGATGAGAGGGCTATCCAGTCTTTCACCTGCTTCTTGCAGTCAACTGAGGGTTTCCAACTTGGACACCAGACAAACCTGGCAGCTGGCTGAGATGCTCTCTAGGGAGAAACATGGAATCAGACTTTTCAGGGTACAGTAGTAGTTAAAAACTGCCGAGTGAGAACTATAAAGAGTCCCATTTGTGGCAGGAAGGAGGCAAAGATAAACTAAGATTTGTTCCATGTAATTTCATTTCCCCTTTTGAGTCTATTTCAGGCTACATGGAACTGTGTCCATGTTCCATCTCAAGGCCTCTCAGGAAGGCCAAGCAAATGCCACTTGGTCAGGTTGCATGTACCTTATCTAAAACGGGCTCAGGAGTGCCACTTTTGTTTTGGAGTCTGTCAGATTTTGCAATGTTTGCCTCAACCTCACTGGTTGAGTGTCCCTAATTTAAAAATAATGAAATATAAAACGTTGTATAATAATATTTTTAAAGCGTAATATTGATATTCCAAGAATGTTGGATTTCAGATTTAAATTTTTGAGTAGGGGTGCCCAACCTGTACTTAGTTTGTGTCATGTGATGCCTATCTGAAATGACCAGCAGTATTCCTATGTTCTTAAGATTCCTTACAGAGATTTTGTGGAGGCTTACTCTTTTCATTTATACTCTACTTTTCTACCTAAACACTAACATTCTATATTTGCCTCTTTTTCTTCTTCCTAAAGGTACATTTTAGTGATTTGTTTCCTATTAACACAAGTATATTGTCTCATCTTTAATGACCATATGCTTTTCTATTGTATTCCATTGAGTTATTTAAGTAGTTCCTTATTGGTCATTCATTACATTCAGTTGTTTCCAATATTTTGATGTCACAGGCAATGCTATGATTCTTTGTTTACCTAAGTACAAATGTGTTTGTAGAATAAATACCTCCAAATATGTCTGGATTAAATTGGTGTCATAATTTGGATATTGAACGTTCCTCAAAGGTCCTTGCTGAGGCTTGGCCCCCAGGGTGACACTATGGGGAGGTGGTGGAAACTTCAAGAGGTGGAGCCTTGAGAAATCTTCAGGTCATTGGGAATTTGGGAATGCCAGTCCCCACATTGGTTTCTTTTGCTTACTGATCACAAGTTGGTTTGCTTTGCATTGTGGTCCCCTTATGACTGTCTCACACACACCCCATCAGTGACTTTTAGACTCCAAAACTGATCTGAAGCAAACCTTTTCTCTCTGTAAGCTCTTTCCTTAGGGATTTTGTTGTAGTGTCAGAAGACAGACCCAAAGGGTGAGTTCTATTTAATGTGGAGCTATCTGAGTGAGTTTGAGAATGGTCAAAATGCAGGGCTATTGACTAGGGAAAATAGGACATGTGTGCACCTCTAGAGGCACATGTGTAACCACTCATCTATGTCCTCTAGTCTAGGAAAGTGAGGGTGTGAGTTATGATAGAGGTAGAACAAAGCATTACTCTTTTTTTTTTTTTTTTGGCTTTTCCAGACAGGGTTTCTCTGTGTAGCTTTGCACCTTTCCTGGAACTCACTTGGTAGCCCAGGCTGGCCTCGAACTCACAGAGATCCACCTGCCTCTGCCTCCTGAGTGCTGGGATTAAAGGCGTGCGCCACCACCGCCCGGCGCATTACTCTTCTAGATCCAGTGACTAGTCATTGATATGGTCCATGAAATTTGAATGTCAAGTGTCCATTTTCTGGGGAGAAGGTTCATCAGCTTCCCATGGAGAGGAAGTACCATCAATACTTAGGGGACACATAGTCCTGAAAAAAGTCTCTTGGAAGCTAGGTCTTAGATCAGACAGTGAAGCTGGAAGCTTCAGGATGAAGGAACAAGTTAAGAGACTAGTAACTAGTTCATCAAAGCTGGTTGGTGACAGTGAAAATAAACCCCTGTTCAGATAAGAGCTGGTGTCTCAGTGGCTCTGTCCTCCTGCTTCTCTTCCACCAACATCAAAGAGACAAGGCAGACAATGCAAGAGTTCTGTCTCATAAACTCAAGAGGCCTTTCCTGGACAAGTTGTCCCATTCCTTGCAAACAACTCTCCTAGAGCCCCAAACCATTAACACAATTTCCTACGCCAGAGTCTCCAAGCAGTGGGTAATGTTCCCATGAGAAACTGGGTGTTTGTTTCACTAGGGAAAAATAAACAAACTAGATAGGATCTCTGTATCAGGGCATCATCCCCTTCCCCATCCTTCTGCACTTAATGCATTAAGCATTTCCTCACACTTAGCAGGTATGGAAAGGTGAGAATAAGGCTAAGAGAAAATATTGAGCTGCCCAAGAAGATATAAAGACCCAGAGTAAAGAAAAAGCTGTGACTTCCCATCCATGCATATTTATTCTCTCACCAAGTAACACTGAAGAGAGACTTCTCTTCCTGATCTGTTGTTTCTAGGATTCAGGGAAGAAAACACACAGTGGCTGAATCGGAGTCGTGAGTTTATTTCCAGCTAGTCAGTCTCTGGTTAAATGACCACGGGTTCATCTAATGAGGTTCAGAGTCTACATTTATAAAAAGGCATAACATCAACACATATACCTCAAGATCATATACGTTAGAGACTTGGCATATTCTCAACATATACCAGCTAGCCAGTAACTGTTGGAGGTCATTAGTACTAATCCCAAAGAATTGATTGCATTGTAGCTTGGTTATATCAGAGCCAGAATTAGCACACCATTCTCTCACTCCTGTTCTCTTTGTGTCCTTGGGTCAGATGTGGCCTCTTTATATGCAGACATAGCCCAGGTAATTGCATTGCATAGTGAGAAAATGCAATGCAGCTGCACACAGCTGGAAGTAAGGCTACTGGTTTTTATAGCTTGTTTCTTGACCAACAGCATCAGTGTTACCTGGGAACTTGTTAGGAACACAAATCCTCAGGACCTACCACAGACCCACTCCATCAAACTCTCTGGGGATGTATCTAGCAACCAAATCTTAAGAACCCCCTCCTTCAACCTGAGGTAGTACTGACACATGCTAAAATACGAAAGCTACTGGCCTAGGTTTCAGGTTGCCACTGAACATCTCCATTCCACACATGGAGAGCTTGTATGGAAGAAGAAAGCCAAATGGCATGTGGGGAGCTCATAGCCAAATTCAGTGAATGACTGCACAATCTTGCCTCTTCTTGAATGCTGTCCTATATGGCTGGGAACAGGCTGTCAGGGTGCAAACATTTCCTTTTCTCTCCCAGCTTCTCTCCCACAAGACACAAGGTAGTTCCTGACTAGGCGTCTCAGATTACCATTCCTTCCCCCAAACCAATGAAAAGTCTCTAATCCCTCCCGTGTTTACTTAAAGAATGAATTTGATCAGAAAGGATGAATGGGGAATGCAAAGTCCTAGAAGGGCTTGGGAAAAAAAAAAAAACTTTCTCTTCCAGTGGTGGGAACACACCCTTTCTTACTAAGCTTATTATGAACTGGTGCATTTTAAAATTACAGTTGTGGATCTGCTGGCCTCTTTCATCAAAGCCCTCCATTGTGTTTTCAAAGACAGCTCTGACCTTACCCTTGGTACACAGACTTTTGCAGTATTTCCCCGAGCACATGGGAAATACTCTTGCAGTAATGGTCTGATTCCACTGTGCCATATCCATCTTGTGGGGTAATAGTAGTTCAACATCAGCAATTTCTGATGGTTTTATCTAACATATGCACTCTCATTGGCTTATACAGGACTCTTTCTTTTAGTTTTACTTGAAAGCAAAGGCATATTCTTTTTTCTAAGGACTTTTGGAAACAGTAAATCTCTTTTGTGGGACCATCTAGAGTTTGCTACTTCCTGGCTGGGCCCTTGTTTATTTCCCTTACCTATCCAAGCTTCATATTCTTCACATGTAAACAGAAGTTCTGTTTGGGTTACATTGCTCTGGGTCATGATGAGACATCATGCAGTACCTAAAATGCTGCCTAAGTTTGAGTTGCTTTTGGATGTTTCTGTATCCTTCTGTAGCTAGGCTGGAGATAACACTGTTAAAACACATCTCTCTCTTTCTGTCCTTCCTGCCAACTCTCTTGTCCTACCTAACATTCATGGTGAGCCTCTAAGCTCTGTCTTACATAAAAACGGAGGGAGGTGGGCACAATTTGTTACTAATTACACTTGTTTTTTTAAAGCAATTTCACACATGTACAAAATACATGCTGATCACTCTCATCCCCAAATACCTACAACTCTAGTTAACTCCAAATCCCACAAATCTCTCTGTTCCAATCACACATATTCACTATGTTTTATGACCCATGAGACTGACCAGAGCTTTGTGTGTTCCCATTGGTTTGGAGGTGTTCACCTTTTTTGTTGGAGCCTGATGGGTTCAGCAGTGGGCAAACAACAAAAGACAGGGGTTCCCCCTTTCCCAGAGTCTGTCAACAGCCAATGGTTCAGAGCTAAAGGGCAGGGTCTTAAGAAGCACAGCTTGCCCACAACAAGAATTGCTAGGCCTGGTTTGTGGGCCCAGTGCAGGTAACTATACTTGTTATGAGTTATTAATTACAATAGTTGATATGAGTCTGGTAAATGGCATTTTGCAGCCTTTTATCCTGCCTCCCAACTCTTTTTTTTTTTTTTTTTTTTTTTTTTTTTGTTTTTCGAGACAGGGTTTCTCTGTACAGTTTTGCACCTTTCCTGGAACTCACTTTGTAGACCAGGCTGGCCTCGAACTCACAGAGATCCGCCTGCCTCTGCCTCCCGAGTGCTGGGATTAAAGGCATGCGCCGCCGCCACCACCACCCGGCCTGCCTCCCAACTCTTACATACTTCTCATACTTCTCTCCCCTTTTCCACAATGTTTCCTGAGTCTTAGATGAGTGATATAAAATATCTTGTTTAGAGCTTCTTTTACTGTATGTTCTGCAGCCACGAGTCTACTGGTCATTTTTTCCTGTTCATTTCAGGGAGCAGCTTTTCTGAAAAGCCCCAGAAACTTTTGTCTGAGTGTACTGGATAGTTTTATGTCAACATGACACTGCTAGAGTCATCAGAGGGGAGGGAGTCTCAGTTGAGAAAATGCCTCTATAAGAACAGACTATAGGCAAGCTATGTAAGACACTTTCTTAATTAGTGATTGCTGGGGAAGGACCCAGCCCATTATGAGTGGTGCCACTACTCCTGGGCTGGTGGTCCTGGGCTCTATAAGAAAGCAGGCTGAGCAAGCCCTGGGGAACAAGCCAGTAAGCAGCACCCCTCCTGGGCCTCTGCATCAACTCATGCCTCCAGGTTCCGGCCTTGTTTGAGTTCTTGTCTTGACTTCCTTTGATGATGAACAGTAATGTGGAAGTATAAGCTAAATAAACCCTTTTCTCCCCAAGGTCCTTTGGTTATGATGTTTCACCACAGCAATAGTAACCCTAACTAAGACAATGGGTATCAGTCACAGATGTTTAAAAGGCAGTTTGCTGCTTTGTTGATTTAGTTAGATATCAGTAATAAGTTCTCCATCTGTGCCTACATAGTCCTGAGACCCGGGTTGTTAGCTGAGCTCACAGTATCAGGTATGGGTCGTTGTTTCTCCCTTCCCCTCCCACTGTAGAGCAGATCTTCCACCCAGTCAGACAATCAGAGCATAATTGCACCCCCCCCCCCCCCGTCCCTGCCTGGACACTTTGTAAAGATATGAAAAAGTGTATATGGTGATTAGATGGTAAGAGTGACTGCAGTACCTATTTTTTTCCACCTTAGATGACCAAATAACCATTATTATTCTTTATTTCCAAACAAGAAATATATTTGTGTTTTAGACTCTTCTTCTTCTTCTCCTCCTCCTTCTCCTCCTCCTCCTCCTCCTTCCTCTTCTTCTTAAGTTTTTTGACACAGGGTTTCTCTGTGTAGCCTTGGGTGTCCTGGAACTCTCTCTATAGAAAAAGTTGGCCTTAATCTCACAGAGATCCACCTGCCTCTGCCTACCAGCTACTAGAATTAAAGGTGTGTACCACCAATGCTGGGCTTTTTAGACCCTTAATTGGAGGGGACAGCCCAGTGAGTGAGTACATAACCTCTTCAGCTGGAAAAAGCAACAAGGGACTTGGCTTAACCTCTGCATGTCTCAGTTTTCCTGCTCTGCACATCAGGATTACATATATGCTTTAATCTTGCCGATGATTTGAATACTTGATAGAGTTGATGCTTCCTGAAAATGCTTGGTGTTTGGGGATGCAGTACTATGTAGACAGATGCTATTGCATTAAGAATTAGCATCATTCTTTGTCTACAGACAACATGTCAGGAAAGTGTCTTTTATTATAATTCACAGGAAGTAAGAGAAAAGAAAAGCTTAATCCCTGCAATCCTCCCTGACCCAAGAGGTTCACAAGTTCAAGGCCAGCCTGCATGACTTAGTGAGACCTTATCTCAAAACAAAATGTAGAAAGAAGTCTTTGGATATTGCACCTGCATAGAATGAATATACAAGATACTAGATTTAACCCTTAGTACCTTAAAAAATCTGTTTATTTAATTAGTTAATTAAGTTTTAGAGGAACCATCATCACTACAGACATTTTGAAGGTGTGATAACAATTGTTTTCAGGAGCCTTTAAGAGCAAGGTCAGTAGCTACCCAAGCTGTTGCTTCCTAGGATGTAGTGGAATAGAGTCCTGAAGGATTGTCTTTCTATCTAATTGCCTATGTTCAAAAAGGTAAGTGGGAACCTGATACCCTGGAGGTTGGACTGTTGACAAAAGACCCTTTGAATTTTCAAAGACAGGTGTTGATTGGAACTTTGCATGTGTTTCCAGCCAGTCTTGTTTACAAAACGACCCTGTTCTTGGAAGTAAACAAGGAGAAACAACTCAATCTTCTCATTGACAGATTGGCTTGCTCTTTGATTGTAGCTGGTTGTGTGGCTTGTCCATTTATTAGGAGCTAACTAAGGACAGGGTATGATGTCACACATAGACAATTGGGAAGCAGCACTTTCCTTAATGAGAAACTGTTGTGTTTTGTGGAACAATGGGTAATTGTATTTGCTTTGATCTGATTTTTAATCTTGATTCTTTTTCTTGTCTAGTTACCGAGCTTTTTGTAGCCTTTTCTTTATACCAGGCTATGTAGATATAATCCATACAGATAGGGAAGACCACATAGATTGTCTTATAACTCTGATCTAGTGACTTAAGTGATCTGTCATTGGGGAGTGGGGTAGAGTGAGACATCCTGTATAATAAGATAGCAGACTTTGATGAGTTTAGATAAATATTTTGAATTTTTTTTGTTGCTTCAAAACATTCCTTTGCCATTGACATCTCCATCTAGCAACCTTGGAACAATTTTGGTTTTTCCTTAAAGAGTAAAGCTGTTAAGTATGGCCTAGTGTTTTCCTGTTCCCTTTCTGCTTCCTGTTCTTTGCTCGAGTTGCATCTTCACATTCAGAGCCCTGCACTTTTGTGTTTATGCATCAACATAAGCTGATCTGAAAATCAACCCCAAACACCTCAATCATATAGGTAGGTTCTGGTTCCCTTCCTGTGGGGCAGGCAGGCAATCACTGACAAATACCTTGGAAGTGAATAGGTAAGCAAATGAACAGTGAGTTAGTGCCCTTGGTGGTTAAGCCCAAGCATGTCAAGATGGAGAAACCCCACAGTCCATCATTCAATGCCAGTGTAATGGTAACTGAGATTTTTCTTACATTTTTAATTTGACAAATGCCCCCCTTACCAGTGTTTGTTGTGAGTGTAAAAAGATAAAGCTTTCTACAAAAGTAATTTGACTCTTATGAAGACATGAGTGAGAGTTTGCCTTGACTGGACATACAGGAAATGAATACTGAGGTTGGATCAGGTTGATTTTTTTTAATTTATTTTTTTTAGTTATACAAATAATAGGTTTTGTGACTTTTCATGCATATAAATATCACTGTAATTTGCTTATATTAACCCCTCACTTCTGACCATCCCTTCTCACAGGTCTCTTTTCTGCCCTCGGAGAGTCCCCCTTCTGATTTCATGTCTCTCATACCCACATGCTTGCCTGAGTACATTCGTGAAATCTTTTTATCTCTTTCCTTCTTTCCATTTATTATTATTATTATTTTCTGATATGATCTTACCAGGTAGCTAATTTGTCCTCAGACTTGGAATATTTATGGCCCAGCCTTCCAAGTGCTGAGATTACAGATGTTTACCTGTCTTGGCAAAATTTTTAGATTTTCTTTAACTCTAACATCAGATAGAAGTAATTTTGTCCTGTTCATTAATCTTAGCTCTTAGAGTACATCCTGGTCCATATAATTTTCTTACTGGATATTTTAGTTACAGGATCATTTTATTAATTTTGTAGGGGTTCTGGCCTATTTATTACCAGGCTGGTAATTTGCATAGGAAATGCTTCCCTGGTGGGCTTTTTCTTCATCAAATATTGAGCTTGAAAGCTAACTCGTGTTTAATTTACTTTATCAATTTTAAGAGAGAGAGAGAGAACACAATACAGTTTATTAAGCTCTTAAACCTGTTGACATGATCTTCTCTGCTATTGTCTTTCAGTCATGGTAGACCAGTTCCAGCCTCTCACTGAGCTACATCTCAGCCTACTCCTCCTGAAGGCCCTGTCCTGTCCTAGCACCATCACTAACGGAGTGGCCATCTTTACCCTCTAGAAATTTGTCTGCACAAACTCATACCTGCCAAATGCAATTCCTACTTGTTGCATACCCAGCCTTCCCTGTCTATGGGCCTAATCAGAAGAGAAACACTTATATCTAATTATCTTAATTGCCTTCCTATAATACCACACGGTAGATAAGAAACACGTGAGCTAAAATTTATCTCACAGTGTAACACACAGATTCCAGACATATTATCCCACTTTAGAGAGAATTAAGGGGGATTTATTTTCCAGCTCCTTTGTGTTATGCACCCCAAACCATTTCAGGGACTGCACACCTAACTTCAACAACCTCAGTTTGGCGGGGTGTTTGTGTCCTTTTACTGTGCAATGGTTTTGCCACTAACAATTGACTTTAGGCAAGATGTTCTGCTTTATTGGATTTACATTTGACAAAATTACAGTCAGTCATTTGGGATCTAACTCTAGTTGGTGCCTTTCTTCCTAACCCTAGTCTATTGAATATGGAGATTGCTTCTTTCACTGTCTGCTCTGGGACCTGACAATTGCATTTTAACAGAACCTATTCTGATGGCTACAGAAGTCTCATACTTCAGTAGGCATCCTATGTCAACTCCAAAGTTGATGAATTAATTACAGGCTGGTCTCTTGGTTTTAGTCAAAATAATCTGACTTCCTTTCTAGAAAAAAAAAAAAAAGTACATGTCATTTCCTTTTTTTCCTCCTCTGTTCTTTCTTTCTTTTTTTTTTTGCCCCCTCCCCCCATTCTAATCAGTAGATCAAAACTTTGGGCTCTGCTTAACCCTTATTCAAACATCACTTCAGAAGTTAACACATTTGAGTTCCAAAAGCAATGCTTTTAACTTCTGTCCCATGGTCAATAAGGGGCTAAATCGATCTATAAACAATGTCAGATGGTGTCTCACACATGGCACTTAAGAAACCTTACTCCTGATAGTGTCTTGACCTCAGGCCCCCACCCCTCCTGCACCCCCACCCCCGATCAGGCGGTCTCAGTGACACTGAACAGGGAGGCATCAAAGAAAGGGCCTGTGCGGTCCCACCAGCCTGACAGCAGCTTGGCCTCTGGGGTGAAATGTGGCGGCCGGACAAGGGTGTTGAAGACAGGGCAGGCATGGGACTGACATGGCCACTGAGTGTTTAGTTAGGCTTGTTGCCTGACTGGGATAGACAGGGCTCAGGGTCGTTTTTCTTCTACTGGTTGCATTTCTGACTCTGCTTTCTTTTCAGTTACCTGGACGCTTTGCAGTGGGAGTGGATGGAAGGAGTTAAGGGGTCCCATTCAAGGAAACTAAAGCAAGGCAGGATCAGAACTGGAGAGGCTCCAGGTTATCTCCTGGGGCTATCAAGAGCAGTATGTGTCACACAGAACAACACTTGGGCTTAGGGAAATATTACTGATCCCTGTGGTCCCTTGATGGCACCTCCCCTAAACATTGACATCTTTGCCTAAGAGTGTTCAGTGACCTCCCCCCGCACCCCCCCCCCCCCCGCACCTGTTGGAAGACACAATAGGGATATAGGGATATCAGAGAATGGACACCAAGTTTCTTGTCTGTTAGTAGACAGTTTTGGGGCTCTTCCAAATAGAACCTCAGGGGTCCTTTATGGGATTGTGCCCAGTGTTTGGTGACTCATGAAGACACTCTGTATTTGCTTGCTGTTTCCTGTCTCGTTACTTCGCTGTCTCACATCTGCTCCCTGGGGTACTCTGCAAATAAACTAACCGTCACCCAAATCCTTTTGTCAGGGCTTGTTTTGGAGGAAACTCAAATGAAGACTGAGCCAGATACAAACTCAGTTGTCAATGTCACAGAGAATTCTTAGAGCCCTTTGCAAGTTTTATTTACTACCAAGTTGATATTCTAAACCTTGGTTTGAGTTCCTCAGACACATGCCTAAAATAAGGATTTGGGGACAATGAGCTTATTTGGGAGGGGATTCTGGGTAACACTGGTTGGAAAGTAGGGAAGTGAGATAGGGAAAGGTCATAAAGTAATTGCTACTGTGATTCATTGGCCCCTGATCCTTTGGAGGCATAGCTTTCTTTGGCTCCCATTCCTGCAGAAGCACCGCAATCTTTGGGTCTCCTATGTCCTGAAACATGGTAGACTCTACATCATCATTGTTCCAGCCAAAGAGCAAAGAAATTGAGGTACCAAGGCCATCACTCCTCATCCACCATTGACTGTGAGCCACACTAGTGACATTAATTTTCTGGCACTTTTGGGATGCCCTATACTCATATAATAATGGCACTATGTCCAGGAAAAAAAAGTCATAAGGAACAGAGTCTCAAGTGAGTTGTAAGCACTTTCTGAATATTATAGGTAAATTCTAAAGGGCACTGCAGCCCCCACCACATTCCTCAAGACTGAACACCTACATATATGCCTCTGAAGTAAGAGAGTGCAAGAGGACCATATCATCCTTTTTTTTTTTTTTTTTTTTTTAAATTAGGCGTTTACAGAGCTCTTGTTATGTGCTGGTACTGCAATGAAGCTCAAGATAGATGGAGTGTGTGGTGCTTTCTGTGGCTTTGTGTGTGTGTAGCTGCTCCTGATCTATGAGGAGCTCCATGTCACTGGCACATAGGGGCAGCTGTGCATACTGGCATCGCTTCTCCAACTGGCTTTCCCAAGTCCATGTATAGCTGTGCAGAACATTGCACTGCTAATCAGACTCCTGTCTCTATTCTGTCCTTGAAGAGCCGTGTGACCTTGGGGGGAGTTATCTTGATACCAAGGTCCTTGTTTTCCTCTCTGCTAAATGAGATAGCTGGCGTAGAATGTCTCTCAGCCTTGAAAAGCAGCGGCCAAGGATCCACCTGGATATATGGGTATGGTTTCAGGGATGTTGGTCCTGTGTGGCTCCCTACCTGTGAGCAGCTTCTGATCTGCAGTTGTTTCAGGTGAAGAGAGATTCCTACAGTGGTGGAAGAGTCAGATCTAGAAACTCAGTTTTGTAATTAATACCAGTGAAGCTCCAGGGGGCAAGATGACTTAGGTCATCTCCTCCAGCTCAGAGGACAGATTGGAGTCACACCTTATTTCCTAACATTTGATTCCTATATCTCTCTATCAATACACAAAGCACATTTTCTTACATGAAGTCTTGGGCTAGGGAGATGGCTCCCTGGGCAAAAGCGCCAGTTCTGCAAGCATGAGTACCTGCATTTGAATTTTCAGTACTTACTCATGTTAAAAGCTGGACCAACCTAGATGAAACTAGAAGCTTCTGGTTCAGTGAGAGAGCCTGTCTCAAGGAAATAAGGAAGGCAATGATAGAAGAAGGCATGCAAGATCCTGCTCTGGCCTTCACATATGTGAGCATGGACACAGACACCCTCACACTCAAGTGCATGGAACACACACACACACACACACACACACACACACACACACACACATCCCAAGCACCTGAGTCTCAGTATGTAGACTAAGCTAGCCTTAAGTTCATGATACATTTGCCTTAGATATTCCAGTTGTCTATAGATTGCTACCAGTTGTCTATAGGTAATATCACCACGCCATGTTTGGATGACACTTTTTCGTAGCAAAATATGGGAAACAAAGCTTCTGAGATGGCAGATGAATGATTATAGAAATCCGCTTAGTTAACTGTGCTCATGAAAGCTATTGAGGGTCCAACCGCAGACTCTCAGAGGCTTTAGCCTTTAGACATGCTGTCCTTGATTGAGCACAGCACACCTCCCACTATTGCCAGCCTCTAAAGGCATATATCCAGCAGAAAAGGTGGATCAGGTAACTAAAATTCTGTCTTTCATAGGTCTTATCATGAGGCATAGGTCAGTCAATGACACATGCATTGTTTAGTCTTGGTTAGCCTATCTTCAAGATGCTAGCTTGGTAGCAGGGTTGGCCAAGGAAAGTAAAGAGAATTGTGGGGAGAAGTTGGACAGTCTATCCTGTTTAGAAAATGATTTAGATGCAAAATCTATTCCCTGGGGCTGCACCCATTGGTGTCTGGACCTCAGTTAGAACAGTCAGATGATAACCTTGACATTTCATAGGCTTGCATACAGCCTGTGACCACAGATATGTAAACCACTGCCTGTCTTCTAACCTGACTCTCTTGTTTTATCTAAGTCAAACTCTAAAGTTAAAAATACAATTTGGTATAAGCCCATTTTAGACCCTTCTGGGAACCAAAATCCCAATGTTAACTGGGGAGTGCTAGAAAATAGTCTTACTCCTTACCTACTCACTGAAATCTCTCTCTAGCCTGGGGATTGAACCTGGGTGGGGTCTTGTACCTGTTAGACAAACTCAATAACACTAACCTATATGCCCAGCCTTCAGAGCTACAATTTTTCAAAGACTCTCACTAGTGTTTTGTGTGTATATTTAAATTTAAGACTTGCTGATGCAGACAAGAAGTACTGCTTGAAACAAGTGGATACTTCCTTGAGTGAAACTACTAAAAATACTAAAAAAAAAAACCTGTTGAACAAAAATAGATTGCTCCAGGAGACCCTGCAGACAAGTGGAAAACTGGATGTCATTCAAATAATCAACAATGTACTCTATCTAAAGTAATGCTGAGTGTCATGAGTAAATATTGAAACAAACATGGAATTTTAAAGAACAATGGGCTTTGATTCTCTTTAAGTACAAATGGATCTGAAGATGCTGTTGGTGTTGATACATTGCCTTAGTGCATGAAGGGAAATACATGTGGGTTAAGCCTGTCCAGACACCCAACATTTTAAGATTTTTACATCAAGTAGATCTCAGTCATCAAATTCCTTCTCTTGTTCTAAAACCCACAGAAGTAAGTGTCAGTATGATTTTTGAAACATCATCAACCTTTCTTGGTGGAGACTCTGAGATATTTATAAGGAATGAGGATGACATTTCACTTTTTCCTTCAGAAAGACTGTTGTAAAACGAAAATGGACTAAGTAAATTTTATTGGGAGAAGTTAAATTTCTAAAGACAAACACTTGAACCAGGTGTTAGCTCACAGTTATAATGCCAGCACTAGAGAGGCTGAGGCAGGAGGATCACTGAGAGTCTGCTACATATGGACTAGACTAGATTACAGAGTCAGACTTTGTTTCTGAGTAGGAGAGATCGAGCGAGCGAGCGAGCGAGGGAGGAAGGAAGAGAGAGAGAGAGAGAGAGAGAGAGAGAGAGAGAGAGAGAGAGAGAGAATAAACCTTTAAAAGGCAATGTCAAAGATCTGAGAAGCACAGTGGGTCATATATACATAAAAGACTTGAAAATAGCTGGGCAGTGGTGTCACACGCCTTTAATCTCAGAAGTCGGGAGGCAGAAGCAAGAGGATCTCTGTGAGTTGGAGGCCAGTCTGGTCTACAAAGTGAGTTCCGGGACAGCCAGAGCTGTTACACAGAGAAATCTTATCTCAAAAACAAAACAAATCAAAAAAGAAAAGAAATAAAAATAGATAGATAGATAGATAGATAGACAGAAAGATAAATAAATGACTGGAAAGCAGGAGGGAACTCTGAGCAGCAGGGGAGGATGAGAAAGTAATGGGGAGTGAAAAGGACTAAAATGCATTATATGCATGTATGACACTATCAAAGAATGAAAACATAGCCCTTCATTTGCAGGTCTTTGCAGTTTAAGTATAAAGCATTTTTTTTTTTTTATATATTCACTAAAGCTTCACTTTACCAGTAGTTCTGTAACAGCAGCTTCCTGAAATGGAGAAGGAGCCTCTCACCCAGAAGCTGCACAAAGCCATCTCCGGCTGGAAGGTAATAGGAAGAGAATTCTACTCATCCCATTCGATTCTCATCCTCCCATCACAAGACGAAAGCTGTAGTGCATAGTGCAAGGAGGGGCAAAAGACCTTTAGGGGCTGGAATGAGTGGGGCCTCCTCCTTTACCTCGTATGGATGAGCCTAAACCCAAGGCTGATATTCTGGCACAAACTTATCAATACTAAAGTGTAGATAAAAGTATCAACCTCTCTCCTAGTGGGGGGCAGGTGGATAAAATTTCACCTTCCTGCAGACATGCCAGAAAGCGAAATGATAAACAGTTTAAATCAACGTTGAAGAAGGCTTTGGTATGTTGAGACCTCCTTTTAACAGTCTAGATGATTTTACAAATGTCCCTACTCTCCTTTCTTTTAGAATAGTTTCTAAAGAATCAAAGCTGTATTCCTGATAACACACAAATGACTTCTGGTGGTACATAGATGTACATGTTTTCATTTACTTTAAATTACATTTATTTAATTATATTATTCACTGATTTATTTGTATGTGTGTGCTCTTGCGTGTGTGTGTGTGTGTGTGTGTGTGTGTGTGTGTGTGTGTGTGTGTGTGTGTGATGGTACATATGCAGATGTTAGAGAAAAACCTGTGAGAATCATTTCTCTTCTTTCACCATGTGGGTCCCAGGGACCAAACTGAGGTTGTCAGGCTTAAAAGCAAATGCCCTTGCTCACGGAGCCATCTTGTTAGCCTAGTGTTATATTTATTCAAAGGTTAATTCGTAAATATGTTATTATTTACATTAATGTCTTTCTAATAAAAGGCAGTGATTTTCTACTTCGGGTAGTATTTCTTCTTAAATATATTTAAGCCAAAGTAAGATTTCACTTAAAAGGAGTGATAAATATAATTAGCAATAGGCACATGGAAGACTACTCAGTTGTCTGTTAAAATTAATAAATATAGAACACAAATTTGAATTGAAGAAATCCTAGTTCAGAATCTTATCCCTAGTGGTCTAAAGCTCTTCTATTTAAGGTTATCAACCTTCTCTACAGTTGTTTGTATGTCCCTATGTGATCAAGATACAACAGATGAAATTTTACCTATCATTAGTTAGCATATGGAAGAATAAACAAGCTGTCAAGGCATAGAAATTGGGAGCAGGAAACAGGGATGCCCAATAGTTGCTCCAGTCTTTATTGCCACACCTGTTATCACATGTTAGCTCTGAACTCATGAAAGACATATAGCAGGTACACTCAAGAGTGTTTGTGATGGGTAGAATGGTACATACATGCCCATCTATAATCCCAGCACTTAGGAGGCTGAAGCAGGCAGAGTCAGTGTTCAAGGCTAGCCTGGGCCTACACAGCAAGATCCTGTCTCAAAAAGAGAAAGTGTTCATACATATAAAGCTTTACTGTAGATGGAACCCAGAAATTTGTGCACAATAGTCAAATGCTTTACCCTTGAACTCTATACCTAGCCCAAGACATTCATTACATTATTTAAAACCCCACTGTTATTAAGTCTTGAGGACCTCAGTAAAAATATAAATATCATGGACTGGAAAATCTTTCCACAAGGCTCCTTGTGACTGTTAGGGTTTAGATTTGGAATGTTTTCCAAGAGTCCATGAGCTTGGTCTCCATTGCAGCCATCATTAGAGGCGGGACCTTCAGGATGAGTTTGGATGTTGAGAGATTTAGCTTTATCAAAGGATTAATTCATTCATAAATTCACAGTTAACTTATTGGGAGCTGGTGGAATCGTTAGGAGGTGAGTATGCCTTTGGATGCCATACCTTGTCCGTATGTCCCTTCTTTTCCTGGCTTGTTCATCTGACCAAGATAGAATTCTCAGAATGAGCTAAGACTGTAAGATCTTTTGAGGTCTGTATTTGGAATGGGCAGAATGTCAATTCTTCTATATTCCATATTTTGGAGTTGGTTATTTAGCCAGGCCATTGTCCAAAGGATAAAAAACAGACCTCTACATTTGATGGGAGTTGTTAAAAATGCATGGCATGGCAGAGAAATAACTGATAATTCTGTATTTAGTTTACCCTGACAGCATTGTGGCTCATTGCTTTGATAATCAAATCTAGGATCTTAGGATTTTATGAAACTAAAACTTATTTCTTCTTGTCATCATTCAATAAAGATGGGAGGGAAGTCTGAGGACCTCTGCTCCACAAGGTCATTCAGTTCCTGTCTTTTCTATCCACTTCATCTGCCTTAAGACCATGGAGCCTTTTACTGGCTCTTCTGCTCCCAGCTAGCATATGAGAGAAAGAAAATACAAAACAAGTGTATAAAAAGAAAGCCTGTTCTTCCTGTTCTTAATGGTCTCAACCTAGAGGTATTATAACATTATTACCTACCTTTAACAATTTTTTATGTATTCTTTGAGAATTTCATGCATGTATACAAGATATTTTGACCAAATCCATTTCCTACTGCCCCTTCTAACTTCCTAGACCTCTAGTACCACCCCTCCCCGATTTTATGTCTTCTTTTTTTAGTTCGTTTATTTTTAAGATTGTATTGTAATTATACCATTCTCCCTTCCCTTTTCTTTCTCCACCCCCCCATATACTCCTCCCCTCTCTCTTCCAGATTCATGGCCTCTTTTTCAACTGCTATTACATGCATAAATGTGTGTGTGTGTGTGTGTGTGTGTGTGTGTGTGTGTGTGTGTGTTTTCAGAGCTGATTATTTGGCACTGGACATCCAATTGGTGTGCTCTTCCCTGGAGAGGGCTGCTTCATGTCCTTTTTTTTTTTTTTTTTTAATCTTTTTATATACTAAAACAATTACTACTGCTGATGTAGCCATGGGTGAGGGGCCAAACAGTGGAACGTGGGGAAACCTACCAGAGACCACATCCCTGAAGAAAGCTGACCCCCCTAACTCTAACAATCAACTACTACCAATAACTCCTCAGCTAGGGGTGGGGACTCATGCATCCTTCTCCCTCCATGTTGAAATGTTGACAGGCTTGAGCTTGTGCAGGCCTTGTACAGGCGATCACAATTGCTGTGAGCCCATGAGTGCAACACCCCGTCATGTCCAGAAGGTACTGTTTAGCAGCAGTCCTTCCAACCTCTGGCTCTTACAACCTTTTTGTCCCGTCTTCTGCCATGTTCCCTGAAACTTCAGGGGAGAGGATATGGTACAGATGTTACATTATTTATTCCCCTCATTATCAGCTGTGAGTCTCTATATTAACCACTGTCTACTGGAAAAAGAAGCTTCACTGATGAGGGCCATAGCTGCACGGATCTAGGTCACTTCCTACCTTTGCAATGGCTGGAACTTGATTACGTGGCCGACTAGAACTATACGGGAGGCTGGGAAATGTGATTCATTTGTGCTGAGGAGAGGAGCGAGGAGGAGGGGGAGAGGAAGTGCCTAGTTGAACACCTGGCTGGACTGATACAGGAGATTGTACACCAGGACACGTTTTAAGGAGTTAATGTGTGATATTGTGGAGTTAAAAAGGCAGGTTAAAAAGACAAGGTCATTATTAAGTAGAGAAAGACACCGAGGCATGCATACAGAATCATGGGGCGTGAGTCAGGAATCTGAAGAAGAATTTGGAGCTACTTTTAGGATAAAGGGAGCACTTTGCAGTCAGTAGGACTTTAATAAGAGGAGACAGGAGTGAAGGACAAGAGAAAGCTGTAGGCCATGGGGAAACTGGGTTTGTTTGCTTGTTTAACATTGTGGCCTCTAGTGGGACCTGAAGCCGATGCCTTAGCGTAGGACGGCTGTGTTAGCGCTGATCAGAATAATGTACCCCTTAGGGCTACACTAAAGAGCTATGCTCAGTGCTTCATTTGCACCTTCAAAATATGCACACACATGTGTGGGCCAGAAAAGGCTGCACTCAGAACATGCATTCTTATGTGAACTTGAAGTAATTGCACAAGCAAGCAGGAAGTTGCGTAGGTATGCAGGCAGCGGCCTGTTGTTGAGGTGTGTGTTGGCACGGGCAGGAGTGTGCCTTGTCTGTTTGCATACAATTTGAAAGGCTGTTCTGGAGGGAAGGCAGGGACAGAAAGCCTCTAGGCCTCTGCCTCCCTAGCTGAAGCCTTCATTTGTCCTTCTCAAGGTTCCTTTGTGGGCAGGGCCAAATTCAGGGCATGTTTGTGGCTGTAAGAAAACTATGTCCTTTTCAGGCCCTGTGGGAGCACAAATACGGGGCTGTAGAGGCAATTGGTTTGGGTACCTGTTAGCTCTGTGTGGGGCTTTTGCCCATGGTGGAGCTGGGACCCGTGTCTCCTGGTTTTCTTCCTATGGCCTGGGTTCCTGGTTCTTACTCACTGTCTTATTTTTCCATTTGTTCTTCCGCTGCTTCCCTGTGGGCCTGCTGTATTGCTGTCTTACCTATTAGACCTGCTGGCCAGTAGAACAGTCATTGTGGGAATGCTCTGTATCTGCACTGACCAACATCATAGCCACTGGACACTGATGGCCATTAAGTAAGTGGTACATGGCTAGTGAACTTAAAAAAAAAAAACTTAGATTTTAGTTACATTTTATTTAATTTGAGTTCAAGTAGTCATATATATCTGGAGGGATGCTGTGTTGGACTGCTTAGTTCTAGAATAGTCTTCAAGGGTTATTCTCCCACAGAGTCAAGCCCATAATATGTGAACATGTCAGCATACCTGGAATGTGATTAGGAAAATGATTTTATTTTCTTTCTTTCATTGCATAGAAAATAGTAACACTAATGGTGATATCATTAGTCAACTGTCGGTAATTAAACTCTAGTAACAAGGAAACCAGGTAATTTATAAACAACTGAAATGTGTTCCTAACATTTCTGGAGGAGAGAGTCCAGATTCAGGACAACAGCAGCTTCTGTAATTAGCAAGGGCATGTCCCCATATCAGCTGCTTTTTCATTGTAGCCTACATAACCCAAGGGGGAGTGAGCTTTCTTAGCCTTCTTCTATAAGGGCACGAATCCCATTCATGACATCTCTGCCCTCACAGACCCAATCACTTACCAAAGGCCAACTTCAGTAGCAAATGCCATCACATTGGAGACTTAAAATTTCAACATATGAATTCTTTTGAGGGGGAACAGGAGTGTTCACACCATAGTAGTAATGATCTGGTGCAATACTTCACACACTTTATTTACATAATGTCACTTATGTATAGTACGTACTCTTCTTACCTTCTTTTACTGAAAGGGAAACTGAAGCCTCAAACACCTCATGGTCATGGTGAGTAGGGCACTCAAGACTCCTCACAGTCCAGTTTTTAATCATCCTGCTGGATTTCTCCACAATAGTCTATGCTTTCTTAGCACTTTCTCAACACCCATACTTTGCTTGTGTGCTTCTCTTTCTGTCCAGTTCTTCCCCTGGAATTCTTGTTCCTCTCCCTTCATCTCCCATGCTTTGTTGATACCTTCATGTGGCAGGGTTGTTGTTCTCAGTGTGAAGGGGATGCAGAGAGAATTTTGTTCCAATTACACCATGTCCTTCATGCGGACATCAAGAATGATTATCTCCTGGCAATGGCTTTATGTTCCCCACACTGGGGACCTTTTAAAAGTCTAGTTGCCTGGCTTCCTCCATGCCCCTAGACTATGAAAATCAGAATCCCAGGGGTTATACTGAGAAGTTTCACTCTTCGAATGTTTCTTAGAAAGATAAGAACTGTGGCAGGAGACAAAGTCTTACACGCATCTCATTTCTTCCTTGAACTCTCCTCTCACCCCTATTTGGATTGCACTTCATTTGCTTTCCAGAGGGGAAGTCTGCAGGTCAGCGACATAAGTTGACAATGATTGCAGGTACATACACCCACAGTGAATGGTGTTGCTCTTACCCAGACCCACAGGTTTATTCTATAAACTGCCAAAGACTGTCTAACTTTGGATCAATCTCAAGACAGATGTTGGTGGAAGACACCAGAAATTAAACAAAATTAAAGTCTCAAAAAAAAATTCTCTTCAATGCTGGAACATCTATCACTCCAGGACATGCCCATGGCAAAGCATTCTAAATTCAGTTTGCATGTGGCCCTTGGCCTGATGGTTTCATTTTCCTTTGGCCTTTCTTGGATTTTCTCTTTATTGAAGAGATTTTAAAACCTGCCTGAACCAGAGGGAAGCTATTATGTAAAACCACACCCAGTCAAAATGCAGAGTTGTGGAGCACAGTCCCACCAGATACATCCACAGCACAATTCCTAAGACTCAGTGATCAGTGCAGAAGAGAGGGCAGAAAGATTGTAAGAGCCGGAGGACTAGGGAGTTTGCTGTGAGTTTATCTCCTGGTAATGTCAGGAGCTTCACCTGTAAAATCTCAACAACATGAGTCCCTAAACATGAGTTGGACCAAGCATGGGGGAAAGCCTACGAGGCCTCAGAAACCTACCAACAACCAAGGAATGCTGACAGCAGGAGAAATAATCTTCCCTAGGGAAGGGCACACCAATTAGTCACGATGGTCAGCCCCAAGCACATACATACAAGTAACATTGTACAGACTGAGCAGAGTGTATTTATATATTTAGGAATATTATCCATACATATTCATATAACAACAATTAATGAAAAAAAGTCCATGAATTTGAAGGAGAGCATGGAGGGATATATGGGAAGGTATGGAGGAGGAAATGGAAGGGAGAAATTGTTGTTTTAACTTGGACACAGTGGCTGCGCCTTAATTTACTGATATTTCAGCCAGCAATTGTGACTCTGCAGTTACTGCCTTCTTCTCTGGTGGCCTGACAGAAATTCTGTTCCTTCAGGCACCAGCTCTGCTGCTGCTGCTAAAGGTTGCTTTAACTAAGTCTCTATTGTTCTATTGATAAATAAGACTCGAGATTCAAAGGTTGGGATGAAAACCTGCTAGCTCAGAGATTGAGTAGCTAATCTTCTCTCCTTGTTGGTGCCTCCCAAAGAGAGCATCCTTCTGTTCTACCAAACAAAAAAAGCTATGCCATTCCAGATCCCTTCTTCTTCCTTCCTGGTATATCTCTCTCTTCCAGATGCCCTCTGATACTCTATAAGTGCTTTCTGTCATCTAGTTGCTAACTCAGCCTTCTGACCCAAGGTTAATTTTATTTAATTAACACAAATGCAAACTTAGGGTTCACAGTGTGATCAAATATCCCCCAACAAGAAATTATGTAATTATTTCAAAAGATTAAGGAAATAATTTTAAAAATTTAAAAAAAAAGTGGCTGAGAGGAAAGTATATTAAGTGAAAAATCTTGTCTATTTGAACCAACAGGTACAGCTACTCAGCCTCACATGCCAGCCCTAAAGACACCAGTTTTTATGATTTTGGTCAAGACTTTCTGCTCAGGGGTCCTGACCTTGACAAAAAATAATCCCCAAAGTGTGTTTGCATACATGTACCAGATCCAGCTGCAGCATTTTCAATGTCCCCACCTGTCAGCCTTTCCTCAACTCCTCTAGTAGTGAGTAGAGGGGCAATGGCTGTGAAGGGAGATTCTGTCCTCACATCTTAGGTTTCTCCCCATGATAACATAGATAGGAGTTGCCAGGAGGAAGAAGGTCTGGCAGGATCCCTCGGTTTCCAGCCAGCCTTCTGCCAGTGCATGCAGATGGTGGGAGCTGAGGGTCACTCCTCAGGTGGGGGCTGTGTCTGGGCCACCCTCCCTGGCAGCCACCATAGTCACTGCACCTCCTTAAACGTTGATTATCCAGCTCACTCATTGTGAGCTGACTCATTACCATGTCATTATGTTGCTCTGATTCTTCCCTGTGCAATGAATATTGACTTCATGCTCGCTTTTCTACCTGAATTACAGGGCTGGGGGGCAATCTGAGGGCTGCTGGACTTGCTCAGCTCCAGCCTCCCTGGCAGCCACTTGAATGCTTTCAAAGAAAAGCTGTTTGCTTGAGCATTTAGGGACAACAGAGAGCTGTCACAGGCTGCTCCAGTGATTTATTAAAAGACAGGGAAAAAGAGAATAGACCCTTACTTCTCACACCAGCTGCCTGTTCCCTGGCTTTTCATTCTCTGTCTCTCTTTCTGTTTTTTTTTTTTTCTGTCTTCCCGCCTCCTTGTTGCTTTCCCTCTTTCTTTCTCTTTTACCCTGCCTCTCTTCCCCTCTTTGTTGAATCCACTCTCTGCCTATTCCTTTGTTTATGGTTTTTATTTTTCTTTTAAATGAGAGAAGGAAAAACATCACTGTGTTTTAGGCTGACCCCTATTTCCTATACCTAAAGTGAACTATTCCAATAAAAGTAGCACGTGTTTCAGTTCAAATGGTGGCCAGCTCTCCTGGAGAGAGAAGATTGTGCCCAGGCAAGCCAGGCAGGTCTCTCCCTCAGACCCTCCTGATCCACTATGGGGCTCTGTGACCTCCTGAGACCTAGCCAACACAATACCTGTGGTCTGTAGAGGTCACCCTGGCATCTCCAGCCTGAACTTCTCTCAGGAACACGTTGACAGAAAGGTCTTCCCTTCTTGGTGCTCTGGTTCTTCCAGCCCAGGTTTAGCACGTATGCTGACTCCTGAAGTCACTGTGACCAGTTGCAGCTAGGACCTTCTGAGGGAAGCCTGTGTCCTGGGTAACAATTTCTACTCAACACCCCAATGTTCTGGGACACTGAGCAAGCTGCTTCATCTGGATGTTGAGCTGGGTTAGAAATACTGGCCAGTTGATATGGGCAGTCACACAGAGACCATCCTTCAGAATTAAGAGTCACATACATAGCATTTAGTCCTCATCTTAAGATCAGGAATACAAGTTTCTTTAAGGTTTCTGGGAGTTTTCAAGGAGATTTTCTTGGTATCCAGGCTCAGTCACCCTGCTTTGCTTCTGCTGTCTTTTCCTGAGGTACCAGGCTCTTCATTACACCATTGCCCTGGGTACTTTGCTGTATCCCTCACTTTCACTTTGCTTCTCCCAAACGTTGTTCCCCTGATCTTTAGCGTAAGCTTGCAATTAGTCTCATCACAGCCCCATAAATCAGCAGCCTCACCTCCTCAGGTTTGCTTCCTTTGGCTGAGGTGTGAAGGCTCCTTGTTCCCTTCCTAGACCACAAATCAGCCATTATTGTTGGCATGAAAAACATCTCTTAGCCAGCCTCCTTCATCAGCTTCTAACTTGTTTGCAAATACAGAAGAGGGTATTTTGATGACCTCAGCAGAGATAGGGCCCTACAGGTAGACATATTCTCAGGTTGGCTTCCCACCCCCTCATTTAGTGAAAAGGCTAAGCACAGTTTTGCCTCATTCTCAGATCACCTGTTGGGCTGAAGTGCATTTGTTTGTGTTGGTCAGGTTGCTTGGTTGCTATGTGTGAATCAAGACAGGATGACCTGCAAGGCTGGCGGATGGATGGCTTGACTGGGCACTCAATGACTCTGAACCTTCACAGCGGGTGCTGAGGGTGCTGCCATAGTAGTGGTCAACAGACAATGGCTGCAGGAGAATTATCTACAAGTTTAGGAATCTGAGCATTCTAGGCCTTTTGGCTCACTTTTTGATTAACTTAGCCTGGTTTCTAGGTGTTCATGGTAGAGCAAACCTCACTTTTTAGGCTCTATCTTGTGTCCTGCTTTCAATCTCTGGGAAGAGGGCTGAATTTATCATTCAATAGATCTTTATACCTGAATATATCTTTAAGTGTACAGAACATAACAGAAGAAAGCCTGTGGGAGGATAGGAAGGTGTTATTTGAGGAAGATTCATCCCAAGGGAGGAAAGAACACATTTTCAGAAGTTGTGTGTTAAAGTGGGCTGTGGTATGATATGGTGTGTTGAGTCTTCAAGTGTAAATGTCTACTTTAACTCACAGGGATTTATGATGAGGCATTTGGATATGGAGACAGGCCAGTGGGGAAGACACTTTTCTGGTCTTCAGGCCACATGCAGATTGGACCTTACATGAGAGATTGATGGAACTTCTTGACCTCAGCGCAATGGAGAATCTGAAAGCTGAAGGCCCTTAGGACACAATCTATTAAGTGGTCTTCATCAAAATGGTGCTGTTGGAGTGTGCAAACTTGGTAATCACCGTGCAGTGAAATCCATATTAGTTCTTCATTTCATCATCCAATATACACTAAGGACTGTCTAGTCAATTGATTGATTGATTGATTGATTGTGTGTGTGTGTGTGTGTGTGTGTGTGTGTGTGTGTGTGTGTGTGGTATATAAGTGTACACTTGCCATTGTGTGCATTTGCAGAGGCCAGAGATTGATGTTGGGTGTCTTCCTTTATTGTCCTTTACCTTATATTTTGAGACAGAGTCTCTCATTGAATCTAGAACACATTGTTTTGGCTAGACTGGCTGGTGAGTGAGTCCCTGGGATCTACCTGTCTCCACCCTCCAGTATTGTGATTACAGATGTATGCTGCCACGTGTGACTTTTTCACATAGGTGACAGAGATCTGAACTCAGGTTCTTACCAAATACCTTATGTACTAAGTCATATCAACCTATCAAGTGCCTTTAAACAATAATCTGTATATATATATATATATATATATATATATATATATATATATATATATATATATATATCTTCGCATCTGTTTGCTGGGTGAAACCTCTCTGAAGACAGTTGGGCTAGGCACCAGTCTATGAGTATAGTAAAATACCATTAGGAATCATTTCACTGACTTTTTTTTCCCATTTGTGTTTGGTTCTATCCTAGGTCTCTGGGGTATCCTACTTCTGGGTCCTGGCCCACATGGGAGAGTTCCCTCTCAGGGTACAGGTATCGAGCTATGGCAGTCATTTCCAGAATTTCTGTGCCATCTTTACCCCAGCACATCTTGTATGCAGGACAAATTGTAGGTTGAAGGGTTTGTGGCTGGGTTGGTGTCCCAGTCCCTCTGCTGGAAGTCTTACCTGGTTACAGGAAATGACCTGTTGAAGCTCTGTATCCCCTCTTACTAGGAATCTTAGCGAGGGTCACCCTCATATATTCCTGGGAGTTACCATTGCCCAAGGTTTCTAGCTCATCCCAGAGATGCCCCCAGATTCCAATCGCCTCTCCTGGTACTCTCCCACCACCCTAACCTCACCTGATCCCTCCTGTTCTCATCTCGATTCGCCCTTTCAGATCCCTCCTGCAATCCACTGGAAATATCCATTCTATTTCCCCTTCACAGTGAGATTCATGCATCACCCACGTTGAGCCCGCCTTGTTACTTACCCTCTCTGGGTCTGTGGATTGTAGCAAGGTTAACCTTTACTTTAAAGTTAATATTCACTTAGAAGTGAGTACATAGCATGCTTGTTTTTCTGGGTCTGGATTACCTCACTCAGGATATTCCAAATTTCATGTCATTGTTCTTAACAGCTGAGTAATACTCCATTGTGTAATTGTACCACATTTTCTTTATCCATTCTTCAGTTGAGGGACATCTAGGTTGTTTCCCGGTTCTGGCTATTATGAATAAAGCTGCTTTAACAAGTACTTTTTTTACCTAAAGGCTTTTTAGTCACCAGGGCCTTAAAAATAGAAGCCGTATAAGTGCTCCCAAGTGTATTCAGTAACCATCTTTTCCTCCCCATACCATTTCATCTGGCTATGTCTCTCATGTCATTAGAAGGTCATGGAAGACTAGAATGTTGTCATTTTCATCTCTGTGTCATCATCTTTCCCCAAAGATGGATCATTTATTTTTCAGACATTTTAATTTATATATAACTTGCTTATAGTGAAATGCAAACACCTTAAGTCTAATGTCAACCATTTCTGCAAATGCTTAACCACTTCTAGCCCTGAGACATTTCTCTCACCTCAGAAAGATTCCTTTGACTCCCTGTCAGTTTCCTTATAGTGGCTTTTGTCACTATAGCTTCAAGGTGCCTATTTTATAACTTTATAATGAAATCACACAGCACATACTCAGCATGTATGTCTTCCTGTATTCAATATACCCCTTGAGATCCATCCACCTATATCATTAGATATATCAATAATTTGTTGATTTTTATTGCTGAGTATTATTTCATTGTATGTTGTGCCTCAGTTTATCCATTGTCTCCTGGATAGATAGTTGGTGTGTTTCTAGTTTTTAGCTATTATCAATAAAGCATCTCTGAAAGCTCTTGTCCAACTTTTTTATTTTTTGTATTGTTAATCTAGACTGTCATTTTTCTTAAAGAAATGCCTATCAATGGAATTGGTCACAGGGTAAGTTTTAAAGAGCATGTCAGACAATTTCTACTGTTTATATTATTTCATAGTTCTACTGGTGTTATATGAAAGTTGCAGTTGGTTCACGATCTCACAGCATTTGATGTTGTCACTCACTTTTATTTTAGCCATCATAATAAGCATGAAATAGCATCTTACTGTGTCTTTAATTTGCATCCCCTTGATACAATAATCTTTTAAAGCATTTTTCAAGTATATTGGCTGCATACAAACACACACACACACACACACACATGCACACACACACACACACACACACACACACATGTGCACATGCACACATATATTTGTAAAGTGCCTGTTAAGTCCTCCCATTCCAACAAAGAAGAGGAGTAGTTAACAAGTCCCATTCCTAAGTCAGGAGTTATTAAGAGTTGATGGAATCTTGGGAAGGGAGAGTTAGTTTTCTTTAAGGGTGCGGCCCCTGCTAGATGGACCATAATCCAGTGGATTGCCACAATCCATGAGTATATAGGCAGCACAAGTTGAAGTTCATGGGCTATGAAAAAGTAGGGAGAAGATGAGGAATAGATATAAGAGGAGTTGGGGGCTGAATATAATCAAAGTACTTTGTATGTATATACAAAATTCTCAAAAATTAACAACATATTATATCTAAAATGGTTTGCTTATTATTTTTTAATAAAGAGTTGTTAGAGTTCTTCATTGATTTGATATATGAGCTCTTCTTCAGTATAGCTGTTATCTACCAACCTTGATTTCTTAAGTGTGTCTTATTTCAGGTGTTCTAGTCAATTCCTAAGAAGCATTTGTTAAAATTATGTAGAACAAAGAAAATCAAAATAAAAGCTGAAATAATTAACTAAGCAACCAGTCATTAAAAAGAGCAACGAGCCCCCACCCTATTCCATCACAAGAATCCAGTTATCAGTTACAAAGAGGGTGACTAGCATGCTGAAATGTGTATACTTGGAATGAAGCCACAACCTATGGTCTGCTGCCGTGGTTTGGCAGATGATTAGTCCACATAATATTTATTCCTGTCGAAAGGGTCATTGGCAGAAGAGTCCATGGGGTGCTGCCTTAATCATGTTGGCTAAGTTATTTGTGTCCATCTTTAATCACCACCTGAGGATGAAGGAAATCTCTCTATCTAGCAAGTAAGTACTGCTTTCTTATGAAGATGCTATTCAATGGAAAGTTTTTTCCTTCCTTCCTTCCTCCCTCCTTCACTCCCTCCCTCTCTCTCTCTTCCTCCCTCCCTTCCTTCATTCTTATCTCTATTTTTTATGTATAGTCTACATATTAGTCAGCTTTCTGATGTTATAACAATTAACCAAGACAAATAAACTTGCAAAGAGAAAAAGATTTGTTTAGGCTCACAGTTTTAGAGGTGTCAGGTCACAATTGATTGAACCTAATGCTTTTGGGCCTGTGGTAAGACAGCCTGTCATAGAGGTAGTGCATGGTAAAAATGCTCAACTCCTGGCCATAAACAAAAATCCCAGCCACCAACAAACAAGCATAACACTGGGAGGGAGGGAGGGAGGGAGGGAGGGAGGGAGGGAGGGAGGGAAAGAGAGAGAGAGAGAGATCCTTCCAATGACTTAAACCTTCCCTATATCTCATCTCTTAAATTTTCTACCATCTCCTAAGACACATGGAGACTCATGGGCCTTTAGGGGACTTTACAGAGTCTGACCACTCCATTTGATAAGTCTCAGTTAAGTGATTCTTAAGGTGATGTATACTGTATTTCAGGTAGGTGCTCTGTGTGGAGGGGTTTCTGTGGACTGGCCAGGACACCTGTTGTTTGTGCTAACTATACCATCTATATGCTGTGCAGATGAACCCAAAACATTGGCCCCGTCATGGAGTCTGAGGTGTAAAACCTGTGGCTGGGAATATTCTAGGCTTCCTGTTTACATGTGTCTTCTTACTTCCCTAATTCAAAACCTCTTAGGCTTGGCTGGCCTTGGATGTGAACTACTCATTTCTTTGGATGGATATTGTACCAGTCAGGTGTTAATTGCTGTCTAGAGAGCCACCTTAGTACTTACTCAATTTATCTTTCTTTGAAAGTGGTACAGTGTTAATGATTAGGGTGATTAATGTTCTGTGCTTCATATTTGGCCCTAATACTACTCAGGAGAACTTACTTAAGTTTATAGTTTTTTCTCTTCATGCTATAGACTTACCCATTACATCTTCTCATTTGGTTCCTAGACATCAGAGGATTAGAGAGCTCTGAGCACTTTTTTGGAACATTGCTTTTATAAAAGAAATGAAAACACACATAAGGAGAGCATCACCCCACTAGGTAGTGTCAGTGGATGGCTGACTGGGGCTGAGGGATTCTCTCTACTCCTCTGATGCTATCTAGGTGATTTTCATGGCACATGGAAGCCAAGAGGGCTATGCATTATGGTTACTAGTGAGACCCACTGGTAACATGTGGCTGTTGTATTCTTCATAAACCAGCAACTTCTGAAACAGAAAGTGTTGTATCTTGACAGATGATGCTTTATCTTGTTTCCAGTTTCATATCATAGCATTGATAGGAAACCTGGGCTTCACCTATAGTGCTCTCTGGTGTAAGCTTGCTTTGGAGTTTTATATTTGCTAAACCCAAACTCCTCCTCCTCAGCATTTAATCTTCAGGTAAGAGAAGAAAGAAGGAGATAGCCTTCATCCTGCCTCTGGGTCTGAGGCCTGTGAGAGCTGAACATGTGTGTGTCAGGAGAGGATGTGGCCTTCAGAGCTGTGGATCTACTCACGGTTGACGTTGACCTTGACAGTGGAGAGTTTCAAAAGCGGCTTTACCCAAAGGCTCAAAGCTAATGATTCTAAAGTGTTGACTGTAGTATCAGAGTAAACAATAGTAGGGGTTTGTGGTGTTTACTTAGTGCAGCAGCCTGCAAAGGAATCACATGGGCTTCCATCCATACCACATTGCTGGCTTGCATCAAAACCATCAGTTCTGAAGTAACTCAAATGATTCTACCCTTTTGTTTAGGTTGTGGGTTGGTGCAGAAAGGAAGTTTTCTATAAACTACCACGCTGTTTGTGTCAAATTGGGATGGCATGTCTTTGATTACCACTCATTTTGCATCCAGAAATGACGTCAATGGCCTGGATAGAGTATCAAGCAGGAGGGGCCAGTGGCTTAGACTTGTCAGATGTTCACACTTTTTATTTTGTTTAATCAAAAGCACAGCAGACAATGTGAGACATTTAATTATGGTGAAAGTCACTTGGGCTCAGCACACCCCCCCCCACACACACACACAAATGTGCCTATCTTGCTTTTTTGTGAGCAGTGTGAGATGTGCTGGGCCTTCACATAAAAATTGATGGAGTGTTTTCTTAGAGAATTTTCTCAAATTTTACTAAAGAATAAGCTTTTGAACTCCTAATCTCACCTGGTTCTGTCTTTGAAGAGCTAGGTATTGTGTTCGGGCATAGTGACCAACGCACATCTCTATGTGGGGGTAAGAAAATAAAAACTGCCACAAAAACTAGTGTCCTGGGTACTCTGAATGGGGCTCATCTCATCCCAAACTCAATTTGAAGTCTGGTTCTCAGTGAAACATTGTTGAAATACAGTGGGGTCTTAGCAGGTATTTCGGTCTTGAAGGCTCTTTCTTTATGAAGGGATTAATGCTGCTATTATGGGATGAATTCTCTGAGAATAAATTATTGAAGGACTTGATTAGCTACTTAGACTGTGGGTGGTCATAAAATGAGGCTAATCCTGGTATTTTGTCTCTTCTGCACATGCCTGGTTGTCCTGTGCTTTCTGTGGCATGATGCAACATAATGTCCTTGCCAGATATGACCACTCAATCTTAGACATCCTGACCTCACTAACTGTGAGCAAAATCATCTACTACTTATAAATTACCCAGTCTCAGGTGTTTGGGTATAGCAAAAGCACATAGACTCTCATGCCAAGTATGCCATGTATTTTGATTTCTTTTCCTCAGTTATTTTCAAGATGTGTGTTTAGGGTGAAAATGTTAATAGGCTTTACAGACCCTGTTTTTCCTATGGAGCCTGAGGCTCAGCAGATGCAGTGGTTAATGTTCATTGTCATCTTCACTGGATTTAGAATCACCTAGACCACACATCTTAAAGTGTGCATGTGAGGCATTTCCACAAAGTATTAACTAAGAAAGAAACAGCTACTCTAAATTTGATTGACACCATAGTATGGATGAGGGGCTCAGAATAAATGCAAGAGGAAAAGGGAGAAAGCCTGGCGGACACCAGCATCCATCTCTTTTTGATTCTTGACTGCACATGCACGGTGTGGCCAGTTGCCACGCTTCTGCCGTCATGATGGAATGTATCCACTTAAACCGTGATCCAGAACAAACCCCCGGCTCGTGTGAGTTTTCTCTTGGTTCGTATTTGTTTAAAGTGATGGGGAAAGTGCAGCACAACAGACAGTAGCAGTGTAGACAAAGTGACCTATGGCAGGCATGAGAAGAGCTCCCAGGCTGCCTAATTCTTCTTTCTGGCTTTATGTCTGTTGGTCATCCAGTCCAAGGCAGCAGGCCTTCCTCACGGAGACCAAATCTTTTCCCTTGGAGAAAAACTGAAATTTTTTTGAGCTAGCTACCCCACTGCTTTTGTGTGCTGTGGGATGTTCTGTATGGCAAATGTGTTGCTGATTAGTCAATAAATAAAACACTGATTGGCCATTGGCTAGGCAGGAAGTGTAGGCGGGACAAGGAGGAGAATAAAGCTGGGAAGTGGAAGGCTAAGTCAGAGAGACACTGCCAGCCGCCACGATGAAAAACAGCATGTGAAGATGCCGGTAAGCCACGAGCCATGTGGCAAGGTATAGATTAATGGAAATGGATTAATTTAAGCTGTAAGAAAAGTTAGCAAGAAGCCTGCCACGGCCATACAGTTTGAAACCAATATAAGTCTCTGTGTTTACTTGGTTGGGTCTGAGGGGCTGTGGGGCTGGCAGGTGAGAGAGGTTTGTCCTGACTGTGGGCCAGGCAGGAAAACTCGAGCTACATTTGTGTGATGTTAAAACTCATTTATATTTATTCCCACTCTCACCTCATCTGGATACTATACAGCAAACCATGATGCCCCATAGTCACTATGACCTTTCTCCTACAATTCCTCATGTTCTACACGTTCTCTGACCTTTTCCCTGATAAGATTTGCTTATCCAGTGTCCGGTTTCCCTAGACTGATCTAAACAGCTTCAAAAGTTCAAACAATAAGAAGCCAATAATAAGAATTTGTCATGGCATCATACATGTTTAAGATTGGACAGAAACAACTTTTCTTTAACATCTTATATCAAAACAATGGTTATGGGAGTCTAGGAGGACTTTGACTGTCAGGAGGATCTTGCATTTGAGCAGTGTGACAGTTTGGTTCTGAACTATTCTTGAGGCTTATTTAGAAAAGGGTTTTTATCACAGTGCATACAGTGCTCAGGAGAGAGGCTTTTGGAAGTGCTTTTGTCTCAAGGGCTTGCATCCATGATTAGATTAATCTATTGATGGATTTAAAATTTGAAGGGATTATTGGGAAATGTTGTAACCGTGGACAGCAAGGCTTGGTTGGGTGAAGTGTATCACTGGTAGCAGCATGTACTTGGGGGCTGTATCTCAAGTTGGCCCCTTCCTATTAAGCTCTCTTTGCTTTTGATCCACAATGAAGTGAGCAGCTTCTCTACCATATGCATCCCTCCATGATGTTCTCCTTGCCTCAGGATCAGGGCAACAGAGCCAGCCAATTATGGACTGAAATCTCCGAGACCATAAGCCCAAATAAACCTTTCCTTGTTGAAATGTTCCTCTCTGTATTTCTCTCAGCAATTTCACAGCATAAACCTAACTTTGTGCTCCTCCTATAAACATGGATGGAGAATAGACTACAACATGGCAAGCCAGCTGGCAGAAACTGGAGCCTTGGGACCACGTCTCAGGTTGGCTATCACACGCTTTATTCTGTCTCATGCAAATATTCTGTATTAGTTTCTTAAGGCAGCCATGAGTAGGTGACTGAAAACACCAGAAACTTATTTTGTCATAGTTCTACTGTGTAGAGGCCTGAACTCAAAGCATCAGTATGGCTGCACTCCCTTTGAAGACTTTAGGGGCAAATCCTTCCTTGCTTCTTCTTTGCTTCTGGTGGCGGCCAGGAGTCCTTGTGTTTGCCGAGCATCTGCATCTCTCTAATATCTATCTCAGTCTCACATGGTTGTCTCATCTCTGTATGGTTTTGTTTCCAAACTATTTTCTTCATAAGGATTTTAGTTATTGACTTAGGGCTCCTCCTAAATCAGTGTGTCCTCATTTAAAAGACCTTCATGTGTCTGTGTCCTCCTTAGTTAGTTTTTATTGTTGGTTTGACACAACCAAGAGTCACCTGAGAAGAGGGAGTCTCAGTTGAGAGGTTGCCCAGATCAGATTGGCCTGTGGCCACAACCATGGAGAATTACCTCAACTGTTGATTGATGCAGGAGGGGCCAGATCACCGTGGGTGGTACACCCCTGGGCATGTGGTCATGAGTTGTACAGGACAGCAAGCTGAGCATGAGCCAGGGGAAGAAAGTCAGTAAGCAGCATTTCTCTGTGGTGTTTACTTCAGCTCCTGCCTCTTGCTTTCGGTTCCTGTCCCAGCTTCTCTCGGTAACAAACTGTCACATGCAAGTGTATGAAAAAATGAACCCTTTCTTCCTCAAGTTGTTTTTAGTCGTGGTCTTTATCACAGCAACAGAAAAGTAACTAATACAGCAAGAGTCTTGTTTTCAAAGGAGGACACAGTCAAAAGCGCTGGGAGTAAGGACTTGAACTTATCTTTGGGTGGTACAATTAAACCCACAACATCCTGTGAGCTTATTGTACTCAGGAGCCCCTTTACTCAAGGACTCTTGGGGAATGAGAGCAAGACAGCTACTGCACAAATTGCCTTCCTGAGCAAGAGAGCTCAAATAAATAAGGATTATTTATTTATCATTTAGTTTAATTTTTATAAACACTTTGAGAATTTCATACAATGTGTTTAGGTAATATCAACCCCTCCTTTCCCCTACCTCCTCCCAGGCCCACCCAACTACCCTGCACACCACAACTTTGTGTATTATTGTTTTACTTTTAATAATCCACTAAGATCATTTTGGTGCTGCCCATATATTCATGGGGGCATCCACTGGAATACGGTTGATCTATCCAGGGTACACCCTACTGACTCTCCCTCCCAAAAGTCATTCACTGTCCATAGCTCCTCAGTGAGGGGTATCTATTTATATCTGTGTCTATGTCTTTATCTATCTCTATGCCTCTGTCTATCTCTGTCTACATATGTCTCTGTCTCTGTCTGTCTGTAAGTCTATATTTATGATGGCTCCGTTTGTCTCATGATCATCTGTGTCCATCTATGTCTGTGTCTGCATCTCATCTATCTCTGTCTATCTCTTTATCTATCTCTATTACCGTTTATCTATATGCATGCGTGCATTTCTGGTGACCTTGGCATAGCCTCCATATAAGATAGGTAGTTTTCATATGGGGTGCATAAATTCTCATAAGATTGTGAGTAGAAATTTTGGGGTGGACATCTATAGGCTTAAGAATGACCTCCCTGAAGATATATTCATTTCCAAATTCTGAGAATTCCTAGTTTTCAAGAACCCATAAGAAAAGAGTGATTGTTACCTTACATGATGAACAATGTAATAGAGTTAAGGATTTGAGAGAATGAGTATATATTTGAATTTTCAAATAAGCCTAAAATTATCTTTACAAATATTCTTATATGCTAGAGGAAGAGATAGATAGATAGATAGATAGGTAGATAGATAGATAGATAGATGTTAGTGAGATAGAATGAGTACAAGGATGCAGGCCCTATGAAGATGAAGGCAGAGATTGAAATGGTGTGTCTATGAGCTAAGGAACATCTGCACACAACCTCTGAGTGCTGTAGATATCCAAAGAAGATTCTCTCCAGTCTCAGGGGGTGGGAGGAGAGCCTGTTGATAGCTTTATTTTGCACTTTTGCCTTAATATCTAAGAGAGAATGAATATCTTTTGTCTTAAAATTTTCATGAAACTTTTCAATATATTTTCCCTTCCCAATTTCTATTGTCTTAAGCCACAAGTTTATGATAATTTGTTATGGCAGACACAGGGTCCCTGAACATGCATGGAAAAATGTACATTCTTATTGCCACAAATTTCTATTGAAAGCATTTATTTCTGCCTTGTTTGATTTTGGGAAGCAAAAAGTGGCTTTAATAGGATCTGTCACCTACACAGATGACAGACACCTCCATATTACTGGAACCCTTGAAGTGCCATTAACATTACTTTGAAATTGTATGATTAAGCTATTACTGAAGTATCATTAAAGTGTTTATAATGTGTTTATGATTCTAAACCACAAACTTGTTTTTGTAGCACTTGAAGAAATCTCAATATAATTGGTTTCCTTTGTAATATTTACCATCTATCTACCTATCTATTATCTATATAATATATGTATTATTAGTTCTTCAAGTTTCCTACAGTGTGGTTTGATCGTACTCATATATCCCCACTCCTACCCCACAGTTCTTACCAGATCCATTCTCCCTTTCTCTACCCAACTAACTTTGTGGCTTACGCCCCCCCCCCCCCCCCCCGCAACCAATTTTTACTGCTCAAATATTATTGGGTATATGATCTTTCACTGGCATGTGATAACTTTACCAGGGCCTATACTCTTAGAGAAGACTGTTTTCCCCTTCTCAGCTACTAACAATTGCCAAATAGCTAAACAGCTAGGGGTGGGATTGTGGGCCCATTTCCTCTCTCCAGGTTGAGATCTGGTCTGGCTTGGTCTTTCACAAGTTTTATGCATACTGTCACAATTTCTGAGTTCATAGGTGTAGCTGCCCTGCTGCTCTCCAGAAGATAATGTTTCCTTGCAGTCATCCGGCTCTTATACTCTTTCTGTGTCTCTTCCATGATGATCCCTAAGGTTTTTTTTTTTTTTTTTTGTGTGTATGTGTGTCGGTATATATATATACATACATATATATATACATATATATATATATATGTATGTATATATAATGTCCCCTTTAGGACTGAGTATTCTGGAGTCTATTATTCTCTACGTTGTAGGTCTCTTAGTGGTAGATCTCTATGTTAATCACTCTCTACTGCAAATAGAAGCTTCCCAGATGAGGGTTGAGAGATGCATTGATCTATAGGTATAATTGTTAGAATTCTGCCCTTACTCCAGCTACACATGGGCAATTCAGGAGTTAAGAAAAGGGTCTTGCATCTTACATCATCAGTGTGTGCTGGCAAATACGTGCACGAGGTGTGGTCACGCAATCAGTGCATGCATGGTGTAGCTTTGTAAGCCCGCTTCACCGGGAGCTCTTAAAAAGTTGGACACAGACCCCACCCTCTCTCTCTGCTCTGCTCTCTCTTCCTCCAACCCACCATCTTTCTCTCTCCTCCCCAGGCCTGGTCCTTTTTTTCCTCCTCCCCTTCCTCCTAATAAAGCTCTCTGCTACTAAGCAACCGGGTTCTGTTGTGACTGTGACCTTTCTGCTGATAACCAGTGCTGTTTATCATTCATTTCAATAATGATAAGTCATTATTTGTCAGTTTAATAGTATGTCCATTTAGCAGCATAATAGTTTGTAATAGGTTCTCATCCAAGGCCTATGATCTGTCTTTTAAATATTACAAATAGTCTGAAAAAAAGGACATATTTGATTTCCCCCCAGAGTCACCACCCTCTAGTGTAACCACTGGAATAAACAATGTGTAAATAAACAAAGAAGTAATTATTGTCCAGTCATTCATATTAGAGGTGGAAACCAGTACCCAGAGAACTGAAGGAGACTTGAGTAGTGGCAGATCTTCCAGGGCTCAATCTTTAGGTCCTGGATTTTTTCACACACCTTCCATAGAAATGTCACCCACCTGTTCAGTCCTCTGCTTCCTGTGACCCACAAGCACTTTATAAATCTTAGCACTGGATCCTATGGGATGCAGGCAGCACATTTTAACATTCTATTTTGCATTGTATCCACCAAGGCTGAATGCTTAATAGACAAAAACTATGCTTGTAGGTTTTTCTTTCAATTCTAGATATACATGTGACTTACCTCCTAAACAAGTAGATGACTGCCTTCAATTATTTGTTTGTGTTTACATAATGCATAAATATGCCAGAGGCACATAGTAGGTGCTCAACAAAAAAATTCTTAGATATAATTGAATTTCCTGGTAGTTGAACTAGACAGACGGGTGGATAGATATAAATTAGTAAAGCAGATTTGAACCATGTGTTGATCATTGAAAAGTTGTTTCATTTTTAGCCAAGATAAATGCTTTTTTAATGTGTAAAGAAATCTATAATTTTCTGTGCTTTGAATTAAAGCTCCCACTTCCCAGGTTTCCTGCCCGCTCTGGCTGCTCTTAATGAGCTAATTTACCCCACCGAGGCGAGAGATTTCCTCTTGGGAAAGGGTTTAGATGGGCCTCTCACATCCAGGGCCCCAGAGCGTTTCCTTACAGGGCTTTAAACACTCTGAACGTATTTAAGAGAGAAGCCAAGAAACAAATCTGTTGTTTTAGCTTTATTCCTCGAGGCTCAGCGGCTCGGTTTTCCTTCCCCTTTGATCATGCTCACTGGAGTGGCGGGCCTGGAAACTGCCAAGAAGGGCTGGGTCTCTTTAGGAAGTCTGGGCAGGGACCCACCCAGCTCCACACAATGAAAATAAAGTTGTCAAGCCTTTGAGGTGGCTGTGAAGATTTATTCTTCCTGGGCAAATTGGTAAGACATTTACATTTTTTTTCTAAAAAAATAAAATAAAATAAAAGCTTTGATGAACTTGATAAGGAAGCCCTGGTTTGAATGTGGAAAACAGATTTGGAGTGTTTTCGTTTTCCATTGCTCGACTGGGTTTTCGATGTTCACCATGAGGCTTGTCCTGTGGAAGTGAACTTGCCCTTCAAATTAATTACAGGCCCATCAGGAGCTCACTGTGGGGATGTCGCAAAACACATGCTTTTGGTGTCTTAGGATATAAGCCTTCAGGAGATTGGAGGTCTCCAAAAGCTTTCCTAGCATTTGACATCTTCTCCACACATATTTCAGTCCTCAGCTGCTAATCTTACATTTGCTCTGTTATGGTTTGGTTAGTTCCACTGCATATTGTGATGGGGATATGCAATATTTTATTCTGCGTATATTTGAAATGGTTACCATCCTTCTTGAATACAAGCACTGTTTCTTGTGGCAATGTCACAAAGTGTTTGAGCATGTCTTGGGTCATATTCAAGTCTCCAGGAATCCAGGGGAGGAAATGGAAGCAGTGTGAAGTATCTTTCTCTCACATTCCAGAAAATTATTTCATCAGGGGAACATCTGCCAGCCTTACTGAGAGGATGTTCTTAATAGTTCTGTGTCCTAAAGACCATTATGAATGATTTTTAAAAGATGGAGCTTTAGACCAAAACCCAACCCAATCCAAACCCAAAGAACAAGCTCCCCCTTCCCCCACCAAACACCAAGAATCAACCAGGCCTAGTTGTATCAGTTGAGAGTGGTGGGTGTTTTATAACAATTGGTTTGTTTCCCCCTTGGGAAAATCAGAGAATGGCCTTTGAATTCATTTGATGGAGCAGCTCTGTCTTTGTTTCCACTGGGCTCAGTGAAAAGCCCATGGAATGATGACAGACGGAACCAGGTTTGGATTCCTTTGTGGCCTTCTTCTCTGTGTCACCTTGGGTATATTTTTAATTCTTGTTCAATTAGCTGAGTTGTAGTATTGGAGTAATTGCACTTTGCCAGTGGAATCCTTTCAGGTTGTAAAGATCAAAGAGAGGCTCGGGTTACACTGGTGATCGGGGATTACTGCAGTAATGCAGACACTTAAGGAAATGTGCCAAATGATCACCACACAGGATACAGCAGCCCTTCCCAAGGAGCCCTGCATATTTATGGCAGGGCTTCTTCCTGTGTCTTTTCTCTATCGGTGTGCCTGTCTACAGGCAGCTGACATGGACTTTCCCTCTCCTCTGCTTTCCACAGCTGTTTCCCTGACCTTGTTGGTTTCCAGATCTCAGTCAAGGAGTTCACCACCCAGTGGGGACCCCCTATTGGTCAGGGAGCTGGATGATTTCCTCAGCCTAGCTCAGAGTCTGGATGGTTGCCCTTAGCTCAGGGTTTAATCTCCAGAATCATGGGCAATGGCCAGGCCAACATGGTCATGTGACCAAAACATATGGCTGCTTGGCTGTTTAAGGGACTATGCTTGACAATCTCTATTTACCTCCTCACTCCCAGATCAGTTATTCTTTCTCAAGCCTATTGGTATACCAGCACATCACATGGGCTGATTTCTAGAAACCGTTTTCTGTGCTCCAATGCTGGTTTGTGTCACTTTACGTTTAGCCAATAAGAGGCCTTAGAAGGAGATCAGATGGTGGAGGAGGGAGAAGCTAGGACTACTAGTTGGCTGTGGTTTAGGCTCCACAGACTCTGTTCATTAGAACTTTAGTAGCAGTACCCTTGTCCAAGCCTATAGGTAGTAATGGTTGCCAATTTTGCTGACCTTTGTGTGCTTAACCACTCTTCCTTTGTTCTCTTAACTCTGCCTATAGTTTTATAAATTGTCCTTTCAGTCAAGTCTTGTCAGTGAACTCTGAGTGGGCAGAACTTTGGCTGATAGAGGAATTGCAATGCATGGCATATCAAAATGCATTATAAGGTCCCCAAGGCATGCACCTGATTTCAGTTGCATAGTTGTAAGAACTAGACAGGTTTATCATCCTAATGGCTTATGTGTCATAGGCTTCAATAACTGGAAATGTCAATAATTGCTAGTTTTGTATGTGTGTATAAAAGAAACTAATCAATTTTATATGTTTTGGAGACATTGGTCTTTATACATATCTATCTGTCTATCTATCTATCTATCTATCTATCTATCTATCTATCTATCTATCTTGATAGTTCATTTCCAAGCTAATACCCTCCACAATGGCTCTGGTCTCAAGTGGAGTGATGATTATTTTTTTTCTGTAACAAATTCAGGAGATGGTAATGTGGCAAAACTTGGTGGGAGATTATTTGAGGGCATGATATAAAGCATATACTATTATTATATTGTTGAAACAACACAAAAGTGTGGGTGTGGGCTGCAGTATGAGGAGAGCAGTCATGGGCTGTTGTGGGAGTAAAGAAGGAAAGTGGTTGGTGGTGTTGGGTTGATGCAACTGTCTCTGTAATCAAAAGTTTTGGGCAGCTAAGAGTCAGTGATGACGTAGGACATGGTTACATTTACAGCCAATCAGACAAAACCTTAGTGTCATATGGAGGTGGACTTTCAGATATACCACAGTTTCCTTGTCTTCTCTAGAGAGACCAAAGACTTGAGCATTCACGGTTTAGATCAGGGGTGAGCGATGTGTGGTACATATGTGACTACCAGTTCTCTCATAACCATGACAGACACAAATAATTCATTATGGTGGTTGTTCCTATTTAGCTCAAGTAAGATGTCCATTTCCTCCATGAAGTGCTGGGGGTAGGCACTAGTTCTTGTTTTCAATGCTTCGGGAACAATGGTAAAATAGCTAAGAACCTTGGCTTTGGCCAATGGTGTTACACAAACAGAGTAGAGTGCTCAGCCTACCCTTCCTACTTCTAGGGGACTGAATGTAAGCAAGTTACTTTGTCCTTCTGAGCCTCAGCTCAGTCACTGGTGACAGGAATTGAGCACTTAAAATTTGCTAAGGCATGCAAAAGCTTTCTAAAAGAAAGCATACAAAAAAAAAAAATGTCTGAAACAGTTATTTGTGTGAAACTTCCCAAAAAGTTTGCAGAGTGGCACATTCATTGTGCCCTGCTCTGTTCCCTTTACCTACTCTGTGAACTTAACCCAAGCTGTTGGTGCCAGCAGCTTGAACCTGTGACCTCAGAAGCTTGCCTCCAGGCATTTGCAATGGCCTGAGCTGCCCCAGGAGCTGTATCTAGGGAATTTCCACCTCTCCTTCCCCAGCCTGAGTGAGTTTCAAAGACTGCTTGGTATAGGGCTGTGAAGAGCCCACCTCCTTCACCTTGTTGCAGGACTCGCTCTGAGGTTGTATTTTAAGTTCTAAGGCTCTGCATGGGTTTATGAAGAGGCTGGAAATTTGCCAGGGATTATCAACCTTTGCTTGACTTCCCTTTCCTGACCCACAACCCCCTACTTGGTGCCTTTCTCTACAGTAGAAATCTCATTTCACAAATGCGGGAAGGGAGACATCCTAAGGTCACTCTATTAGGCAACCACACCTGGATTCCAGCCTCCAGGTGTCCTGTGCTGGAAGGTGCACCTGTCTCCAAATCCTCCCTCTCCATTCCCCTAGTGGTTTGTAAGCAGAGGAGAGAGGCAAGAGTGGATGCTCTTTTGAGACGTTTGGTGTTGAGAAGGGAGAGGAGATCTTGGATCAAGTTAAATAAAAGGCTGAAACGTTTATCACAAAGGCTGGATCCCGTTCCTTCAGAACTGCCTTGCAGGGTGATACTCTCTGATAGCAGCAGGAAGGGGCTATGGAGGGAGGGAGCCAACCCGAGTACTATTGTATTTCTACATGCCCGCACTCTGCAGCCTTCTTGATGCTGGCTGGCATCAGCTTGCTTCGTGCTTAAACCGCTTATTAAAGTCTAGACGCAACATAAAAGCACGTAAATTGGTTCCAGCCATCTCTAGTAAAAACTTCAACTGGAGCTCGGAAGGGATTGGAGCATCTCTCAGCATAATTAAAATTGACTCTTAAAGTTTCTTTAGCGTAATTGGTAACACTTTCTTTGGAAGTTGGTGAAAGCCTCTTGCTGGGAAGGTTAAATGCATTTCTGTGTATAAGATCAGAATTCAAATATAGTTTTATGGACACATTTACAGTTATGTTCTACCCGGGTGGTCTTTTTTCCCCTGTATCTTTTCTATTTAAGATTTATGCTGTCATTCACCACAGTCTAAATGTGTTTTGATAAAAAGAAAAAAAATGACCCGTTGCTGATGCATTTCAAACAGAGAGTCGGTAATATTTTGAAGCTTTCAGTAAATTGAACTGCAGTTTGGCTCCCTCTTTCTCCCAAGCTCATCGCAGGGAGTGTAGCGCTTAAACTTTGTTTGTTATCCAGGAATTAAAAGTAGCTACTTCTCTTTAGCTGCATCCAAACGTAGGAAGGACCAGGTTTCTAAAGATGGCCAAGTACTTGCTGCAGACATAGAGATCTGACCTTCTTTTCTTTAGACAAATGTGTTTGCCATGTGACTGTTCTTGCGTGTTGGGATGATTCTCCTTGGGCTGTGTATCCTGATGATCTTGTCAAGGTAGCAGGGTCTTAAAGCTGAAAAGCCCATGTTTTGATCATGGATGAAGCTTCAAGTTTTCTGTACTATCCCTAGTTGAGACTTGAGAGGGGTGCAGGTTGATTTTTACCTTAGAGAACACTGGCTTTCCCCAATTCCTGAGGTCAAGATTTCATCCTTGATTTAGATCAATCCAATGTTGCCTGTTTATGGGATAGTGTTATGAAGACTGATTAGAAAGGAGAAAAAGTCACCCTGATCCTAGGATCCAAATGCAACAATTGCTTTTTATTTCTGTTTTATTTTTCCTAATAATCGTCTACAGGAAAATGCATTTTTGCATAATTTTTATTTTCATTACAGAGATAGAATTTTTAACAAATAATATTTTAAATATAGATAATTAAAATTTCACATTAGACTTGCACAGAGCACAGGATGTTAAAAATACAGACAAGTGTGCAAGTCGAGTGTTTTATATCTGCAATGATTAGGACCAGGAAGATGCTTTTCTTGCCCTTTTCCCTCCCACAAATGTTGATATTACCTCACATTATTTCTGGACAAGCACCTTACCTGAAAATTCAAAATGCAAAGAACTCCCAAACTGGCATTTCTGTTAGTGTCTATATCACTGCTCAAAACATTCCCTATTTTGGAGCGTTTAGATGTTATGTTTTCAGATTAGGGATGTTTAACCCATGGCACTCTTATTCAAAGGCAATGCCTATTAATATTTTTGTGCTTATTTCTTTATATTTTAATACATTTTTTACCCTTCACTTGTATGTGTGTGTGTGCATGTCTGTGCTCTTTGTATGCATGCAATGTTTTCCTCTTTAAATTTTCACCCTAGTATTTGAGAAAGATTCTCTCACTGAATCTGGAACTTGTCCCTTCTAATAGACTGGCTGGCCAGAAAGCCCTCAGGATCTGCTTGCTCTTGTGACCCAGCACTAGGGTTACAGCCAGCACTAGAGTTACTGACACAAGCAGCCACAGTCAGCTTTTTATGTGGGTGCTGGACACCCAAACTAAGGTCCTCATGCCTGTGCAGCAACCATTTGACTGGTTAGGTTTTAGTCAATAACCATAAATATATTAAGAATTCATTTTATTTTTTGAGAATTTTTTTGTATAGTATTTATATCGTTCCCACCCCCCCTTCTGTCCTTCCAGCTCCTATGGTACCCTACTCCTTCTCAAATTCATGACTTCTTTAATTCTCTCTCTCTCTCTCTCTCTCTCTCTCTCTCTCTCTCTCTCTCTCTCTCTCTCTCTCTCTCACACACACACACACACACACACACACACACACACACAGAGGAATACATCTGTACAGCCTGTTGAGTCCATTTGGTGTTCCTTGTATGTGTATGTGTTTAGGGCTGACCACTTGGGACAAGATAATGTAGAGACGGCTCTCCCTGGAGAAGACAGATTCTTCCTCTCTCAGTAGCTTTAATGGCCTGTAGCTCTTCAGCTAGGAGTAGAGTCTTATGAGATTTCCTCTATTCACTTTGGCATGTCAACTGGTATTGCCATTATGCAGGTTTTGTTTACAAACCGCATTGTTGAGATTTGTTGGGTTCAGCTCCATGTCATGTATAGAAGACACTATCACAGTGTTGTGGTCCCCTGTGTCTTAAAATCTTTCTACCCTTCTTCCAAAATGATCTGAGACTTAGGTACAGAAGTTGTGTTATAGATATTTCTCTTGGGGCTGGGCACTACATGGGCAATTGTTCTCTGAGTTTTGATCAGAGGTAGATTTCTATGATAGTCTCCATCTGTTGTAAAAAGAAGCTTCTTTATCTGTGGATATAAGGATAAGTATTTAGAAGTGGTTAGAAATTACACTGCTTTAGGAAAGTGACAGTATTTTCTCTTCTAGGGTCCATGATCTCTCCGATTGGGGGTCATTGGCTCAGTTTACAGTAGCAGGCATGAAGTCTGTCCTAGTGAATGGGCTTTAAATTAAAGTAGACAACCATTGGTTACCCCTAAAGTATGAGCGCTACTATTACACCCTTGGTATCTTGATATCTTGCCATGCTGGTCATTGTTGTGGTTCATAAGCTTTATATTTGTTGGGTTTGTGCTGTTAATTGTTTTTCTTTCTTAGCAGCTTGGATGCTATGAGAGCTAGTCCTTAGGGAGAAAGCTTCCAGGTCAGTTCCAACTTGATTCCTCTAAGTCCCATGTCTGAAGTGTGTAGTGTCTTCAGCAATTTGATAAATTTCATTAAAAATTATTATATAATATATTCTACCATTCAGACAGTAATTTTCTTTGTCATTCTCTTATTAAAAGATAATATTTCATATACCTTATCATAATAATGCTGCAAGCTGGCAATATAATTATAAATTAATGTCTATTTGTTTACTGTATCTAGGATTATTTCCTTCTCATAAATTCTCCCAGGTGGAACTGTAAGATCAAAGAGAATGAAACTAAGTCTCATGATAATAGTGACAGATAGCTATTGATTTACAGATCCAACACATAGCATTGGCATTCTGGGTTATGGTTATTTTAAATATTCATGTTATTTTGATAGAAAAATGACTTCCTGTTTGATCTGCATGCTTGACAATTTTATTTGATGTCCATACTGGGATCCTTTCCCCTGCTTCACTCTTTTAATGTAGAGTTTTGTTCTTTATAAGATATTGATCTGTCTTAGATACTGCATAATTACAAAGGTGTTACATATGTTTGGATCTTTGTTTATATTTCCTGCAATTTGGAAGAATAGTTTTTTGTTTGCCTGATGTTTTGCTTTTGCTTTGTGGGCAGGACAATGTGGTTCAGATACCATTCCTGCTTATTTCATGATGACCCTGGTCACTCTTGGAGTTCAGTGGTGATGTTCCAAGATGACATTATCTTGGTTTCTCGGGGGACATCATGAAATTCTACTTACCTTTCAAGTCACTTATAGCCTTTTGCTCCGGTTTTCTGGTGTTTTTCTTTTTGATGAACAATCCCAAAGCTCTTTGATTGGTTTGAGAGACAGGATCTTGAGGGGGAAACTCAGGGGAGTTTTATTCTCTTATGAAATCACCATAATGTTTTTGGGCAGGAAGATGTGGATGGGATAAAGTTCAAGTTGAAAGCAGGGTAAAAGGAGAACTGACTTTTTAGACTCTACTTGGAAGTGGTGTGTATGCACGTCTGTGTAGACACATGTGTGTATAAGTGAATATATATACATATTGACCTAGATTCCAACTAAAAGTATAGCTCAAAGCAAGGATTCATATGTAGGAGTTTATTTTTGTAAATGATATGGAGTAGTTGGAACAAAAGACTGGAGATAATGCAGCAGGCCAATCCCAGGATGTATTATTAAGTTGGTTCTCCCTGGGGTCAGCTGAACTCAGTCTGCTGTCTGTAGAAACTGTGTAGGATGGTCTCCTGAGAAGAAGAAATATTTATCCATGGATTCTCAAATTTCATGATGGAGGTGTTACATAGTCATTAACACCTTTACCCTTTTAGTTTGTACCTGTCAGGGCAACTGGTAGGATTCTTACTACCATTCTTTATGTCTGTGACAGAAAAATTCCAAGACAGAAAAGTGAAAGGGCCACAATGGAAATGATGTGAAATGCTGTTCTGTTATAGCACATACATCTGGCTACTGCAGGAATCTGGGAGCAAGCTTGTTTCACATGTGGCCCAGTGATCACATGTGTGTGAGGACAGCTATATATGTGACCAGACACAATTACAAATGTCAACATCGTATTGCAGTGTTAAAGGCTTGGATACTCTTGTGTGGGGATACTCTTGTGTGGGAAGGGTCAGTGTAAAAGATTGTAGATGGGACACAAGAGAAGGCAGAGACACTGTGCATATTATAACTATATATATTTTTTTTTTCCTGTTTAATTTGGTTGATTCTGAAACCTGTATGGATACAGCATAAATGTACTTAGTATCAATGTTTTATTTTTTTTAATCTTCTTTCATTGTAGGTAACCTCTATTCACTTCTCCTGCCTCCTACATCCTCAAAGCATGGACAGTGAGAACATTGCATTTCCCAAAGCAATTGGCTCATGTACAGGGCATGCTATACAATCAGAGCCCAGAGAGCAGCCCAAGGCTTTTCAGGGGCTACTAGAGGTAATGGGAACATTCTTTCTTTGCTCTGGAGGGATGGTAGCTTTAGGAATACTCACGAGAGCTTGAGAAAAAAAAAAAAACTCAAGTAGGTGAGAAATAGGGTCATGATACAAAGAGAAACCAGGTCTTCATGGGATGGCATTGTTTGAATTCCTAGCTTCAGTCATCCATGGCAAAGGCTCCTTTAACCAGTGAAACACCTGTTTCTGTAGGAGCCAGCTTGACTAGGGTTTTCTGTCAATTGAAAGAACCTCAGGTGCTTTGAGTTTCCCACTATTTAAGATCAATCTTTTATAACTAATATATGAATTTAAGTAATTTTATTTGTGTCTCCTCTGTGCATACAGCTGTGGAAAAATTCAGCTTCTAGTTGTATGAAGAAGAAAAGGATCCAAATGAAAATTTAGGTCACTTCAATCTTCTGGAATACAGAACACACGCTTTTAAGTTGATATGGCTTTGAGCAATTACCACCCTTAGAGAAGGCATAG